>NC_047506.1:26907750-27243340 GCF_902827115.2 Pseudochaenichthys georgianus | reverse complement strand
CTCTATCAATTCAATTCAATTCAAAGGGGCTTTATTGGCATGAAAGTTAATTAAACAATGTTGCCAAAGCATCACAATACAAAATAATTAACAACATTAACATACATTTCAAATGTTTACATATTATTGATGATATATATACAGTGATATAATTACATTTCAACACATTGGTATGGCTGCCTTTTTTTAGTTTGTATTTGAGTGTTGTATGTTTTTGTAATAATGGACCAAGAGTCTCTTTAAATAAAGATGATGATGATGATGATGATGATGATGATGATGATGATGATGATGATGATGATGATGATATTGGGCAGCAAGGTGTGCCTTGTCTCCTTCTCCTAGGAGTACTCTCAGTCTTGAGAGGTCATCAACCTCCTTGAAACCTGGGATTACAGATTTCTCTCTCTCCCTCTCTCTCATATAGCGATCTCACTCTGCATGACCCTAATATCATAACACACATGGATATCTCGGCTACTTGGCAAATCTAGAACTTAGTCAGGCTCTTGATAATGCGGGCAGGAGTGTGTTAGCAATATACGAGATAGAGTAAGAGGAGAGAGTGAGGAAGTGTGGAAGAGGGAGTAAGCAATAGAGGAAGATGAGGAATAGGAAGAGAGGAGAAGGAGGCAGAGGAGGAGAGGAGTAGGGACCGATTAGAACACATTTTGCATTTTTCCTTATATTAAATATAGTCTTAATCACAACTAAAGTATAGCTTATAACTTAATGTTCATGAAAGAGGGAAAAGCCTAATGGGAATGTTATAACAAGTCTGAAAATAGTCAACTGTTAGTTTACATGCCAACGCAACGTTGCTGTTGAGATGTATCAACGTACAATGAAAGTTGTTGCCATGCAAGTCAGTATGATAGCTAATTGTTTCATAAAATATTAATACAAGCCGGGTCAACCCCTTTTTACAAATCAGTTTTGCTACACAGTTCTGAAAAAAAGCAGAGCATTAATTAAATAAACACGCTCATGGCATATATATAACAACTTTCCCTTCTTAATAAAAATTGCATTTTAAAAACATGAATTGAAGTTCCATTGGCTTCTTTATTTTGTTGAACATCCAGCCAAATGCCTCACAATAAAATCAAAAGGAGTGAATATTTCCCCACTTTAAAGATTGGATTTGTCATATCAGAGGGCAACTTACGAAAATCTGATAACCAAGAGTCCTATTTTAAGTATTACAAGATCAATAAAATCTAATAAAATGAAATAATGCTCCCCTTCCTCCTTAGTTGGAGCATTTGGAGTATAGTTTATAGTCTTATTTAAACATGACATTTAAAGGTAAGTTTGAGAAACCGGCTCGAGATACGCTTGTTGTTATATTCCATGGAATGCTCTTAACATCCCGATAGCAATGAATATCTGAAGTGCTTTGACAATAAATCCATAAAAAAATATCATCGTGTCGCTGTAGAAAGCACGACCAATCATCTGAGCCGGCCCGGCTAAAGTGACTGGATGGCCTACCTGCCTGTCAGCCTTCCATCTGTGCACAAAACTGATCTCGTGCCCCTCATTGGTCATGTGCGCATTCGTGTGTGTTGGAGGAGGGGCTCTGTGAGGAAGTGGCAGATTTTCTCCAGTTGTGTATTTTCAAATTCTAGCGATCTCGAGGAGGTTTCTCAAACTTACACAACCTACCTTTAATGTGAAGATGATTGAATACCAAAACGACAAACAAAAACGATTTTGTAAAAATCAACTTTAAAATCAAATGTATTTAAGGTTACATTTAAGCTTTCATTTCATTCAACAGAGGTGGAGAGGTTTTTTCAACTGTCACAAGATGGACGAGCTATCTGACTATTTAAGGTCACGACATGTGCCTGAGGAAGACATACAGCGAATGGAACAGGAAAAGGTAGTTTATATATATTTTGTTTTTATATTTCTGAACATTTCTTGTTATTGTAGTAAAGTGTCTTTATTACATGTACAGCACTTTGGCTCGACCAAAAATCGTTTTTAAATTTGCTCTATAAATGACACTTGATTTGATTTGATTATAGGAAATGCTTAATTTGGACAATTCACAAATAAACATTAAAAACCCAAAGTTTGGAAGAGCTTTGAAAATACTACCCTGGTGCTCTGTATGCAGTTTTTCATTGTGTAATTTAATTCACTTGACCTAAGAATTCTTGATATATTTCTTCATTTTAGATGGATTCCAGTGTCATAACTCTCATGTCAGATGACCAGCTGAGAGAGTATCTGCCATCCTATGGTGATCGACTGGCTGTTTTTGGACACTGTAGACGGAAGGAAAAAGAACCCACGAGTCGCAAGTCAAAGCTCTTTGAGCGACTTAGAGGAAAGCTCTCAAGAAATAAAGGTGATCATGTGTCTGAGACAGACCATCAAACCGCTCCAAAGAATGCTCAGAAGAATCAAAGAAAGATTGAAATTGGATGGGTGCATTTCAGAGAAGGGGAATTTGTGCAGGTACGCACCAAAAAGGGTGGGGGGACCAGAAAAGAGAGTGTCATGAAGGACAGTACAAAACAGGACCTAATTGAAAAGGCTGTGCAGTTGTTTTTTCCAGATGGAAAAAATGCAGAGGGGAGCCTTACTGATTTTGACATTGATTTAACAGACTTTCAGCGGCATTCATTAGAGGGTAGTATCACAGTCAAGGAACTGTATGAAAAGACAAAATTACCTCTCTTACGTTTCTATTTAACAACCAAGAAGAGAGACATTGCCAGTGACATACATCTGGTGGAAAACAATAGTGATGCAACTGCTCAAGAAGGTGAAAACACACATGCCAGACCTGATACCTATCACCTCTCTACAGACACATCTGTAACAGATCCGGTGGAGATAAGTACTTCAGATGTCATTTTTGTTGGAAGCAGCACCGTTTTTGCAAATGAAAACAGTGATAGTGTTTCCCTTCTTTACACCACAGTCAACCCAACTGATGCATCCAGTTTGCAAGCACATGAAACACTGTTTCATGTTGGTGCTTTAGATGATAGTGGCATTGTAACTTTCCGCACAGACAGCATCTCTCTGATACTCCAGTCTTGATGATACATTGTCTCTCTCTACGGAACTGTCTATTGAATCATCCATGCCTCCTTCAATGGATATGTTTCAGGAACAAGCCAATCAGAGAGAAAGAGTGAAGAAAATTATTGTTCTTCATCGTGGACAGATTCTCAGAGAACTTATTCTAGTGTTTTCTGAGGAAAATATCATGGAGAATGACTTTCACTTCCAAGTTATTCTTCCCGATGGAAAGCTTGAAAAAGCTGTGGATGATGGAGGTGTTATGAGGGATATACTGTCCGAATTTTGGAATGACTTTTATGAGCAGTGCACTATGGGAAATGGCTTCAAAGTGCCATACCTGCGTCATGATTTTGGTAAACAAGAATGGGAAAGTGTAGGCCGAATAATCACATTTGGCTGGCAAAAAGAGAAGTACCTTCCTGTTAAACTTTCACCTGTACTTCTGGAGCAAGCTGTTTTGGGCTTTGTTGAGAGTGATCTTGTGGACAGCTTTCTCAAGTATGTGTCAGAGTCTGAGCGGGTGATCTTTGAATCTTGTCGTTCAGATTTTGAAGGTGTGGACCAAGAAGAATTGTTGGAAATCATGGATATCCACAACTGCCGGCGGCTTCCAACAGCAGATAACTTTGAGCAAATCTTGAAGGAGATTGCTCACCAAAAACTGATTCAAGAGCCTGCTTTTGTGATTGAACAGTGGAACAACACACTTGCACCTCTTAGATCAGAGCTGAAAGGGATTGCAGCCGTCTATGAAGAGCTACAACCAACATCAAGAAAGATCATGAGATCAATGACTTACCCCAGTACACAGAATGCCCAGGAGAAACAAATGGTCAAGTATGTTAGTGCATATCTTAGAGAGTCAGACACCCAGCACCTCTCCCTTTTCCTCAGATTTTGCACAGGATCAGATTTGTTCACAGGAAAGAGCATCACTGTCAGCTTCACACAACTTCAGGGATTTCAAAGAAGACCTGTTGCTCATACATGTGGCTGTTACTTGGAGTTGCCAGTCAGTTACGACCACTACCCAGATTTTCGACATGAAATGAACAAAGTCTTAGATAGCAACGTGTGGGTAATGGATATTGTCTAAGATACAAAGATTTCAGCTTACAGCAACTAGACTGCAATCAGAGGTTCACGTTTAGGATTTGTAGGTTTTCCAGATTATTGTGAAGGAAGTAATACAGCTTGTTTAACCTTACTGAGTGCCACCGCATCAACATCTTGTCAATATTTCTTTACTGCTTTTAGCCACTTTTGTTGAACATTGTTTTCAGTTTAAGAACATGTTTACGTTTCAATGCAGATAACTTTCTGTGAATACCTCAGTTAAGGAAGTAGTTTAAGATTGATGGTTTATATTGCTAGACTTCACTAATAACCTGAGTCTAAATCAGTTATTTCAGACAACAATGTATATATTCCCTTGTTAAACACTATTCTATTCAGGTGCTGTTCTTGTTATTTCCCAAAAGACAGTTTGGCATTTAAACGTACCGATGGATTACGATTAAAGGGTGCTGATGCTGTAGCAAGTTAGATTGAAATGCAGTCAAAATGAAAAGAGCAATTTTGGTTTCAGAGGTTTATTGAAGTCTGCCAGCTGATTGGTTGGATTCAGATAAATGGAGGGGGAGAAAGGAGCGAGGAGTGTTTGAGGAAGTCACTCGCTCTGTCTCACTCTCTCTGCTGCCTGCTCTTCCCTGGCTTAGCACACCATTGTGAAAGCAGTGGGAGGATGGAGGGATGCAGAAGGAGAGAGGATGAAAGGGAAACAGCTGCTGCCTTTAAACTGATGTTCTTCTTATCGTGATATGATACAGGACATGCTCAGTGACTCAGCCATCAAAGAGCTGCTTGGAAACAATTATATCCAGTCAAAATGAAAACAGCAATTTTGTATGCCATCTGTTTAAATAATTGAATAAATAATTTGATTAATACATGTGTGTATTTTGCATTTGTATCCTGTTTTTACACATAGTCAATCTAAGGGCAACACATGACTTTGTTTGTGTGTAAATACAAATATATGTACTGAGAATATTTGGTACATATTTGACGTGTCTCAAACAGCTACAATTATATTTTCATTCATCACAGGTTAAAGTATATTATAATTCTGACAATTGCAATCAGTATATATATTTCAATTTGTCCTGGAATGAAACAGGAAACAAATACACATTTCTGAAATATAAATTGTGACACTGCCCTAGGAATGTTAATGATCCAGTTCATTGTTCATCAGTTGTCTGAGTGTGATATACAGGTTAACAGTTTCAAACACATCATTTGTTAATTTCAGATTATACTCTGACATTAGATCCACACAGATATGGAACACATCTTCATCACATGGGAAGTCCTTGAACACACACTCATCAAGGCAGACTTGAACTTTCTCCAGGTCCACGTGGTGCAAACAATCTCTGCCTCCATACAGATGAGGGACTGCATGCAATATGGAGGGACGTCCATGGGGTGATCGTGAGTTATGGACTTGACGGATTCTTTGATTGTTCCAAGTCAACACAACCTCATT
This sequence comes from Pseudochaenichthys georgianus, assembly GCF_902827115.2. Lineage (NCBI taxonomy): Eukaryota > Metazoa > Chordata > Actinopteri > Perciformes > Channichthyidae > Pseudochaenichthys > Pseudochaenichthys georgianus. The sequence continues at coordinate 27,237,741 of NC_047506.1, read as the reverse complement.
AAGTTCTTCCTAGGAGGCAAATAATATTCAGTCAAATAGAATGTATAAAAATACTGGGCAGTGGTGATTACTGCCTTAGTCAAGTCTTGACCCATGGTTTGTTATATTTGTGAGATGTGTCTATAGTTGTACTATGGTAGGTTGGCACAATCATATTAATAACTGTAAAATGTAAATTGCAGCAGTGCAACTAATGTTATATCTTAACAGCTATAAAAATGTGGTGGATAAACCCGAAAATAAAAATTCTTAAATACCTACTTATTTGACACAGCTACTCTGAATACCCACATATTTTTGTTAGCCAGAAACAATAACTTATTATTCACTCTCTCCACGGAAAACAGGCAATTTCTATTTTACACATGGTCATTTGTGGCTCTTTAAAAATATTCACCACATTCAACATTTATTTATTTCATAATGTGACAAGTACCTGTATTATTTGTAGAAAGCAGAACTGGATCAAGGACTTGTCCAAGAAGTTGTCTGAGAAGTAGCCGTCGACACTCAGTTTGTCAAAAAGGTCCATCCAAAACTGGACACACTCACTTCGCAAGGTCAGCCACCATCGTTCAATACGCTGGTTTCCAGTGCTTGGACCAAAGGTTACATTGTCTGTTTCAGCTTGGTTCTCAGAAAAATGCAAAAACTGCTGCATTTCAGCCATATGGCCATTTTCTGTTCCTAAATCAAGTCTGAGTCTGGCAGGGCACCCACCAGCATTGATAACAGCATCAATAAAGTAGCCAGCGATGATCTTCGGGTCTTTGTTTGTTTTGTAAGCTTCAAGCCATATCATCTTTCTGGAAAACCCGTCAATGCATCCACTGATTGCAATTCCAAATGGCTTAAGCTTGTCGTAACCATCAATGTGCCATACATAGTTTGGACCACAGCTGTGGTAGATGCGCCTTCGCAGTCTGTTTCTTGACCTCAGATCAACACCTTCACCATCCAATAACTGTAACAGTATTCGCACTGTTTCTCTGTCAGTCACAATTCCATGTAACCAACATTTTTGGTGCATCCATCTGTAACCATGACACTGACCAGATGTTTCCAGTTGCTGTTCAATGAAGATAGCCACCTCAGCCACATCGGTTTTATTCTTTCGACGCCAGAGCTGCTTCTTGCTTAAAATCCTTTCAAGGGTGCGTTTGCTTAGTACAACTCCATGTGAATCAGCAAGCAAAGTAAGTATTTCATCAGTTGTAAATCCACGTTTAAAGTAGTCCTCAATGTACTCACAATCCATTTCCGTGTCAAGATAAATAGGAGAACTCGAGCCAAAGAGCTGCTAGTTTGTCTGTTGTGACAAAGTCTCTCAACCTCATGACTTTTTATCTCATAATTATCACTTTCTATCTCATAATTATGACTTTTTATCTCATTATTATGACTTTTTATCTCATTATTATGACTTTTTATCTCATAATTATGACTTTTTATCTCATAATTATGACTTTTTATCTCATTATGACTTTTTATCTCATAATTATGACTTTTTATCTCATTATTATGTATTTTTATCTCATAATTTCGACTTTCTTATCTCATAATTATGACTTTCTTATTTCATTATTATGACTTTTTATCTCATAATTATGACTTTTTATCTCATTATTATGACTTTTTATCTCATTATTTCGACTTTCTTATCTCATAATTATGACTTTCTATCTCATTATTTCGACTTTGTTATCTCATAATTATGACTTTTCATGGGGATTTTATTTTTTTCAAGTGGCGGAAATGGGCTTCCATATAAAATGAACTAAATAGCTGAATTGCTTTTAATTCACTGGCAGGAGCGACACGTGAGGAGGAGCAAACAGTGAACAACGAGGGAGAGATTGAACAAAAACAAAGAGTAGAGGACAGAGAGAGTAATGAACAGGAAGAAGACAGAGAGACTAAAGACGATGGAAGAGAGGGTACAGGTTATGGAAAGGAGAGAAACATGGAAAATGAATGTTGACAATGTGTTGTGATCATTTTAGCCTCTTCTGCATGTCCAGATCATTAATAGTAACCATCAACTGATTCTTATGTATTACACTTTAAAGATAATTGATGCTGACATTGTCAGCCCACTGACATGGGTTGAAATCAATATATTATCCAATTTGTGAGCCCCCACAGGACTTAAAAAGCACCTAATTAGATCATGAAAATCCCAAAAATTCCAGGGGTATCCCCCGAACCCCCCTAGCATGTTTGGACCTCGGTATTTAGGAAATCCTGGATACGGCCCTGGTTGCTGCCATAGACTGTATATATAAATGGACGTAGGGTCCGTGACGTCACCCATAGGATTCTGCAGAGTTAACGAGAAGCCCTTAGTAGGCGGAGTCGGCCACTAACGGCTCGACAGTGATGTCAGATTTCAACTCCCGCCTGCTCCAAATAAGGGAAAAGAGGCGGAGCCGAGGCGGGACCTCCTGCCACCGAGCTGGAAGTTCCAGAGCTAGATGAAGCTACCAAGCTAAGCTAACATGCTCCCCATCTGCACACTGCCGTCGCATTTTATGTTTCTAAGGTAAGCGGACATGAAACTTGAGTTTTTAGCATAATACTTCAGAATCATAAAATCCCTTAACGTTTGTATGCAATTGTGATAAATTCAACACTGGAATCAAGCACATATTAATATGTTTGCATGACATTAGTCATTTGTATTTTGATATCACTTAACTATACGTTTAATACATTTAAGTCAAGCTAAGGTACATGTGATGGTAGCTAGTTAGTGCTCTTACCTGTGAGGCCTCCTCCAAACAGCATAATAACCAGACTGTATCATTAAAACTAAGTACCAGTTCTAGATCCTTGACTTTAGACAATCAATTCAAAATACAAAATGTATTTAAAGACCAATCTTTATTTGAATGTGCCTCTTAACCTGAGATATTAGTTATACAGTAATAGTATTGACAATCTAAAAAAACTGAGCTTTATACTTTATATTTCTTATTGTTTAAAGCATTTATTATTTTCATTTTCCCCCTCTCATATTCAGTGTGGACGGATTGAGACAGCATGGTGTCCAGAGAGCTGCAGAGACTTCAGGGAGAAACCTCTGTGTGATGGACGTCCTGTCTGTTGGTTTGGAGAGGACTGAGGGTCTTTCCTCAGCGAGGAGGACCAGGCCTGATGGAGGAGCCCATGCTGGGCATAGCTGATACCAACTGCACAGGCCTAGTCTGTCACTTTATTTGACTAAATGTGTTTACTTATACATGTAATAGGTTTACACCTTCTGTCCATGTGTGCTTTTTATTTAAAACATGTTTGATTAACTTTTGGTTCACATTTCAATAAAGTGTATTTGTATTTGCACTCCTTTAGTCCATTATTCTTACTGAAAATATTAGATTACACACTCACATCTGACTGAAGATTGGCCCCATTTATTTGTGACGTTGCAAACTCTGCGGTACAAGGCACAAGTGTTGTGAAGCTCATAAAGTGAGGCAAATAGAAATAATCAGCTGATGGAGTGTAGTTCAGTCAGACAACTCACGTGTTCCTTTAACATGTTTATTAGAAGCAGCATATAGTTGAGTTTGGCGACTAGGCTCGGGCATCATCACTCCATAGATATACATAGCACGATGAGTGATGATTAAATAACTAACCCCCGAGCCTACAGGTGGAAGCTGGGGTGGTGGTGGGGCAGGCAAGCAGCAGCAACATGAAACACAGCAGCACGAACATGAACGCAGCAATAGCAAATGAACGCAGCAATAGCAAGTGAACGCAGCAAGCAGCAGCGACGTAGCTGCAGCAATAGCAGCAGCAAGCAATGCATGGAGAGAGATCTGGCAGGTTAAATAGAGCGGCATATTAAGGAGACTCTGTTTGGTTGGTTGTAGAGCGGCAAGGGGGCGTTATGTATGAATGCAGCATAAGTGCTCGAGTTGACTGCCTGAACTAGCTCACAGGCTTCGCCCCATTTCAGTCAGACAACTCACGTGTTCCTTTAAACATGTTTATTAGAAGCAGCATATAGTTGAGTTTGGCGACTAGGCTCGGGCATCATCACTCCATAGATATACATAGCACGATGAGTGATGATTAAATAACTAACCCCCAAACCTGCGTGGAGATTAGATACTATCCCCCAAAACTGCGTAGCCCGAGCCTGACGCTGGTGATGTGAGACTGATAAGTAGAGGGCCTGGCGAGCTGCCATGTGGCCATTCCCCCTAAGCACAGCGGCTTTAAGGGGAATATACTACTAAGTGAGACTGCTATGTGTAGGCCTGAGGAATAGCCCAGAGCCGATTCTTCCCTGAGCACAGCGGCTTTGAGAGGAATATACTACCTATATATGCTACCTAATGAAACTGCTATGTGAAGGCCCGGGAACAGCCGGAAAAGCCATCCCCCTTAAGCACCGCGGCTTTCAGGGGAATATACTACCTAGTGACTGCTATGTGAAGGCCCGGGAACAGCCCGAAAAGCCATCCCCCTTAAGCACCGCGGCTTTGAGGGGAATATACTACCTAGCGAGACTGCTATGTGTAGGCCTGGAAGTGACCAGTGCCGACCCCCCCCCCCAGCACCGCGGCTTTGAGTGGAATATACTACCTATCAAGACTGCCGTGTCTAGGTCTTTGAGGCAGCGACAATGAGCTTTCCCCCCCAAGCATGCAGCTATGAGGGGAATATACTATAATGAAATAAATATAATCTTACCCAGCAACCACCTGGTATGCAATAACAGGATTCTACAGATATACATCTTTGAACGTTACTCATCATCGAGTAGTGCAAGAGCTCATGGTTGTTTGTGCTGAAAGGATCTCATTCATGTGAGGCATGATATAGCGCTGGTGGGCAGAAGATGACCGACGGCCCAGGATACTCAGGGTTGAGGTAGGCGGATATAGAGCTGCGGTTGTGGCTGTGCAGATTCTTAAACAGTGGGAATAGCGATCTGGGGGCAGGTCGCAGCTTAGGCAGAGATCACGCAGCTTGGAGGAGAACCCTCGTCGTTGGGTTTGCAGCCATCGAATACACATGGGTGCCGAAGCATGTGTCAGAGGGCAATGATGCGAGAAGTTCAGCATGGAAGATAAAGGACAAAGAAAACAGTGTTAGTTTTAGCAATGATTATTCGGGGTTTCTTGACTCCCCAATCAGAAATGTCAGACATTGAATGTTTCAAAAAGTGTGTATATTTGATCTCCAAAGTTAATTCAGTAAGGGAGAGATTATGCTGAGGATTAAAAGGTGAGAGGTCTGTGTCGCCACCTGAGAAACCAATAGAAAGCTGTAACAACTGCATCTGACGTTTATCAATGTATAGTGAAACCACTTAGCCTGAATTTATACATTCACCTTTGCACGGGTGCGAAGTTTAAGAGGCAGTCTTTATCATTGCGTGGAGGACGTGCCTTCTTAAGGCCCTTGAGGAGCAAATTAATGAACTCTAGCGTGGCTTAATACTTAGCACTTGAAGATTGCAGGATTCGAATGAAAATACAATTAATGCATGAACAACTATTATATCTATTGCATAAGTACACAGAGGAGGTTGGGACAGAAGAAGATAAAGTACCAAGCTGAATTGTATGCTTTGAATCATGCTCTTGGTTGGAGGCAGAATATGGGAAATCCTTGAGGTCTTGACGTGTAGATCCAGAGTCGTTTGGTTGAACGAGGGCATGGCAAGCTGGTGGGGCAAACCACTGCATTGTGAAATCCCCCGAACCAGCAGAAGGCGCAGCATCTGTAAGTAACTAGAGAGGATCTGAGGACACCGCAAGGTCATTATAAAAGAATGAACATAACCTTCCACTCGTCGCAGCGGGGCTAAGGACCAAAGATCTGAGCAATAGCCATCTCTAAGATTGCATTCATGCTGAATAGTCCGCGTCTTTCCACCAGGCGCAAGTGTATTACATCGTTTCATTTGCAGAAGGTTGGGTTTGCGTTCACCCAGGCAACCTCAAACAGACTATGAACTGTAAACTAAAGTCATTGTACGGAGATGCTTTTTCAACAATTGGCGGGACATTAAGCGGATAAAATGCAGATCCCAGCAATTCCTACAGTATCCTGCATCATGGAGCATTGGCAGGTTATTTTCATACTGCTTTTAATCTGGAGAGCACATCAACAGACTATGCGGCCGGTGCATAGGATTATAAATCAGACAACGTGCATTAAAAACATTATAACACATAATGAGACGTTATGCAGTGAGGAGGTTTCACCGATGACAGATGGCTCTGATGAAATTGTACCACTGCCTTTTCTCTGTACACAGGGGACCAGTGAGGTAAGCAGTCACCAGAAGGAATGCATTACCCTATAGGTTACTGTATGTTCACAGCATAGATAGCAAAACAAGCGATGACGCGCAAATAGTTGTTTCCCATGTTTTGATGCGGACTACGTCACACCAGCAATGAACCTCTCCAGAATTTACTAGCGAGCGACCCGAGACCACCTCTTTTAGGCGGAGCAGAGGTATCGGACAGCTTCCACACCAATCCAACGAACCGCATCAAGGGGTTAACGCTACAGGGACCGATTCAATAGTACTAACCAAGCAGGTGTGAACGTGACCTAAGACTATGGTGCCTTAAGGTCATCACGTCATTGGAGGCAGTCGCAATTTCTACAGGCTCGCACTACCTGTTAGCATCTGGCATCTGTTAGCATCTAGCTCTCCTGCTTACAAACTTTTAGCCATCCCTGCTTATACAAGTAGTAGTTTTAGTTGTCTGCGATCTGCCGAGGCCGGCTGTACTGAGGTGTTTTACCTCCGGAGACGGAGCGAAGAGACGGAGCGGCTCCACCTGTTGCTGCCTGCGATCTGCGATCTACGGAGGCCTGTTCCCACCTGTAGAATACGGCTGTACTGGAGAGGTTTTTACCTCGGAGTCGTCGCGGAGAGACGGAGTGGATCCACGCTTCGGGCTTGGCCTGCTTCCACCGGGCGTGTGCTGCTGTACGGAGGAGGATTTTACCACCGCTGGGGCCTGCTTTCCACCTGTCCTGGTTCTGCTGTTGCAGAGCCTGCTTTCACCCCGGGGATACCACGGAGGGACCGGAGCGCTTCCACGCTGCTGTTTTCGCCTGTCCTTTGCTGCTGTACTGATTTGCTCCAGGAACATCACGGATACTGTCTGCTGGTCTGGGAAAATGGCCCATATCGGGATTCTGCTGTGCCTGTTAACTGTTTTGGACTATGAGAAGATCTCTAGTCATTCTGAGACGTCTACTGGATTCAGGTCTGTTCTGCCACCCGCAGTGGGCATCCCCGGCAAATGTTCGGATGTGTTTCTCAAACAATTACCGGTTACCTTGACACAGACAATTTTTTTTTTTTCCTGCGATGATGGTTCTTCAGGACTGCTTCTTAAGCTCAAATCACACTCTCGCAGACTTTTCCGGTGTTTCTAAATGAGATGACAATGTATATGTGTCGTAGAGAATCCAGCATAATGCTTCTGGTGTCAAAGAAACGTGGGCTACTATGGCAACCAAATGCACATTTGATTGTAAAACCTTAAAATATATATGCCACAGAAGGCATATGGGATGTCTGCTTTCCCTGCCATGTCATCTACAGAGCAAAGAAATGGGAACAATTTTAGTAGTTAATACTCTTAACAGAATAATTGTGAGGAACGGCTCAATAAAGAAACGTTGCTAGAATAATTCCTCCTAGCATTAGGCTAGGGGCCTGTTGTGTTTTTAAACGTTTAAATAGCAGCACGTGTAATACTCCTGGCTCCTTCAGTGCAAACTTCAGTCTTGAGTGCAGGTTTCAACAGACATGGGTCCCTGGGAGCCAGCATAACTTGCTAAGAAACCTTGATTTAAGCCTGTGATAAGGTAATTTGAAGAACATCTGTGATTAGGAAGAGCTTTGAAACGAATTGCAGCATGAAGCCTCCTGAGGCACACCCAGCGAGGGGCAGATATTGCGGGTAGAGCTTAATTCCTGTGAGGAAAAACTCTTCTTTGGTAGGTGATTAAATGTACATGGCCGCTTGGCAGAGAATGATTCATGGTATTCATAGAAAAGACACTGTAGGAGATTGAAGTCTAAAATGATGGTCAAAAATGTATCGAGCTTCCCTTCATATTCACGTAATGGAAATTATTAATTTATTTCCGTTTTTAATTTCATTGATTTATAGTAGGCCTAGTATAAATACTTATATACAATCAACTTCTGTATAATTGCCTCAAATATGACTTACTGCAGGCCAAATATTTCCATAATAAAACATTGCTTATGCAGAATAGTATTATATACCTGTCAGGAAGCAAGAACTCGTGGCTGGATCTGGGACTCCAATTCCCAGACTCCCCGGGAGTGTGACGTCAGCGGCACAACGTGGTTGAACGCGGAAGTAGAAACATTTGTTTACATTGCAGGTAGAGGAAATCGAGTTTGTTCACGGGAATATATCGTGCAATTAAAGGCTTCAAGCGCTGATTTTACTTCGAGAAGGTAGGACAGGATGGCAGGTATTTTGGGAATGCAGGAGTCAGCTTGCTCCTGCCTTTTTTGGTGTTTAAATACCCACCGACCGAGAGACAGTGCGACTCTTAGCTGACACACAAGAGAAGGGTTGTTACCAGAGCTGGCGTAGAACTCGGGACTTCCTCTGGCCCAAAGGATATTAAAAGTTACTCCAGATGAGGACAGAAGGGACACCTGAATGTGTGTCGTGCGGGAGCTGTGGCTCGTTCCAGCGGCGTCTGAACCATGCTCTGAGCTAGCCTGTGTTTCGGGAATGAGGCATTTCTTACGGCTTCTTGCGTATGATGATTCGGTTCCGGAGTCGGAGATTGCAATAGACATTTGCAAGGACAGCACCGGCAGGCAAGCAGCAGCAACATGAAACACAGCAGCACGAACATGAACGCAGCAATAGCAAATGAACGCAGCAATAGCAAGTGAACGCAGCAAGCAGCAGCGACGTAGCTGCAGCAATAGCAGCAGCAATAGCAGCAGCAATAGCAGCAGCAAGCAATGCATGGAGAGAGATCTGGCAGGTTAAATAGAGCGGCATATTAAGGAGACTCTGTTTGGTTGGTTGTAGAGCGGCAAGGGGGCGTTATGTATGAATGCAGCATAAGTGCTCGAGTAGACTGCCTGAACTAGCTCGCAGGCTTCGCCCCATATGTGGAAATAGCTGCATTCGATCAGCTGACTGTGTTTTCACAATAAAAGTAGTTTCTTAGTGTACTGGTCTTAAAATCTCATAACATCAGCTTAAGCATCAGCATCAGCATAACATCCAAGAGGAACATCAATGTTCCTCTTGGATGTTCTTCTTGACCCTCAGAGAAGGAGAAAATGTCGTGTCTTTCAGGCATGTCCTTTCCTAACAAAAATTACAGGAAACATAAAACACATTATTGCAGAACAAGGGTGTTATTTATGAAAGTGGTGTGTTTGTGTGTTTAGGGGCTGTAGATATAATTATTTTGTAATTGTAATGTTATTTTTATTTATTTCAACAGTGAGCTACAAAGACAATCAGATTATGAATGAACAGTATGAAGTTCATTAACATTGAAATATTTGTTATTATCAAAATAATATTGAACTGTTATCAAAACGTAGTGCAACTGTAGAGACTTGCTCTGTTGTCTCACTGAAAGAATAACTTTTACCAAGTTTTTTTAGACAATATTGAGAGATAAATAGTAGCAGTTCTCACTATGTGTTAAATAGCTTTTCCTTCAATACATTAAATTAGAAAGCTGACAAAGTCATATTGCTAAATATCTAAAATGTAACTTTTTGCATGGAAAAAACCCTCAACTTCATTGATGTGTAGGTGATCTAGTATTTAGTATTGTTTAATGGAATATATATCAGTGTATTAAAGTCAATACTTCATTCATTTAAACCAATATCTTTCTTGATTATTTGCACAGTATGAAAAAAGAGTATTTGTACCTGTGCTGAAGTTCACTGCTGTGAGGAGTCCAGTTCTGTCTCTCACTCTCTGGTCCAGCCTGTCTGCATCACCTGGACACCTTAAACAAACAGATATGTAAAGGTGCTGGAAAAACTAGTTGCTGCTCAGCTCCAGGACCACCTAAACTCCAATAACCTATTTGAGAATTTCCAGTCTGGTTTCCGCTCAGGCCACAGCACAGAAACTGCCCTGGTCAGGATCACCAACGACCTGCTGATGACGGCTGATGCTGGCTCTCCCTCTCTCCTCATCCTCCTCGATCTCACCGCAGCTTTCGACACCGTTGATCACGGCATCCTCCTCCATCGTCTGCACTCCACCATCGGACTCTCTGACTCTCCCCTTGATTGGTTAAGATCATACCTCACCGGGAGAACAGAGTACGTCTCCTTGGGCGAGGCAGAGTCGGGTACCCACAACGACCTGTGGTGTCCCTCAAGGATCAGTTCTCGGCCCCACCCTCTTCACACTCTACATGCTCCCCCTTGGCTCTATCATCAGCCGACATGGAGTATCATTCCATTGCTACGCTGATGACACTCAACTGTACCTCAGGATCAACCCTACCTCCTCTGCAGCCCTGCCTTCACCCACACTCACTGCCTGCCTGGAGGAGATACAGGCGTGGATGAAGCAAAACTTCCTGAAACTCAACAGCTCCAAGACCGAAGCCATTATAGTTGGCACCCCACACCAGGTTCGGTCATCCACCATCACCACCATCACCTTCTCCGGCCAGGACATTACCCTCTCCTCAATAGTCACCAACCTGGGTGTTAAAATGGACGCCCATCTGACCTTTGAGGCCCACATTAAACAGCTGTACAAGAACTCCTTTTATCACCTCAGGAACATCGCCAAACTCCGCCCCACACTCACTCTGTCTGACGCCGAAAAGCTGGTCCATGCCTTTGTCTCCTCCAGGCTGGACTACGGCAATGCACTTCTCATCGGGATCCCTAACAAAAGCATCCAGAAGCTCCAATACATTCAGAACAGCGCTGCTAGGATCCTGATGAGGGTGCGCACATATGATCACATCACCCTCATCCTTAAAGCACTACACTGGCTACCCGTGGAACTGAGGATCGAATTCAAGGTCTCCGTCCTCACCCACCAGTGTGTCCATGGAACTGCCCCTCCCTACCTCAAGGAACTCCTCACCCCCCATACCTCCTTGCGGACCACCCGCTCCAGCAAGTCCAACTTCCTCAAACCCCCCAGGACTAAGCTCCGTACTATGGGAGACCGGGCCTTCTGCTCGGCTGCTCCCAGTCTGTGGAATGCTCTCCCCGACCAAATGGGAGCACCACAGACCGTGGAGGCTTTTAAAAAAGGCCTCAAAACCCATCTCTTCAAAAGAGCCTTTGCCTAGACCTTTTTATCACCCTTTTATTTTTGTATTGCTTTTTATTAATTCTACCGTGTTGTGTAATGTTTATTTATACTGTTCATGCTCACTACTTGTAGCACTTCGGGATTTGAAATCAAATATGAAGTGCTTTATAAATGGAACCCATTATTATTATTATTATTATTATTAAAGTACCATGTGTACAAACAATATAACTGATTATCTTCTGTTGAACATGTTTGTGTATTGTCCGAGTCACGGTCCTTTTATTTTACTGTAACTTTGGAAGTTGTGTTGTGTTGTTTGTACACATGGTACTTTAATAATAATAATAATAATAATAATGGGTTCCATTTATAAAGCACTGTTTATTTTATATCAATTTGGTAATGCAATTAATATAAACAACAAGGTTTGGGTTCATTCTTCAGATGACTGTGACGTTAACGTGTAAGCTCAATAATGAACTCCAGCTCAACCAACCATATTGTAATATCTAACTAATCATCTTTTTTTTTTTATTTCTTTTATTTAAAGGACAGTGCACATTAATTCACATTGCTGTAAATGAGCCAGTATTAGCCAGCAGGCTAATTTTCAACTGTTGTCCTTTGCAAGATGTTAACTGACCACAACAAGACTAGAAAATAAAAACATAATTAAATAGAGTACAGCAGACAACATCAGTACACCAATAAATAAATAGCAGTACAAGAATAAATAAATAGCAGTACAACAATAAATAGGAACAAACAAACATGCAAACAGATGAAATATCATCATACCTTGATTCAGTTAAAAGTGTTCACATTTTTGATTGTTTAAAAGCCAGTTCTTATGATTGTGGTTAAATGTATGATAAGAGGTGTTATTCCTGATCTGTATTGGTATTGTGTTCCAGAGTGTAGGCGCCCTCACAGAGAAACAGTGTTTGCCAAAGGAACTGGACCTAAGAGGGACTACACAGTCCCCTCTTAGGGCAGACCTTGTGGTTCTACTGTTTGAATTTTTCTGTTGTATAAAAGTGCAGAGTGGTGGGGGTGCCTTGCCGTTTAGAATTTTAAAAATGAGACATACATCAGTGTGTTTTAATATATTTTCCCAGTTGAGCAGGTTATGTTTGTCCAGGATTTTGCAATGGTGGTATAGCTTTGGTTTTTTGTCAAAAACTTTGAGAGCTTGCTTGTAAAGTGACAGGATAGGCCTTAATGTTGTGCTATTCGCCTGGGTCCAGCTGGTCATACAGTATGTTAGGTGGGGAAGGATCATGGCAGTCATGAAGAGTTTTGCTACAGGTGTTGTCAAACAGTTCCTTATATATCTACAATTTGCTAGATTGTATTTAGTTATTTGCATTACCTTTCTCACTTGTTTATTGAAGGATAGTGTCAAGGATAATGCCTAGATATTTGAAATGTGTAACTGTTTGAATGACCTCCCCAGACACATAGACCTTGGGTTCACAGTGTGATACAGTGTTGGTCTTGCTAAAAAACATACAGACTGTCTTCTTAACATTCAGATATAGCTGTGAGTCAGTAAGCCATTGATTTACATGAACCATATGACATATATTGACATATGACATTATTATTTGTAATATACACACATCTTATTGTGAGGTTGATTTCACATACACTACTTCAACGTTAGCTTGTCTACATACTTGAGCATAGCCAATGTAAATCAACCTTAGCGATGCATACAGTTCCTACCTACATAATGAAATATCTCTCTAAGTTACAAGGATGACCTTATTTTATCAACCTCAAACAGAAGCCGTTTGTTGTACAGTATTATCCCACTTAACGCTTAACACTTGTCTATTTCGTTTTAACCTTTATATATATAGTCTATGATTTTAACTTGGAGGCTACTATTAGCATCGTTAGTACCAATGTAGCTACCACTCGCTTACACGCTAACCCAAGACTTAACATTCATTATGTATAACACATAAATAAAGTACTCAAATTTCACTTACCGCAAAACTTACCGTCTGTTTTAACCGCAGAGCGAGTCACAATAGTCCGATATATAAGCATGAAGAACAAACAACCACGGCCGGCTTCAAGTTGTGTTCCCTGGATGAACTGACCAGGCAGAGTCCCTGTAGCTAGCTTCACAGAGCAGCTAGCAGAGAGACAAGAAGCTAGCAGAAGCAGTCACTTGACAGAGCTGTCACTCAATGTGACCACACCCTAATATATGCATAACTTTAAGGCTTAATATTAATTAAACAGACGAGTTGAGAAAAAATTCACTCCAGGATCCATAGACAGGAAGGGGGAATCTAACTATACTGAGAATAAAACAACCTGATCTCACCAGAATGCGTGACTCCACCACGACTCCTTAACACCACAATGCGTGGTGGAGTCACGAACTTTGTTACATTTGCGTGTCGGTACCACGCAAACAACCCCAATGTAAAGTGAATGAGGCTCCTTTGTCGTGGTGCACACACGCATTTCTACAACGTGCATTGTGTGTAATGCAACTGTTAATTTTATTAAATTAGTTTGTTTTTAAGGAAGGCCAGAGCTTCAGCTGTGTCAAATAGATTGTTCCCTTTAGTTAACGTTATTTAAAAGATAATGATCATGTCTTGTATTACGAGCGTCCATTCCCATTGGATAACGGAGAATTTTACACCCGGAAGTAAGTAGCCTATTCTCCTTACTGTCGATTGATTTTACAGTGATATCTGCACTACTCATCGACTAAAAAACACCAAATTGTCCTTGTTAATTACACAACATTGATTGGTTTGAATTGTGTGCAATGCTTTTGTATTTTCCCCCTTCAATTCGGAGAAACAAATATTTTTTCGGAGTTTTTGGACGGCAGAAGACACTACACTACCCAGAATCCTCAGCTATCGTTTGGGACTACACCATGAACCCCGTGATCAGTCCTCAAGTTCTTTGATTGGTTGACCTCCAACTGCATTCCATATGAAAAAAAACGTTTCGTAAAAGAGAAAATCATACTTTATTCAGCAGTGCTTGCTTTACTCTTTGATAGTCATCACATGAATGCATTGTAATAAATGGTTTGGCTGCATTACATATTACACATCTGTCTTAGTTCTTTATTTATCTACAGAGATCGGGCATCAGAATACACCGGAAACTATTCTTTTACCGTTCTGTTTTAATTTCACAATAAAGTTAGTAGTAATATTTTGTTTTGATATTATTGTTTTTTATTAACTACTAGACGACTGGGTCATGTTAAGACCATCTTTTTTTTGGTTGCTATGGGTTTTTTCCACCCCTTTATGTTACAAATATCAAAACAATAACAAAATAATATTCGTCGTATACTAAACCGGAAACAGCAGTATATTTTATTTTGTTAACACTGTAAACTTGACCCAAACCACCAAACCACCTACTGGTTAAAGCACGTTATTACACGTTTAGAGTAATTGCAATGCAGGAAGATTGTGTTGCTTTTTAATGACTGTTTAAAATGCCTTTTTCTTAATGTCTTTCATTTTTGTAACGCACTTTTGAATGTGTTATATTTTATGAAAACATTCAAATATTAAGAGTACATACAAAATAGTGGGAAAGTAGAAGGTCAATTATATAAATATAGAATAGAAAATATCAAGAAGATACTCAAATGATATCTAGAGTAAAACAGTTTAGTGCCTGATAGGAGGATGTGCTAACTAATAAGGCTTTATTTAAAGAAATGTGCAGAATACGACAGTGTAATGGTGGAAGTATACACACATTGATAGATGTCTTGTAATGCACTGTTGATGAACCTGTGACCCAAGTTGTTCATTCATTGCATAACTACACTGTTGTGTATATGATATGTCAATAAACCTTAGAAAATCTTGAAATCTTGAAAGGGATGTGCAAAATAGCAACTATATACAGTCTTTAATGAACTATTAGAGAATAACGAGTAATGAATATGCTTTAAACGGATCTGCAGATAAATATTTAGTCTTCTCAAGCACCAACTATCAAATATCTGGCCTGATTGTTGGCACTTGACAATCACCTTCACTGAATTTCATTCAGGTGTAACTAAAGTCTGATTTAAGGGTTGTTTATATTTCACATCATTAATCCAAATCTGTAAAGTAACTAAAATAAATGTAGTGGACCCCAGCCACAAACGGTTCTGTCTGCTGCAGTCTGGCAGGCGGTACCACAGCATTCGGACTAAAACCACCAGACACAGAGACAGCTTCATCCCACAGGCCAGAAGACTATTAAACACCTGAACTTAGAAATAACATTCATCTGGCTGCTACTTAGAAATTATTTATCTAATATATCATATTCCAATCACTTGTATATAGACTCTTATTGCACTATTTCACTATTTTTTCTGTGTATCTGTTTTATTGCGTAGCACTGTTGGAGGAGCCTGTGACCTAAGGGGGGGGGGGGGGGGGGGGTAGGACACGTTCATTCCTGTTTTGAATAGTGTGCCGTCGATGGGTTTCATTCCATTTCAAAGTCCTTTTGGACGCTCTGTGTAAACGTCGCGCATCCAATCACAGAGGTTGAGGACTGATCACGGGGTTTGTCAAGCTAAGCACATGGTGTAGTCCCAAACGATAGCTGAGGATTCTGGGTAGTGTAGTGTCTTCTGCCGTCCAAAACGAAAATATATTTGTTTCTCCGAATCGAAGGGGGAAAATACAAAAGCATTGTACACAATTCAAACCAATCAATGTTGTGTAATTAACAAGGACAATTTGGTGTTTTTTTAGTCGATGAGTAGTGCAGATATCACTGTAAAATCAATCGACAGTAAGGAGAATAGGCTACTTACTTCCGGGTGTAAAATTCTCCGTTATCCAATGGGAATGGACGCTCGTAATACAATACAGGGGACATGATCATTATCTTTTAAATAACGTTAACTGAAGGGAACAATCTATTTGACACAGCTGAAGCTCTGGCCTTCCTTAAAAACTAACTAATTTAATAAAAATAACAGTTGCATTACACACAATGCACGTTGTAGAAATGCGTGTGTGCACCACGACAAAGGAGCCTCATTCACTTTACATTGGGGTTGTTTGCGTGGTGCCCACACGCAAATGTAACAAAGTTCGTGACTCCACCACGCATTGTGGTGTTAAGGAGTCGTGGTGGAGTCACGCATTCTGGTGAGATCAGGTTGGAATAAAATGTTTTGAAACCACGATGTAAACATGTTTATTTCTGCTGTAAAGTTGGGCATTTTAACATTGGGGTCTATGGAAATTGCTCCCTTCTGCAGACTGCTCCTACTGGCCACTAGATGAACTGCAGTTTGAGGCACTTCCCGATTCGCATCCCGGAAGTGGCCCAGAGTTTGCCGCTTGGTTGCTGCCCATAGTGATAGCCCTCTAGTTTAAATCTACGCCCAAAATTAAACATATGGAGATGGGTTACTATTTAGAAAAAATTTGCAAATCTATTTAGGAACCTGTCCATGTGAACATATTTTAAGTGGGGGATTCTTTTTCACAGTTAACATTTTATTTGTATTATTCATTCATATTTTACTAATCACTGCCCCCTCAAATGTAAATATGTGTTTACATAAATGGTGACCGAACCGTTTGAGACCCACTGAGATAACCTAGACTAAGTTAACTATCTAAACACTCAGAGAGTAATTTACCTCACCTGAGCTGTAGTTATCAGCCTCTCAGTCTGACAGCAGAGGACTCTCCCCCCACCTTGTTGTTGAAACAGCTCCTTATATCCATTAGCGCAGCTAGCTAGCACCAGATGCTAACAACAATACATGTAACCGGTGTGGTCGCTCGCGCCACACATACACTGACACACACCCTCCCGAGCTTGAATGACACACAGAGACCAATCGAGGACATTAGTATGATCTGTATGAAAGTGGCCATGCCGGCAGGCCACATCATGTAGACAGCCAGTCACCCTCTGTGAGGCAGAGTCAGACCCACATTTGCGCAGCGTTGCGTTCACAATACGTATAAAAAATATCCTCAGGCCAGCAGGCCACTTAACAGGCCAGGCCATCGGGAAACCTCCCGGTCCTCCTGATGGCCAGTCCGGGCTGCTGAGTACAGACATTTTACTGAGTACCGGCACCTTGCCGGTGTTCCGGATTAACTGGTTTCCCGATCAACTGGGGCACAGAGGTGGGGGCTTGGCCTTCGACTCAAATATACATTTCGATCGCTTCTTCTATCGTTTACATAAATCTCTTGGCCTTGCCCATGTAAGTTTATCATTACCCCCGAGCCAAACAGCAGCAACCAGCACGTTTCAAAAGTCTCAATAGTAAACTGTGCCGCCGAAACATAATTTCAGCCAATCAGCGCCGTCAAATATTTTGGTAACGAGGGCGCTCACGTTTGCACCCACGTTGCTTACGTGCGTTGACGTGAGTTGCTTTTTAGACTCATGGGTGACCAAGGTGACACAGTAGTTGGATGAGAATGGTGTGCAGGTGGAGTCGCCGGACCTCGGTCCGCACCCAATTCCGTGAAAGAGCTACTCTCCAATCCTTTCGAAAGGAGAAGTTTGGGAGATAAATTGATACTTAAAGACCTTGGGCCGGACCAACCCGATTTGTATATATCACAGCAAGCTCGTGAAAAAGACAAAACGTATCAACGAGGCTTCTCACGTAGCTGGTACACCAGAAAGGCATGGCTAGCTGGATGCAAACAGGTAAATGCTATCTTTTGTTTCCCATGCTTCCTCTTCAAACAGCCGGGGACAGATACGATCTGTTCAGAAACTAGACAAAAGTTAAAAAAGTACAAACCACAGACTGTCTGTGTCATGGAGAATACAGTCGCTGGTTTATTTATGTCTGTATAGGCCGTTGTTGTGAGTGTGGACGGTCGGAGCATATATAACGTTAGCTTAGCCAAGCTCCATTCAGAAAACAAGCATTCTAAAAGGTTTTTCGCCTGCCGTCTGTCTGCAGACTTGTCAAAGCATTAATTCATGGTTTTTACTAACCGGTATCAGTATGTTGTTACGTCGGTATCATTTAGAAACGTGTATTACAATTGAATCACGGTAAAAAAATGTTCATTTTGTTGTAGTTGTGGCTCCCGAGCCAGCGCGTCTTGTTTGAATGATGCGAGTAAACACAGCTGGCAGCCGCGGTGAAACTCGAGCGACTAGAGCAATGCGATAGGAGCGTTTAGAGCGAAGCGAATATTCGCATCGCGTCCGGTCTGAACGCAGCATTAAAGCGAGCTCCACGCTGCACTGGAAATGCGCCATTACATCACCAGAAGTCCTAATTTAAGGGGTCATTTCTCCCAAAAAAAATTTTTTTACTCACTATATCAACAGCTCCACCCAAAATACTTTACACCAGCCGCCACTGCTACACACACATGTATCCCTTATAAAAACGGTATTCTGCAGCACTCATCCAGATATGTGACTGTTAACTCGTTTTGCAAAGATAGCAGCAGAAATGTCATTGCTGCATGTGCAGGGATATTTAGACTTTAAAATGCTGATGAGTCATTAATGTTGGTCTCGGCAAACAATATTAGGAATCCTCTATTCAAACTACATACTATGCAGTGTCCATCGACATGAAAATAACAAAAAAGTTCATGCAGGACTCAACCCGAGTCCCAACAGTAAAAATCACTCAAACCCTGCGCGTTATGAGTGCGCCACGAATCAACACGTTGGAAAAGATCCATCCATCCATCCATCTTCTCCCGCTTATCCGTGGTCGGGTCGCGGGGGTAGCAGTTCCAGCAGAGAGCCCCAAACTTTCTTTTCCCTGGCGACATCAACCAGCTCTGACTGGGGGATCCCAAGGCGCTCCCAGGCCAGCGAAGAGATATAATCCCTCCACCTGGTCCTAGGTCTACCCCTTGGTCTCTTCCCAGCTGGACGTGCCTGGAACACCTCCCTAGGGAGGCGCCCAGGTGGCATCCTAACTAGGTGCCCGAACGACCTCAACTGGCTCCTTTCGACGCGAAGGAGGAGCGGCTCAACTCCGAGTCCCTCCCTGATGACCGAACTTCTCACCTTATCCCTAAGGGAGACACCAGCCACCTGGCGGAAAAAACCCATCTCGGCCGCTTGTATCCGCGATCTCGTTCTTTCGGTCATGACCCATCCTTCATGACCATAGGTGAGGGTAGGAACGAAAATGGCCCGGTAGACAGAGAGCTTTGCCTTCTGGCTCAGCTCCCTTTTCGTCACAACGGTGCGGTAAAGCGACTGCAGTACCACTCCCGCTGCTCCGATTCTCCGGCCCATCTCACGCTCCATTGTTCCCTCACTCGAGAACAAGACCCCGAGATACTTGAACTCCTTCACTTGGGGTAAGGACTCATTCCCTACTTGGAATGGACAGTCCATCGGTTTCCTGCTGAGAACCATGGCCTCAGATTTGGAGGTGCTGATCCTCATCCCAGCCGCTTGACCATCGGTCTGCGACCTCCAGCGAGTGCTGAAGGTCGCAGACCGATGAAGCCATTAGAACCACATCATCTGCAAAAAGCAGTGGTGCAATCCTTAGTCCACCGAACTGCAGACCCCCTCCCCCACGACTACGCCTCGAAATCCGATCCATGTATATTACAAACAGGATTGGTGACAAAGCTCAGCCCTGGCGGAGGCCAACCCTCACCGGAAATGGGTCCGACTTACTGCCGAGGACCCGGACACAGCTCTCGCTTTGGGAGTACAGAGATTGGATGGCCCTGAGTAGAGACCCCCTCACCCCATACTCCCGCAGCACCTCCCACAGTAACTCCCTGGGAACTCGGTCATACGCCTTCTCCAAGTCTACAAAACACATGTAGACCGGATAAGCGTACTCCCAGGCCCCCTCCAGGATCCTTGCGAGAGTAAAAAGCTGATCCGTC
Source organism: Pseudochaenichthys georgianus (assembly GCF_902827115.2). NCBI lineage: Eukaryota > Metazoa > Chordata > Actinopteri > Perciformes > Channichthyidae > Pseudochaenichthys > Pseudochaenichthys georgianus. The sequence continues at coordinate 27,217,556 of NC_047506.1, read as the reverse complement.
GTTCCACGACCAGGACGGAATCCGCATTGTTCCTCCTCAATCTGAGGTTCGACAATCGGCCTGACCCTCCTTTCGAGTACCTTGGAGTAAACTTTCCCGGGGAGGCTGAGTAGTGTGATGCCTCTGTAATTGGCACACACCCTCTGATCCCCCTTTTTAAAAAGGGGAACCACCACCCCGGTCTGCCACTCCTTTGGTACTGTTTCCGACTTCCACGCAACGTTGATGAGACGTGTCAACCATGACAGTCCCTCAACACCCAGAGCCTTCAGCATTTCCGGGCGGATCTCATCCACCCCCGGGGCTTTGCCACTGTGGAGTTGTTTGACGACCTCAGTGACCTCCCCCCGGGAGATTGGTGTTGATCCCCCGTCATACTCCAGCTCTGCCTCTAACATAGAGGGCGGAGTTGTCGGGTTCAGGAGTTCCTCAAAGTGTTCCTTCCAACGCCCTAACACTCCATCAGTTGAGGTCAACAACGTCCCATCCTTACTGTACACAGCTTGGATGGTTCCCTGCTTCCCCCTCCTGAGGTGTCGGACAGTTTTCCAGAACAACTTTGGTGCCGCCCGAAAGTCCTTCTCCATGTCTTCTCCGAACTTCTCCCACACCCGCTGCTTTGCCTCGGCCACGGATGCGGCTGCTGCCCTTCGGGCCTGTCGGTACCTTGCAACTGCCTCGGGAGTCCCCCGGGATAACAAATCCCTGAAGGCCTCCTTCTTCAGTCGGACGGCTTCCCTGACCACCGGTGTCCACCAGGAGGTTCGAGGGTTACCGCCCCTTGAGGCACCTAGGACCTTGAGACAAAAGCTCCCCGCCGCGGCTTCGGCAATAGAGGCTTTGAACACCGACCACTCTGGTTCAATGTCCCCAACCTCCACAGGAATGCCCGAAAAGCTCCGCCGGAGGTGCGAGTTGAAGGCCTCCTGAACTTGGGCCTCCTCCAGACGTTCCCAGTTCACACGAACTACACGTTTGGGCTTACCAGGTCTATCCAGAGGCTTCCCCCGCCACTCGACTCAACTCACCACCAGATGGTGATCAGTTGACAACTTCGCCCCTCTCTTTACCCGAGTGTCCAAAACATACGACCTCAGGTCCGATGATACGATGATGAAATCGATCATGGACCTTCTGCCTAGGGTGCTCTGGTACCACGTACACTTATGAGCATCCTTATGTTCGAACATGGTGTTTGTTATGGCCAATCCATGACTAGCACAGAAGTCCAGTAACAAACCACCACTCCGGTTCAGATCAGGGGGGCCGTTCCTCCCAATCACGCCCCTCCAAGTGTCTCCATCATTGCCCACATGTGCGTTGAAGTCTCTCAGCAAGATTAAAGAGTCCCCTTCAGGAGCCCCATACAGGACTCTTTCCAGGGTCTCCAAGAAGGCCGTATACTCTGAACTGCTGTTGGGTGTATAAGCACACACAACAGTCAGAGTTTTCCCCCCCATAACCTGCAGGCGTAGGGAGGCGACCCTCTCGTCCACTGGGGTAAACTCCAACAACGAAACACCTAACCGGGGACTTGTGAGTATCCCCACACCCGCCCGGCGCCTCACACCTTGAGCAACTCCGGAGAAGAATAGAGTCCAACCCCTATCCAGAAGTAAGGTTCCAGAGCCGACGCTGTGCGTAGAGGTGAGCCCAACCAGATCCAACTGGTAACGCTCCACCTCCCGCACAAGCTCCGGCTCCTTCCCCCCCAGAGAGGTGACGTTCCACGTCCCCAAAGCCAGCTTCTGTCGCCCGGGTCTGGTCCGTGGAGACCCTCCGCTTTCACTGCCACCCTTCTGGCAGCGCACCCGACCCCATCGTTGTTTCCCGTAGGTGGTGGGCCCGCGGGACGGAGAAGCGGAGGTGTTGCCCACGTTGCCTTTTCGGGCTGGGCCCGGCCGGGCTCCGTGGCAAGCCCGGCCACCAGACGCTCGCCGACGAGTCCTCCTTCTGGTTGGAAAAGATCACCACAGTTTATTTTGTTACATTAAGATTGTTAACAAGTTCCAGAAAAATGCAACCCGACCATCATTTATAATGTGAGCGAATGTATGTACACTTTAAGCCATATAATATACATATTATAGTAGGCATTTGCTTGGAAATAGAAAACTGACTGAGGTCTGTATTAAGCATCATTAAGACCCACCGAGATCAGAAATCCTAGTTTATCAGCTTGTGAGCCCATATTATGTTGTGATAAATGTTAATTTGACATATAAGTGTGTTCTAGTGCACACATTAAGTTCCAATATGCAAATCAGGCCATGTGTTTCCGTGATATTTGCCATGCAACATTATGCTGTACAATATAATATTTAGCCTCACAATATAAACATTTTCACTTCGCTTTGGATAAAAGCGTCAGGTAAATGCAATGTCATGTAATGCAATTGACGTGATTTTTAACACTGATTTAATTTATGATTCTCCACAGGTGCTGTGTTGGTCCGTGGCGCACTCATAACGCGCAGGGTTAGAGTGCTTTTTACTGTTGGGACTCTCTGAGTCCTGCATGAACTTTTTTGTTATTTTCATGTCGATGGACACTGCATAGTATGTAGTTTGAATAGTTGACTCCTAATATTGTTTGCCATGACCAACATTAATGACTCATCAGCATTTTAAAGTCTAAATATCCCTGCACATGCAGCAATGACATTTCTGCTGCTATCTTTACAAAACGAGTTAACAGTCACATCTTATCTGGATGAGTGCTGCAGAATACCGTTTTTATAAGGGATACATGTGTGTGTAGTCTTTCATATTAAACATGATCACTGGTAGATAGCCACATAAGTCGTAACACAGTTTAACCTGGGCGGATCGCCGTTTACCTGAGCGGGTCACAGTTTAACACAGATGTAGACTTCTCCACGCTGCTTTCAAACTGTGAGTAAACACTGTGTGCTTCACTTGGAGGCTATCTGAAGGTGTACACAGGTCTCAGATGGACTTGGTATCACATTAGGAGCAATATTCAGTGATGAATCGGGCAACAATAGCTGGTTTTTAATTATGTATTCGAGCGGATCACAGCTTACCACAGCTGAAGAGTTATCCACGCTGCTTTGAAACTGTGAGTAAACAACGTACGCTTCACTTGGAGGCTATCTGAAGGTGTACACAGGTCTCAGATGGACTTGGTATCACATTAAGAATGATATATTCAGTAACAAGTCTGGCAACAATAGCTGGTTTAAATGATTTATTGGAGTTCGCAATGTTTTGAACAGACATCCATGTCAACTCGTTTTTCTTTTTGTAGTCCTCGCTGTTCGCGTCCGGATATCGCCATCGTAACCACAACCTCACACACTGGTACGGAATGTGCATCAAAGTCTTCCTACTGAGCCAAATATACCAAAAGATGTATGTAAACGACAGAAGAAGCGATCGGAATGTGTATTTCAGTCGAAGGCCACGCCCCCCACCTCTGTGCCCCAGTTGATCGGGAAACCAGTTTATCCGGAACACCGGTACTCAGTAAGAAGTGCCGGTGTTGCAGTATAACTTGAGTCATGACAACTGGCGACATTCTATTATTTTCGTCATAGGAATCCAGGGCGTGTACATTGAGGACCCATTGTTGACTTACCATGTCGATCGCCTCGTTTGTCGTTTACGTTCATCTTTTGCTATATCTGCCTTCCTAAGATCACTTTGATGCACATTCAGTACTCGTATGTGAGGTTGTGGGTGAGAGGTGGATATCGTGACGCTTACAAGGAGGTATCGAACATTACAAAGTAGGTAACTGTGTGGATGCCTGTTCAAAATATTGCAAACTTGAATAAATCATTTAAATTATATATTTGTGTCCGACTTTCATTTGTACATCGTTCTCGATGAGCGTTCGGGCTGTGAATAAATGACTTGTGTTTTACTTTTAGGCTGTCTGAAGGTATGGACAGCTATCAAAGCTACTATACATCACATTAAGAACGATGTACAAATGAAAGTCGGACCCAAATATATAATTTAAATGATTTATTCAAGTTTGCAATATTTTGAACAGGCATCCACACTGTCACCTACTTTGTAATGTTCGATACCTCCCTGTAAGCTTCACGATATCCACCTCTCACCCACAACCTCACATACGAGTACTGAATGTGCATCAAAGTGATCTTAGGAAGGCAGATATAGCAAAAGATTAACGTAAACGACAAACGAGGCGATCGACATGGTAAGTCAACAATGGGTCCTCAATGTACACGCCCCGGATTCCTATGACGAAAATAATAGAATGTCGCCAGTTGTCATGACTCAAGTTATACTGCAACACCGGTACCACATGGGTAAAAATCAGAAGTGCCGGTACTGCGTAATTCAAGCACTGGTCACATCGCTTTACAAAAACGTATTCATCCGCCGCTTAGCTTTTCGTAGTCATCAATCTGTCCGGTTGAAGTTCTTCTTTTGATAATGGCGAATCAAACTCGGTGGTTCACTTGGTTCACTTATCGTAAAAAAATTAAAAACTCATGTCCCTGTTAAATGCCTTCAATTAATGAAAACAACTATGAGACTGGGACTATTTTCACCGGGCAGGAATTTGTCATCACTACTGCCATGTTAAGAGGCCATGGAAAGTTCCAGAACATTACACATCACAACTCACACTGTTCAGTCAAATTGACTTCATAGAATGTAGAGGTCATTGAACTGGCTTACAGAGCTGAGTTGAAATAATAACAACTTATGAAATTAAGTAGAAATTGCATAAATTGATATATTAAGTGAAAGTAACTTAAAGACAAAAGTTACAATAACTTAATGATCAAATCCTTTTTTACAGTGCACGTATACACACACACTCGCAAGCTTACCCCAGACCAGTAATCCAAACGAAAATATCTTCCCTCCATAGTATTTTGATCATTTGCTCCGCTAATAATCAATCAGATCAATGGATTCCAGAGAAGAGGACACTTTAAAGGCCTTTTTCTCAAAATGATGACTCGGTGACAGTCATTATATAATGTGACATATTTTTGCTTAATATTTGGAGTACAAAAACAATCCTGATATCATTAGATAGCTAGGAATCTCCTCTTTCCAACAGTGTATACAACTCAAAATGTGTCTTCGGGTCAATGTGACTGATTTCGATGGAGCAGGTCACATACAGTATGTGTCTCTTTAGTATGTGCCCAGCATAGAGAACATTGGTTTTACCAGATAGCGTAACTCACTGTCACTAACATGGCCTGAACTGATAGTCGCTAGTATTTCCTCTCACCTTCTCCCCTCAAACTCCGAAGAGACAGGTTGACTGTATTGACAGGTTTGTACCTTTCCAGAGGATTTTTTCTTGTGGAAAACTGGAGACTAACAATCATGTGAAGTATTCTCACTCAGGTCTGTGCTAAAGCTGCCAGTCTTCCTCTCAGGAATAAAGACCACTCGCGACCACTTGAACTGAACGGAATAGGCTGCAGGGGCCGCTGACAGACTAGATCAAGCAGGAACTGCTGCTTTGTACTCCCTTCAGATTTACATATTTACTCTATATATTTTAGATCCAACCTGCAGCCGCGTTGAAAGGACAATGTCACCCATGCTGACTAAGTGTGGCACTCAATTTTCTTCAAAGGAGATCAGGAATGATTCATTCAGGGACATCCATTAAAGTGACATCCCACATCGCTAGGACAATAGGAGGATTTAGTACTTTAACTCCATGTAAGTTCACCTGACAGTGAACCATGGACAATGGCAGCCTCGGGGAGCAGCATTTAGTGCCAGGCAGCAGGTCATAGGTGTTTGATGTGTGCCGTTTTAGACAAGGCTCTCACACAGGGTATTTGAATGGGGTTGTCTGGATCACGTTTCATTCATGACTCACTGCTGTCAGACTCCGCTGTGGTGGACATGCTGCATACAGTAAGGGTTCCACTTAAGCAATCAAAAGCCACTTGTGCCCCCATGATCGCAGGAATGTATCACACATAACGTCCTATGCAAACAAGGTCATTATTTAAATTCATTTGTGTATTATTAGGAAATTGCTGTTGTCATCTGAAAACCCTGCAATTTTCAAGAAGTCCCGAATGATAAAATAGGTTGTCAGTGCATTCAGAAATGAAACCTACGGTGGCAAACGCGGAACAACGGCCAAAAATGTATATATAAGCAGGAAACTGCTTATGTATACATTTCAAAAATAATGAAATGAAAAACAAACAAATCCTGAAAGCAAGTACAACAAAAAAACACTGCATTTACAGAAATTATGCAAACTAAATACAACACACAAACCCCGAAAACAAACGCAACAGAAAAACGCTGCAAACCCCAAAACACACAGTGCTCCAGGCCTCTAGGGGGCGCGCTACGTGGAACAGATTGACGTCTGACCAGACCTAGAGAGAACGAACGAGAGTGATGGAAATTGAAGCCGGAGGAAACAAAGTTGATTGAAGTGGAGAAAGTCGATATATAAGAAGGTACGTTTTGTTTTTATACAAAGAGCGTCATATTTACGCAGCTAGCGTTAGCGTCCCTACAGTAACTACTTCACCAACTGAGGAGAGGAGAGCTTCACGTGAAGAGAAGATAAAGTGAGGGAAGAACATTGTTAAAAGAGATGACAAATTGAGTGCAGGTAAATAACACGGGCCATAGTGAGTACCGCGGAAACATTTGAAGAGAGAGAGAGACATTCTTAGCAGTTTGTTTATATGTATGTATAGATTTTTCAACTATACAGAGCTTTAGCAATACTATATACCTATGGCCGGTGGAGAAGTGACAAAATGTGAAGAGGGACAAAGTAATGACAGGAGAGTAGTGTGCATTAGACATGCTCAAGAACAAATATAGAGAAGACATTCAAGGAGAGAGAGAGAGACAAAACACAGATTCAACGGTAAACATGATGTATCTTTCTATTTATTTAGCTAACGACTATTTAGATTGTGTCTTTTTGATTGACTTGATTAAATGGATTTACTACATCAATGTATGTCTTTTCAGGCTGTCATGTTTCGTCCTTTCTGTGGCCAACATCTGGGGACAGTTCAAGTGTTCTGTGGCTCCTGTGGCAAACATGTACAGTTTTTGGCAGAAGTTGTTTTCCTTCTTAAAATGATTTTTAAATATTTTTAGATTTTGTTGAGCAGGGTATACTTGTCCTTTTACTAGTCCTTTTATTAGAGATGTGTCTGTTGTTTGTGTTTGATTTTAGTGTCAGGATGGAACCCTTGTCTTTTTCCCCCGAAAACAGAATCTACCTATGGGTACAAATACATAACCTGAACCTGAACTGAACAGTAAGTTCACTTTTTGTATTGTATCCGTTTCAAATGCAAGAAATAAGGATTTAACACACTACTCTGTTTAGAATACTAATTGGCAGATGCATACACTAGTTATCAGCATGAAGGATACATTTTTTCATTGTCTGTTTATGTGAAATATGTAGAATCCATCATTCAATTGTAGACCAATGCATGATTAAATACACAAAACAGCTTATATTATACATTCATAATTGTGTATTAGTTCTATCTTTATAGAGAAAATTATACATTTAGAATCAGATTTTGAGACAGTGAGCGGCTGGGAAAGTCACACCGCCATGGGGCACAAACAGTTGCTGACGTGATGTTTTCTTCGCATTCTGAGGCATTCCATAAGGAGGGTCAGGAACACACGCTTGGGACCACCAGTGTCCCCTCCATCCTCAGTTTGTCCCTCATCATCAGTGAACTTAACTGACGTCGAATGAGAGGGGTCAAATGAGGCACATTTGAAGCCGCGGATTGCTCCATCCCATACATTGGCTCTATTAATATTGAACCTGCTGCAAGATGTATTTGTTATTTTTGCAGAGAGTTCTGCAACAATGTCCTCCGCAGTCAGGTATGCTGTGCTGGGAAAGACAAAGTGATGTATTGTAATATTAAATGATGAAGTAATAAGATTTACAGTATAGAATAGAACAATTATGTGGTAATAGTAACAATACCTTTCCCCTGCAGTTTGCTCCATTTTGTCTTCTGGCTCAGACTGGCTATCAATAATGATAGGTGCATACACATTTGTGTAGTTGCTGCAGTGAGAAGACAGTTGAATAATTACTTTCAAATACATAATACATGCATGACAGTCATATTTACAAAAAATGCAATAATGTCGATCCTCTTCCTGGTTTTTTAATACATTGGGTTCTAAACTGACAACAGCACTTTTGTCATACTCCTGCACAATCCTTGTAAACATTTGAAATGGATGCAAGAAACAATATATGATCTTTGAAAAATATTTGTGGGTGTTTTTTGTATCGTCTTCACTAAGATGTCAGATGTTGTGGGTGTCATTTGGAAATGTATGAAAGTATAATTGTTCTGCTTCCTGGCAATGTTACCCACTGTGATTGGAGGCAATACAAACAAACACATGTACAAATAAAGATACACACCAAACAACTGTGTCACGATGCAACTGTCAACATCGTTTAGAAGTTGTTCTGACCCGGGGAAGATTGGACCTCTTCCTGGAATGGGGTTGGTTCTCCATCCTATTTTTACCCAGGAAATAAGTGCAGTTGATCTAATTACAGTGTCATTAGCACACAAAGGTATTTATTGATTTCATGTTGACAAATTCAAACCTACCTTCGATACCGTGAGCCACACCATCCTGCTTAACGGACTCCATGACATTAGTATCGATGGTACTCCACTCAGGTGGCTCCAGTCCTACCTCTCCGACAGATCCCACTTCATCTCCCTCAACAACCACTCCTCTGCCACAGCTTCAGTCACCCAAGGTGTTCCCCAAGGTTCAGTACTCGGCCCCCTCCTCTTCATCATCTACATCCTCCCCCTTGGTCAGATTCTCCGCCAATACAACCTGGACTTTCACTGCTATGCCGACGACACCCAGATTTACCTCAGCACCAAATCCCCCAACAACCCCCCCCTCACCCACAGCGAATCCTGTCTGACTGCAATAAAATCCTTGGATGCAACACAACTTCCTAAAACTCAACAGCAATAAAACTGAACTCCTCCTCATCGGATCCAAATCCACCCTCAGCAAAACCCCCAACCTGACAGTCACCATTGATGGCACCCCTGTTTCCCCCTCCACCCAGGCACGCAACCTTGGCGTGATATTTGACCCCACCCTCTCCCTCGAGCGCCACATCCGTCATGTTGTAAAAATCTCATTTTTTCACCTCCGCAATATTGCCAAACTCCGTCCCTCTCTCACCCGCCCTGCAGCTGAGCGACTCATTCACGCCTTCATCTCCTCCCGCCTTGACTATTGCAACTCCCTCCTCTACGGCATCAGCTCCACCTCCCTCAATAGACTCCAGCGTGTCCAGAACGCAGCCGCCAGACTCCTCACCCACACCAAATCATGGCATCATATCACCCCGGTCCTCAAAGAACTCCACTGGCTCCCCGTTTCACACCGCACCCATTACAAACTCCTGGTCCTCACTTACAAAGCCCTCCACCATCTGGCCCCCCCCCTACCTCACTGACCTCCTCACCCTCTACCAACCACCCCGGTCCCTCAGATCCTCCTCAGCCGGTTTGCTTTCAATCCCCAAGGCCAAACTCCGGAGCTTCGGGGACAGAGCCTTCTCTGTGGCAGCCCCGAAGCTCTGGAACTCCCTCCCCCAAGACCTCCGTGAGTCTGAGTCCCTTACCCTGTTCCAGTCCCGCCTCAAAACCCACCTCTTCAACTCTCTATCCATAAGCCCCCCCCCCCCTCTCAATCAACTTCCTCCTGACTGCTTTTCTGTTGTGTTTTATTTCTTTTTGGTTCTGTCTTTGTTTTTGTTTTGTTTGTCTACCCTCCCTCCCAAATGTAAAGCGTCTTTGGGTTCAGAAAAGCGCTATATAAAATTAATATATCATTATTATTATTACATGGTATAATTACTTTTTTTAATTAGTCTTACCCGATCAGACGCTGGGTGTGGGTGCCTGAGAGGTCTGATAAAGGTAAACAACAAATATATTCAAACTACTGTACTGTTAAAACATTCTGCTTCTTGTGGCACCAAATAATATGTTGACAATGTTTTATTTTACCCTGGCAAACAGTTGTCGATTCTTGGAGTGCTCACTTTTTGAACATTTGGAATGTTCCACACCTGCATACACACAAATGACTGACTGAAATAAAATAAATTCACTTTAATTAAGAATATATGCCACGATAAATCCAAACTGACCAAGGTAAATTATATTGTTGACCGCAGTGGGGAACCGTCAGGGCCTTCAAGGTATTAAGAGAATACCCTGGAACACTCAGATAAAACAAACAAAAAATCGATTTAATTATATAAATAAAATGTATATAAAATGAATAAATGAGAATCAATCAATGTTTATTTATATAGCCCAATATCACAAATGTTACATTTGTCTCAGTAAATCGTATCTGTGTTGTTGATCTGTAATATTACGGTGTTACGTTGATTTGTTTGTTCTTCTCGGTCCATGCACTACGCATTTCAGTGATTTTGTGTTAGAAAAGAAAGCAACCAATCAGATCTTGTTATGGGTCTCTGGGTAGAATATCCTTCAACCAAGGTATTCTATCCTTGATAGAATGCCCTGGCCGTTGCACTGAATGAGAGCGTACATTTGGACTGACAGTTTGATCAACCAATCATATATTGATTTGTAGCCAATGGGTGTATTCTTTCAGTTTGCCTCGGTTCCAGGGTACTCTAGAAGGCCCGCTATAGTTAACTGGCTCGAGGCAGAGAATCTAGATGAATGCGACGAAGCAATTCATGCCGTTTTATTGTTTTTAATGTTGAAATGGCAAGTGCAACAGGTGAAGATGAAGTTGTTGTGGAATTGTTGTGAGTACCCTTTTCAAGACGACAATTCAGTGAAAAGACGGATATTATAACGCCGGGGGGTGTGTGTGTGTCTACAGAAGGTCCAGTTGTGATAGGCACGGTTCGCCACTGGTTGACCGTCCTTTAACTCTCACATTAGGATTTACATTGGGGCACAATAAACCAACTCCTCTCTGCACCTATAATATATCTATATGATTTCAAGAGTGACATTTAGGTGCACAGTGCTGTCTCTTGATTTGCAAGCTCTTTACCAAACAAGCTAACGCTAGCTGGGTAAATATGACGCTTTTTGTATAAAAACAAAACGTACCTTCTTATATATCGACTTTGTCCACTTCGATCAACTTAGTTTCCTCCGGCTTCAATTTCCATCACTCTCGTTCGTTCTCTCTATGTTTGATCAGACATTAATCTGTTCCACGTAACGCGCCCCCTAGAGGCCTGGAGCATTTTTCATATTGAACTATTGCTGCACCTCCAAATTTGACCTATCCTTTATCTATTGACTTAAAGGTGGGGTATGTAATTTTGGAGAAACCAGCTCGAGTGCGCTAGAATTTGAAAGTACACAACCGGAACAAATCTGCCTCTTCCTTCAGACTTCCTTACAGAGCCCCTCCTCCAACACACTCAAACGCGCACATGACCAATGAGGGCACGAGATCAGTTTGGGCTGACAGGCAGGTGGGCCATCCAGTTATTTTAGCCGGGCCGGCTCAGATGATTGGTCGTGCTTTTTACAGCGCCACGGCTTCCACAGATGAAATTATTTTATGTATTTATTGTCAAAGAATTTAATATATTCATTGCTATCGGGATGGTAAGAGCATTCCATGCGATATAACAAAAACTGTTTCTGAAATAAATTACATACCCCACCTTTAAAGGTCGCCTATTATGCAAAATCCACTTTTAAATGCGTCCCCTCTACGTTTAGAGATTCTGAACGTTTCAGGAAAAAAGATTTGCTCACTTGCTTTCCTGATCCATTTATATAAGAAACCGGTCTGAAAATGAGCTGGTCAGATTTTGGCCACTTTATGATGTCATAACTATGTTTTGGCTTGTGTACCCATTAGCCAATAACCAACCAAGGTGACCCAGGGATTTTGGAGACATTGAGATATTATGTGGTGAAAAGTAGTATTCCAATGCAAGTTGGAAATTCTCTCTGTACCAATGAAAGCTTTAGCGCAAGTTCAATAAGGAAGACCTAACAATGAGCCACTTATACGTCACCCTATTGCTCCCTCCCCCCTCATTAAATACGAGGGCGTCACCCCTCAGCAGCCAATTGCTGCACATGCTAAATTCCTTAAATGCCTGCTCTTCCTCCCTGTCAGTTGTCATTTCAGGTGACCACACGCAAGCAGCAGCAGGGCTTCGTCCCAGATCCAGGCATTATTCATCAGCTCCGCAGTCTTGCGGATTAAGCTACATGCGGCGTTCCCCAGTCGGCTAGCGGTTCCAGCCGGCCGCCCCGCAAACCCGGACGCGGGAGGAAAAGACAAGGAAATCGGGCTCCACGGAAGTTCCTCCGGCTAATGGAAATGGGCTACTTCACGCAAACAATTGACGCACGCCTTCAGTCTCTCAAGAGTCTCTGGCATCAGGGCCGCTCAAATGCGGCGCTTCCGGCTTCACGCGGAACGGGTCCTCATCGCATGCGAAGCTTTACCCATTCTGGCTTCAACCACAACCCCTCCTGCAGGCAGGCAGGGCTCAAGCTACATCCCATTGAAGCTACTTCCTCCTGCGCCTCACCTCTAAAACAGGCGTCAGGGTAGCGCTGGCAAGAGGCAGTTGCAACAAATTCACGAGATGTTTCGTTATATTGTTATGACATTTGGGTCATGCAGAGCGAGATCGCTACCCCTTTAAGAGAGGGGTGTGGCGCGTGCATGTGTGCGTGGGCATGGTATGGTAGAGCGAGCGGAATTCATGTTTTCTAGAAATAAACGAGGCAGCAGAAAAAGGAAGGTCTGTGATCTTGCGAAACAGAAGAGCTAAATAAATGCAACGACCTCCCAAGAAGAGCTCGCCTCTCTCCAGTCTTTCCGATAAAATGGGTTATTGAACCCGAAGCGTGTTGCTTCTGCCCTGGGAGACGACAGAGAGTCATCCCCCCCGTTTCCTCGACTGCGGTCTGGGAGCCGACAGGAAGTTCAATACGTTGCATTGCGACCTTTAGTTCAGGGTAAGGTGAGTTCCAGGCAGTGTTGGGTGTAACGTGTTACAGTATGGAGTTTCAGTAACGTATTACTTGCATTACTAATGCAGTTCGGGTAATTACTACCCATTACAATGCTCAGTAACTAACGCAGTTTCAAGCTTCAACATAGCGTTACCTGAAATGAATGGCGCCAATTCATTTCTAATATGCAAAAGACAAACAAATGCGTCTATGATGTATTTTCGATCAGACGAGATCTCTCTCCCCCATCTGTGTGCGAGGGGGCGGGGCAGTTTACACACACACAGCTGCTACATGCAGCGGAGCACACTGCGGAGGTGGCGGAGAGAACGCGCTCCGAGGTGTGGTTAAACTTTACCCGTCTCGATGTGGAGAATGCTCGTTGCCAAAAGTGCAATAAGAGTTTAGCAATTTGTCTAAACATTTATCAAAAGGCAGCACATTCAGACGGAGGAATGCACCGTTTCCGACTGTCTAGCAGCTCTGTAGCCCCATCCACGAGTAACGTTTCCACGTCAGGTGTTATGTATGCTAGCAGCAACACACGGAGTTAACTAAATTATACAAACATGGGTTAATGATTAGAGGTAACTGAGTTATTTATTTTGTTAAAAAAGAACAGCTGCGGGGCGCAGGGCCACACCTCCCCTTTCTGCCCTTCAGTGCCTCTCTCCGGGCTTAGAGTCTTTCCAACCTGATCTCACCAGAATGCGTGACTCCACCACGACTTCTTAACACCACAATGCGTGGTGGAGTCACGAACTTTGTTACATTTACGTGTCGGCACCACACAAACAACCCCAATGTAAAGTGAATGAGGCTCCTTTGTCGTGGTGCACACACGCATTTCTACAACGTCCTTTTATTCTATAAAACGTTTTTTTAAATCTACTTTATAGCTTGTAGTAACTCACGGGAGGCTTTTTTTTTATTTGTATTCATAATCATTTTCATTTTTCGTCAGAATGTAAAAATTACATAGTTACGAATTTGTGTTCTCAAAAAACAGTGCATTGTGTGTAATGCAACTGTGATTTTTATTAAATTAGTTAGTTTTTAAGGAAGGCCAGAGCTTCAGCTGTGTCAAATAGATTGTTCCCTTTAGTTAACGTTATTTAAAAGATAATGATCATGTCCCCTGTATTGTATTACGAGCGTCCATTCCCATTGGATGACGGAGAATTTTACACCCGGAAGTAAGTATTCTCCTTACTGTCGATTGATTTTACAGTGATATCTGCACTACTCATCGACTAAAAAACACCAGATTATCCTTGTTAATTACACAACATTGATTGGTTTGAATTGTGTGCAATGCTTTTGTATTTTCCCCCTTCAATTCGGAGAAACAAAGATTTTTTCTGAGTTTTTGGATGGCAGAAGACACTACACTACCCAGAATCCTCAGCTATCGTTTGGGACTACACTATGTGCTTAGCTTGACAAACCCCGTGATCAGTCCTCAAGCTCTTTGATTAGTTGACCTCCAACTGCATTCCATATGAAAAAAAGGTTTCGTAAAAGAGAAAATCATACTTTATTCAGCAGTGCTTGCTTTACTCTTTGAAAGTCATCACATGAATGCATTGTAATAAATTGTTTGGATGCATTAAATATTACACATATGTCGTAGTTCTTTATTTATCTACAGAGATCGGGGTCAGAATAGACCGGAAACTATTCTTTTACCGTTCTGTTTTAATTTCACAATAAAGTTAGTTCAATCAGGAGAGACGTGATGTATGGAATACATATTTATTATCGGTCACATTATATAAATGAAACATAATGATGGTGGTGATAAGTGGTTAGGTCCGGTTGGAAGGGAGAAGGTTAAGCTTGGCCCTGAGTTCAATCGATCAATCAATGTTTAGTCATATAGCCCAATATCACGAATGTTACATTTGTCTCAGTGGTCTTCACAGTGTGTACAGAATATCAGTATGACAATACGACACCCTCTGTCCTTAGACCCTCACATCGTACAAGGAAAAACTTCCGAAGAAAACCCAGTTTAAAGGGAAAAATGGGAGAAACCTCAGGGAGAGCAACAGAGGAGGGATCCCTCTCCCAGGACGGACAGACGTGCAATAGATGCCGTGTGTAAATTGAAAAGATAATACATTCGCAACATAGGTAGTCCAAATGTTTGGAAATGCATGTGTGTGCATGCATGCATGGAGTTGAAAGCAGGAGGCGAAGGGGTGGAGGAGGGTTCCGCGTTGACACCTGGAAGACAGCTGATAGAAAAGGGGAGAGCAAATATAGAGAGATTAACAGGGGCGATAATTAGGCTTGTAAATGGATGGGCGTGATAGGTTAGCTGAGGAGTGGCGCTCCCTGTCATTTAGATGCAGGGAGCAAGTATTGCCATGACGAGCAATACGGAGTGTTAGGTCTTCCTGTCTGAACTTGCGCTAAGCTTCATTTCAATCAGGAGAGACGTGATGTATGGAATACATATTTATTATCGGTCACATTATATAAATGAAACATAATGATGACAGTTTATAACAAGTGAATGAAATGTTGTTTGGCGATTAGGCCCAGGTTTTGTAGGATATCAATCGGGAAGGGAAGAACCGTTTCCGATGAACCCCCAAAAGAATGAAGTATGAAGTACTGAATGTGAAGAATCTTACCTTGTGGGATGCAGTGGAATCTATGGATGGAAAGGAGAGGTTAATACATGTGAGAATTTAAATGACTGATGCCTCCCGGGCATCCTCGGAGCGCGTTCTCTCCGCCACCTCCGCAGAGTGCTCCGCTGCATGTAGTAGCTGCGTGTGTGTAAACTGCCCCGCCCCCTCGCACGCAGACCGGGGAGAGAGATCTCGTCTGATCAAAAATACATGATAGACGCATTTGTTTGTCTTTTGCATATTAGAAATGAGTAGGCGCCATTCATTTCAGGTAATGCTGTGTTGAAGCTTGAAACTGCGTTAGTTACTGAGCATTGTAATGGGTAGTAATTACCCGACTGCATTAGTAATGCAAGTAATACGTTACTGAAACTCCATACTGTAACACGTTACACCCAACACTGCCTGGAACTCACCTTACCCCTCTTGCCAGCGCTACTCTGACGCCTATTTTAGAGTGAGGCGCAGGAGGAAGTAGCTTCAATGGGATGTAGCTTGAGCCCTGCCTGCCTGCAGGAGGGGTTGTGGTTTGAAGCCAGAATGGGTAAAGCTTCGCATGCGATGAGGACCCGTTCCGCGTGAAGCCGGAAGCGCCGCATTTGAGCGGCCCTGAAGCCAGTGATACCCTCTTGAGAGACTGAAGGCGTGCGTCAATTGTTTGGGTGAAGTAGCCCGTTTCCATTAAGCCGGAGGAACTTCCGTGGAGCCCGATTTCCTTGTCTTTTCCTCCCGCGTCCGGGTTTGCGGGGCGGCCGGCTGGAACCGCTAGCCGACTGGAACCGCTAGCCGACTGGGGAACGCCGCCTGTAGCTTAATCCGCCAGATTGCGGAGCTGATGAATAATGCCTGGAGCTGGGACGAAGCCCTGCTGCTGCTTGCACGTTCATTTCATTTCATTTCAAACCTTTATTTAACCAGATTGGTCCCATTGAGATCATAGATCTCTTTTTCAAGGGAGACCTGCAGCATATAGGTTCCACATGAAACATAAAACAATAAAGGATATTATACATTATATTTACAGGATACATAGTTATAGACATTTAAGTGCCCATTGTATCAGCAAGCATTTCATTTAGCCTAGCTTTAAAAACATGCAGAGGAATGAGATTGCTCAGTTTCAATTCTTGCTGAAGATTGTTCCAAGCAAGTGGAGCTGCGCACATAAAAGCTGTCTTACCTAAGACAGTCCTTGCTCTTGGCACATCTAACAAGACTACATAATGTGACCTCAGACAATAGCTGCTTGCAACTCTCTGTGTTATCAGAGAGCAGATATAATACGGGAGTTTACCCAACAAAGCTTTATAGATAAACGTGTACCAATGACTGAGCCTCCGTACAGGTAGTGATGGTAAACCTGCCTTGGTATACAGTGTACAGTGATGTGTAAGCGCTTTACAATTTGTGACAAATCTCAGAGCACTGTGATACGCAGCATCCAATTTGCTCAGGTAATTGGCAGGTGCATTCATATAGACCAGATCCCCATAGTCCAGCACAGGTAAAAAGGTCACAGTGACTAGCCTTTTCCTGGCCTCAAGCGAGAAACAGGACTTGTTTCTGAAAAAGAAACCTAGCCTAACCCTCAGTTTTTTTAAGCAGGTTATTGACATGAAGTTTAAAAGAGAGACAATCATCAAGCCAGATACCAAGGTATTTGTAACAGGCAACAACTTCAAGTTTTGTTCCTTGCGTAGTTACAATATCTAAAACAGGCTCTGGTGTCTTTTTAGCTTTTGAAAAGAGCATTACCTTGGTTTTATCCACATTTAAAAGAAGCTTTAATTCAGAGAGCTGAGTCTGAATAGTGTTAAAAACAGCTTGTAATTTAACAACAGCCTCTTTAATGGAGGGACCTGCACAATACATCACAGTATCATCCGCATAAAAATGTAAAGTAGCTTCATCCACATTATCACCTACACTGTTAATATATATGGAGAATAAAAGTGGTCCTAAAACAGAACCTTGTGGTACACCATTAGAAATGTTTAACCATTCAGAAGACAGTCCATCAAAATGAACACATTGGGACCTTTCAGAGAGGTAGTTCACAAACCACCCCACTGCATTGCTGGATATGCCAATACTGAGTAGCCTCTGCTTTAAGATGCGATGATCAACGGTGTCAAATGCTTTGGAAAGGTCAATAAACAGAGCTGCAAAACTCTGCTTATTATCTAAAATAGTAGTAAAGTCATTTACCACTTTCATTGTCGCAGTGATGGTGCTGTGTTTCTTTCTGAATCCTGACTGATGTTTAGACAGGATATGATTTATACATAAAAACTCCTTTACTTGTTCACTCACTAAGCGTTCGAGCACCTTAGCCAGAACTGACAATTTAGAGATTGGCCTATAGTTATTTAAAATAGTTGCCTCCCCTCCTTTCAGTAAAGGCAAGACATAAGCAGACTTCCATACTTTTGGAATTGTGTTCGTGCTGAGGGAGAGGTTAAAAAGAGAAGTAAGAGGTGGAGCAATAAAATCTGCAGCTATCTTTAAAAAGAAAGGTTCTACGTTGTCCGGGCCAGCCGGTTTCCTAGGATCTAACTTGGATAATGCTTCATGAACACTACCAATAGTTAAAGGAGTACAACTGAAAGGGTTTTCCAGACCACATTGTTCAGAGTCAAGGATTGGAGCGTTCACAGGAGCCACACAGCCAAACAGAGAGCCGCAAGACACAAAATGCTCATTAAAGCAATTTAGCATAGTAGCCCTGTCTGATATAGTGCCAGATGCTGTGGTAAGGCACGGAGGTAGCTCATTTGGGATATCACCAGTGGAAATCGATTTTATGGCTTTCCAAAATTTCCTAGGATTATTCAGGTTTTCTGTGGTAACCGACAAATAGTACTTTGATTTCGCACTTTTTATTTGAGATGTGAAGCTATTTCTTAGCTGCCTAAAACGTAGCCATTCTACCTCTGAGCCTGATTTTCCTAGCCTTAGCGTTGATACCTGGAAGACAGCTGATAGAAAAGGGGAGAGCATATATAGAGGGATTAACAGGTGCGATAATTAGGCTTGTAAATGGATGGGCGTGATAGGTTAGCTGAGGAGTGGCGCTCCCTGTCATTTAGATGCAGGGAGCAAGTATTGCCATGACGAGCAATACGGAGTGTTAGGTCTTCCTGTCTGAACTTGCGCTAAGCTTCATTAGTCATATTTTGTTTTGATATTATTGTTTTTTATTAACTACTAGACCACTGGGTCATGTTAAGACCATCTTTTCTGTGTTGCTATGGATTTTTTCCATCGCTTTTGTGTTACAAATATCAAAACAATAACAAAATAATATTCGTCGTAAACTAAACCAGAAACAGCAGTATATTTTATTTTGTTAACACTGTAAACTTTACAGCTTTTTAACCCGAACCACCTACTGGTTAAAGCACGTTATTGCACGTTTAGAGTAATTGCAATGCAGGAAGATTGTGTTGCTTTTTAACGACTGTTTAAAATGCCTTTTTCTTAATGTCTTTCATTTTTGTAAAGCACTTTTGAATTTGTTATATTTTATGAAAACATTTCAATATTAAGAGTACATACAAAATAGTGGGAAAGTAGAAGGTCAATGATATAAATATAGAATAGAAAATATCAAGAAGATACTCAAATGATATCTAGAATAAAACAGTTTAGTGCCTGATAGGAGAATGTGCTAACTAATAAGGCTTTATTTAAACATTAAAGAATACTTTAGGTTAAGGTCTTCTTTTAAATAAGAAAAAAGCTTTGGGGGTATATCTACAGATAAATATTAAGCCTGACAAAGTCTAAATTGCATGGTTTGCTTTGGAACTTGACAATCAATTTTCCTGCAATGTTAACTATGTTGAAGCACTTATTATAACTGATATTATACACATTAATTATAATCTTATGTATGTAGATAGTATAAGAAATGTGCAGAATACGACAGTGTAATGGTGGAAGTATACACACATATTGATAGATGTCTTGTAATGCACTGTTGAGGAACCTGTGACCCACGTTTTTCATTCATTGCATAACTACACTGTTGTGTATATGATATGTCAATAAACCTTAGAAAATCTTGAAATCTTGAAAGGGATGTGCAAAATAGCAATTATATACAGTCTTTAATTAACTATTAGAGAATAACGAGTAATGAATATGCTTTAAACGGATCTGCAGATAAATATTTAGTCTTCTCAAGCACCAACTATCAAATATCTCGCCTGTTTGTTGGCAACTAAAGTCTTATTTAAGGGTTGTTTATATTTCACATCATTAATCCAAATCTGTAAAGTAACTAAAATAAATGTAGTGGAGTAAAAATACCAGGTTAACCTTAACCTGTTTAGCCCGAAGGTCCCCGCCGACGGGGACCCTGATTTTTTTTATACACACTCACACAAATATTTTTAATATTTTTTTAAGAATATTTTTTTTTATTTAAATATTTTTAATTTTTTTTTTTTTAATGGAATGAATACCTATAGTGATTATTCAATGTAATACAATGATTTTTATAGTCTGGTATCTGAAAAAGGTCAAATGGCACTGATGGAACCAAATGTGCCCAAAGCTTATTCCGCCTGGACTTTATTTTCATAAACCTCTCTAAAAAGGTCAAATGTCACTTGTTTTGCCTCAATCTTGATACAGGGTACTTATTATATGTTATCATTTGGATTCCTAAATCTTTTAGGCTACTAACCCATCATTCAAGGTTGGTCTTCACTATAAGTAATGGGTTTTCTTTAGGCGGAGACAGGAATTTACATTTTTTTGCTATGTTCCATCTGAATTTACTCTGACACAGAAACATCTATATTGATTCTGACACTTCTACATCCAACTCACAGATGTAACCTTGCTTTGATAACAAAAAGTATTCATATAAACCTTTTAGAAGTGAAGTTACAGTCATTTGTTCTGGGAATGTCATTTTCGAGCCTGAAACCTGAAAAACAGGCTCGGGGTTTAACAGAAAGCCCTCAGGATTATAAAAGACCCCCATCACCCCAGCCACAAACTGTTCTGTCTGCTGCCGTCTGGCAGGCGGTACCGCAGAATCCGGACTAAAACCACCAGACACAGAGACAGCTTCATCCCACAGGCTATAGGCCTACGATTATTAAACACCTGAACTTAGAAACAACATCCATAACATTCATCTGGCTGCTACTTAGAAATTATTTATCTAATATATCATATTCCAATCACTTGTAGAATCTTATTGCACTATTTCACTATTTTTTCTGTGTAGGCCTATCTGTTTTTGTTGCGTAGCACTGTTGGAGGAGCCTGTGACCTAAGGGGGGGGGGGGGTGTAGGACACGTTCGATTCCTGTTTTGAATAGTGTGCCGTCGATGGGTTTCATTCCATTTCAAAGTCCTTTTTAGCGCTCTGTGTAAACTCCGCACACTGCCACTCCAACATCCAATCACAGAGGTTGAGGACTGATCACGGGTTTTTCAAGCTAAGCAGATGGTGTAGTCCCAAATGATAGCTGAGGATTCTGGGTAGTGTAGTGTCTTCGGCCATCCTAAAACTCCGAAAAAACATTTGTTTCTCCGAATCGAAGGGGGAAAATACAAAAGCATTGCACACAATTCAAACCAATCAATGTTGTGTAATTAACAAGGATAATCTGGTGTTTTTTAGTCGATGAGTAGTGCAGATATCACTGTAAAATCAATCGACAGTAAGGAGAATACTTACTTCCGGGTGTACAATTCTCCGTTATCCAATGGGAATGGACGCGCGTAATACAATACAGGGGACATGAT
Source organism: Pseudochaenichthys georgianus (assembly GCF_902827115.2). NCBI lineage: Eukaryota > Metazoa > Chordata > Actinopteri > Perciformes > Channichthyidae > Pseudochaenichthys > Pseudochaenichthys georgianus. Next base: position 27,196,105 of record NC_047506.1, on the reverse strand, counting down.
CATTATCTTTTAAATAACGTTAACTAAAAGGGAACAATCTATTTGACACAGCTGAAGCTCTGGCCTTCCTTAAAAACTAACTAATTTAATAAAAATCACAGTTGCATTACACACAATGCACTGTTTTTTGAGATAACAAATTCGTAACTAATGTAATTTTTACATTCTGATGAAAAATAAAAATTATTATGAATACAAATAAAATAAAAGAAGCCTCCCGTGAGTTACTACAAGCTATAAAGTAGATTTAAAAAAACGTTTTATAGAATAAAAGCTCACTGCGGGACGTTGTAGAAATGCGTGTGTGCACCACGACAAAGGAGCCTCATTCACTTTGCATTGGGGTGGTTTGCGTGGTGCCGACACGTAAATGTAACAAAGTTCGTGACTCCACCACGCATTGTGGTGTTAAGAAGTCGTGGTGGAGTCACGCATTCTGGTGAGATCAGGTTGAGTCTTTCCCACGCCGTTTTCCGGGAATAATAGTCAAAGCCGTCAGGTGCATCATAGGCAAGACGAGAAGATTTGTCATAACTTTAACGAAAACGTCTGCTCCCACTAGGGGTTTCACCAACTAATCGACTAGTCGACTACCTTTACCACTAGTCGGCGCTGTAGGCCCTAGTCAACTAGTCGTGAAAAAAATGGAGGTAAACGAGGTGCTGCAAAATGCTCCAAAACTTGTCCAACATTCTTATGTATGGCAGTTCTTCAACAAAGATGTAACCAACTCCACAGTGAAGTGTCAGTTGTGTACAGCTGTACTGAAGTACAACACAAATACATCTGCTATGCGCAACCATCTGAAGATGAGACACCCGCTGCCGACAGCTAGCACTAGCAGTAATGCTAGCACCAGTGAGCAACAAACCGGCGTCAGCACAGGACAGAGGCAGACGAGCAGCAAAATAAAACGGGTCTACAGTGATGCGGATGATGAGCTACGGGATTACTGCCAGCGGACACTGCATATCCCCACAATGAATAACCCACTGGAGTGGTGGGCAGAAAACGCGCACCGCGTCCCCCGTTTAGCCAAGCTTTCGAGGAGCTACCTGGCTATTCCAGCCACAGGCACCCCGAGTGAGAGGGTTTTTTCCCTGGCAGGCAACACTGTCACCCGAAAGCGGTCAAGCCTCCTTCCCTCACATGTCGATGCGTTGGTGTTCCTCAACGCAAACCAAAAATCTGGAAAGGTGGATGTTATCGTGGAGGACAGCGAGTAAAGTGTTGCGCACTGGAGTTTTTTACTGTCGATTTTGGTGAGTCCAGTTACTATTTGTAAATTACTAAACCCAGTTACTGTTTGTTATTTACTCAGCGATGTAACACAGATTAAATTGCAGTGTTTAATGTAACTGTATAAGTTCCAATATAAAATACAGTTGTACACCTCTCTTTGTGTGTCTTTATTATGACGTAACGACTAGTCGACTGCTATTTTGAAAAACGTGTCGAATAGTAAATATTGGTAGTTGTGAACATGCATATAACTGGTGGTGGTGTCTTAATAGCATTTCAGGGCTTCGTCCAGGATAGGTGCAGCAACCCTGCCGCAATCAAGGTAATAATAATAATAATTCCTTACATTTATTATAGCGCTTTTCCAGATGCTCAAAGCGCTTTACAAATACACATTACACATATCATACATGCAATGGTCATTACTGTGGACAATACCCACAGGAGCAAGTTCAGGTGAAGTGTCTTGCCCAAGGACACAACAGCTTTACAGACGCAGCAGCGGCGGGTTTCACCCCTTGATCTGATGATCATTGCACAGCGCCACACCGTCCATCTGCACGCCTCGAAGTCATCAAGGCGCTTTTACAAGTACACATTAGTATCATACATGTACTGTGGACAATACCCACAGGAGAAAATCCGGGTGAAGTGTCTTGCCCAAGGACAAGACGCAGTGGCGGCAGGAGCGGATTTCGAACTGGAGTTCCCCAGCACCCCCCTTGATCTGATGATCAGATGCACAGACCACTGCGCCACCCGTCCCGAGGTAATTATTCCTCATCCCTACAATAACCACACGGCCATCCAAGATCTCTCTTACCTGGTATTTATGCATTTTAGTGGTAGTGTTCATCTGTGTATGTTTAACCCTGCATCGCAGGTCATCGACCTGCAGATGCAGAGAAACTAGTCCATGCATTTGTTACTTCTAGGCTGGATTATTGTAACTCTCTATTATCAGGGAGTACTAAGAAGTCAATCAAGTCGCTTCAGCTGATTCAAAATGCTGCGGCTCGTGTACTAACCAGAGTTAGGAAAAGGGACCACATTACTCCTGTTCTGGCTGCCTTACACTGGCTCCCTATAGAACACAGGATAGAATTTAAAATTCTTCTTCTCGCCTACAAAGCCCTTAATGGGCAGGCGCCATCTTACCTTAAAGAACTCATTATACCCTACTGTCCTACTAGGGCATTGCGTTCCAAGAATGCAGGGTTGTTGGTTGTTCCTAGAATCTTTAAAAGTACAATGGGAGCCAGAGCCTTTTCTTATCAAGCTCCACATTTGTGGAATCAGCTTCCAGTTTGTGTTCGGGCGGCAGACACCCTATCCGTTTTTAAGAGTGCGCTTAAGACCTTCCTTTTTGATAAAGCTTATAGTTAGGGCTGATTAGATTCAGCCCCTAGTTTTGCTGATATAGGCTTAGTTTGTCGGGGGACATCTTACTTCTTCCTTCTCTCTGTCTATACCCGTGTACACTCATGTTCCGATTAACCCAGCTTCCCCAAATGTCTTTCTTTTTGGTGTCTATATACGCTGGGATCCGGAGTCATGGATGATCCTGCGGTCCTGTGTCCTGGATCGCGAGCGCTGGATCTTGAGTCGTGGCTGTGGTCCTGGATCATAGGTCCTGGATGGATATCCTCGTGGATTCATCTTCCTATTATACACACATGCATTTCCAAACATTTGGACTACCTATGTTGCAAATGTATTATCTTTTCAATTTACACACGGCATCTATTGCACGTCTGTCCGTCCTGGGAGAGGGATCCCTCCTCTGTTGCTCTCCCTGAGGTTTCTCCCATTTTTCCCTTTAAACTGGGTTTTCTTTGGAAGTTTTTCCTTGTACGATGTGAGGGTCTAAGGACAGAGGGTGTCGTATTGTCATACTGATATTCTGTACACACTGTGAAGACCACTGAGACAAATGTAACATTTGTGATATTGGGCTATATAAATAAACATTGATTGATTGATTGATTGATCGACCATCGTGTCGGCAATGTTTAGTGGTAGTGTTCACGTAAGCCCGGCGCTGATTCCGGCCGTCGACCTCCGGGTCAGCATCTTATGATGTACAGTAAGCCCGGCAGCGATTCCGGCCGTTGTTTAGTGGTAGTACGTAAGCCCGGCACTGATTTCGGCTCTCGGGTCAAGCATCTTATGGTGTACAGTAAGCCCGGCAGTGATTCCGGCCGTTGTTTAGTGGTAGTGATCTCGTAAATCCGGCGCTGATTCCGGCCGTCGACCTTTGGGTCAGCATCTTATGATGTACAGTAAGCGCGGCAGTGATTCCGGCCGATTGTTTAAATCCACATGTTAATCTCTCATTTCATCCATAGATCACCGCAGTCAGCCCACAAGGTAAGAAACTCATTACAGCTCAGTATGTCATACTTCACTTCTTTGGGGGTTTCATTGGAGCGGTTCTTTCCCTCCTGAATGATTATCCTGCAAACCGGGGCCTAATCGCCAAACACCATGCCATTCTCCTGTTGTATTATCATGGCAATCATTTCATTCATATGACGTGTAACAATAAATATGTATTCCATACATCACATCTCTCCGGTTTGAAATGAAAGCTTTAGCGCAAATTCAATAAGGAAGACCTAACAATGAGCCACTTACACGTCACTCTATTGCTCCCTCCCCCCTCATTAAATACGAGGGCGTCATCCCTCAGCAGCTGCACATGCTAAATTCCTTAAATGCCTGCTCTTCCTCCCTGTCAGTTGTCATTTCAGGTGACCACACGCAACCCACCTCCACCACTCTCGCCTCCCGTCTCCGTTTCATCGGAGCAGTTCTTTCCCTCCTGAATGATTATCCTGCAAACCGGGGCCTAATCGCCAAACACCATGCCATTCTCCTGTTGTATTATCATGGCAATCATTTCATTCATATGACGTGTAACAATAAATATGTATTCCATACATCACGTCTCTCCAATTTGAAATGCTATTTCTTCTCTCAAGCTTAAGTCAGATTTGTTAACCCCGATCCACCTCGCGTGCAAGCATTTCTTCCCTCTTTTGCCAGCTAATTTAGCCGTATGAGCCATGCAGGTGTAACGGGTCACAACCGTAAGCGACTCGTTATCGACTAGGAAACGGACAGGGAAGCATCCGAGTGTGTTTTCTGGCATTTATTCTGAGAACAAACACAACATGTCCTTTACATCTTTGTTGCACATCCTCAGCAATCCTCACTTCAGTGTGAGGGGAAAGCGGAAATGACATACAGGAAGTAGAAAACGATGTGGAACGAAAGTGTTCCCACGAGAAACATTACTCAAAAATATTAAGGAAACAATCACATAAAGATAAAATTCACAACCTATTGTAAATCGTAATTTATAAACTAATAATTATTTATACACATTTGTAACTCCGTTACACAGGCTTCAAAGATGCATCTGTCTCCATCTAGTCCTCAACATGCAGCTCTGTCATCTGACGAGAGGGAGGGCCAATTTGGGGCAGTTGGGGGCAAAATGTACTTTAATCACTCTGACAAGCTGCTGGTCACTCGTTGCGCCTGGTGCTGGTGAGGCTATACGTTCTTCCAGGTGATAATCCGATAATATCTCAAATAGGGACAACGGCCCTATAATCAAATAATTTATGTTTGTGATTTCCTCCGTCTGTGACCGTTTGATGTACCAACACCCACACGTTTTCAGAATTTAACAATAAAAGCATATAATGGGGACCCCAGTGGGGGCTGAAATAAAAACTCTGATCCTAAGGAACATAAATCCGGTGAGATATTTAGAAGGCAGCCAGCTGGGTAAGTGCCTCGCGTACAAAACCAAACAGGGTGGCGCTGTTAATGGCCAATTTATTTCACAGCCAACTTCCTTATTATCTTACATTCAACCCAACTTTAACCACTTTGGAAATGTAAATGAAAAACTCTGTGCTTCCATGAGTTATTTTCTCTGCTGCGCCTTCATCGAATTTGGGACATCTTATGTTATTGCTCTGCTTTTACTATATTGAAAAACAGTTAATGTCATTCTATTTGAATACCTGTTATTATAATTATGATTGTGTTGTTTAAAGGTCTAATCTAATGTATTTGTGTTTTGTAAAATAAAAAAAATGCTATTGAATGTGAAATTTAGAGATTTTGAAAATAATGGTGTCCATTCATGATTCTCTGACACTATACAGTGTTTTACGGTGACTGAGAGGTGCAATCGACAATCTCAAAGTGTGAAACACTTTAACAAAGCTTGAGACAAATTTACATTTTATAAAACAAAACTACATTAGCAAAACACTCTTACCAAAGAAAAAACGATTTACCATTAACAAAAACAAATTAACATTTCCCGAAACACTTTAACATTTGCCGAAACACTTTAACAAACTAGTGAATCAAACCGGAAAGGGAATGCCCATCATACCAGAAGTGAGGTGCAAGTGATTGACACAAACTTTGTTTGTTTTGGCGGATAGACCGCCGGTATGGACCTTTATGGTCGTTAAACATGTTTTGTCCATTCTGTGGAAACCACCTGGGCCAAGTGACATGGTTTTGCTCATCACGATATACTTTATCTTGCGCAAGAGATACGTTCTCGTGCACACGAGAAACTTACAGGTTCGCCAAGTAGGAAGTGGAGCTGTGCCTTTTACACACAGCCTTCGCTGTGTTTACCTTCATTAGACAGCTAAAGAGCGACTGCAGGCTGCTTCGTTATAGCCACACGCACCTCTACACACACACATCGAACTGCCCGATTATTACGCCTTATTATTCTATTTATGAAGGAGATGTCCGGTCAGCGGGGCGCGTGTGTGTGTGTGTGTGTGTGTGTGTGTGTGTGTGTGTGTGTGTGTGTGTGTGTGTGAGACACTGGCATTTGTTTTCAGAAGATATTAAGATACTGTCGTCCGTTCCGGTACTGCGGTCAACTCAGCCGTCTCTCGCGTTTGCTTGGTCAAATCAGCAGCTCTTCATTTTTGAGTGCGCAATTAATCGGGCCTTTACGGTAATCGCCGAGAAGCGGCACTGACAGTACAAGAGTAAAATAAGGCATGTTTTTTCTGCTTTATTTGCGATACAAATAATTTGTACCATAAGTTCTTAATAAAACTGACAAATGTTTGACTCAGTCCTAGTTTGACTGCTACCAACAATACAATGAAATGCACTTTTTGGGTAATACTCTCTCAAAGTACTATATTTGATGAGATAAAATGATTTTTAGCCATAAGTTCTTAATAAAATTGTTACTGTTGGACTCAGTACTTGTTAGACTACTACCACAAATACAGTGGCTTGAATTTGTTCTCAGGAGGGGAGTTTGACAGAGAATAGCTGAAAAAGTACACAGTAAAAGTAGTTCATTTTATTGTTGGTTAGCTAGTGGAGCCTTGCAGATGGGGCTGCTGCAGCCCCCTCAGCAATATGTCAATATGAAGTCAGATTGAAGAAATCGCCAAAAATTTGCTAATTATACCTATTTCCGTCCAGCGGGTCATATTGACCCCACCCCTTTTTGCGCTATTGATTTTGCGCATAAACATGACGTGTTGCTATAGCAACGGCTTTTGTCTACTGCGCTTCCTTATAGAGAGAGATAGATATATATTGATAGATAGTTATAAATAGAGAGCGAGATAGATAGTTATAGATAGATCGATAGTGTTACGGTGTGTGTAGGAAGCAGGACCCAAATGCAGATTAAAGTGACAAAAATAACTCCTTTATTTCAAGGCTAAACTATTAACAAAGACTGAACAGAACACTCACCGCAGACCAAGTCATTACACAAGACGAACCGACAAAGACAGACAGAAAAACCAGAACTTAAATACACACAAGACTAATCATACAAACAAGACACAGGTGAGGAGGGAGGAGAAAACACAGGGACACCAGGTGAACACAATCGGGTAAATTAGACACACCAGCGAAACTAACGACAGGGAACAACAGACAGATCTAGACAAGACAAAACACAACACATACAGATCGTGAGAGAGAGAGAGAGAGAGAGATTTATAGATAGTTATAGATTTATAGATAGTTATAGATAGATAGATAGATTTATAGATAGAGAGCCGCGGTCATATTTCCAAAATGGACAAAAGAAAGAGACTCATGAATGTTCAGGAGGCATTAGCGTTGCTAAACCGTCTGCACGAAGAAGAGTCTGATGGTGGGGAGGTGTCAGGACTGAGTGATGTGTCCTGGGTTTGTTCTGCCTCTGATGGGCCATCTGACAGCGATCCCGAGCCTCCGCGTAAAGTGAGGCCGTCCCATCCTGACCCTCCGCTTGAAGATGCGACTACTGATGTACCAGCCCATGCAGAAGGTAAGATACAAATATATAGGGATAGCTTATGCAACATAGGCTATTCCTCACTCACTTCAGTGTTCCTATCTGTCAAACACGCTCGGACACACACAGTGAAGCCACAAATCAATGCATTCTAATACCGGGTCAATTTGACCCTGGTGGCAGTTTTAGGTATAAAAAAGTCTCTGGCGGTTCTAGTGTTAACGACCATAAACACACTCGTACCTACCATCCATAGGTACCGGCGGTCTATCCGCCAAAACAAACGTAAGTTTGTGTCAATCACTTGCACGTCACTTATATTATGATGGGCATTCCCTTTCCGGTTTGATTCTCTAGTTCAGGGGTCGGCAACCTTTTTGATATGAAGTGCCATTTAAAAAAAAATTGTTATCAGCGTGCCAACCATCGATAATTATCAACGGGGGGGGGGGTTGAGGAGCTTGACGCTCTGAACTATCAGCAGGAGGACGGGGGGGAGCCTCGCTGCGGGGAAGCAGTGTGTGGACCTGTCAGCGCAACGTATGATGCCGAATTTAACAATAACATTTAAATAATTGGTTTAAACGGCATAATAATAAGGACGATCGTCCGTTCTGTGATTCACACATGTTGTGATATTAGGGTAATGCAGAGTGAGATGAGATCGCTGTTCCTTTAATAGAGAGAGAGAGAGAGAGAGAGAGAGAGAGAGGTGTGGCTTGTGCATGTGTGTGTGTGGATGGTAGAGCGACAGTGAGGGAACGTGTGTATTTTTCTGGAAGTGAAACGAGGAAGCAGAAAAACAGAGGTCTGTGATGTATTTTGTGAAACAGAAGAACAGCTAAATAAATGCAACGGCCTCCCAAGAAGAGCTCGCCTCTCTCCAGTCATTTAAGCTAAAGTGGGTTATTGAACCTGAAGCTTGTTGCTTCTGCCCTCCTCGACTACGGTCTGGGAGCCCACAGGAAAGTTCAGCACACAGATGGCCAGTCCGCCCCTTTGTAGCATATTATTTCGATGAGAGATGAGCAGATCGCCACTGGGCTTTCAACTAAAGACACAGCCACGCAAAAACTGCGGCATTTGTACCCCTGGCGGTTGCTGACCCCTGCTCTAGTTTGTGTTTCAGCAAATGTTAATATGTTTCGACACTTGTAAATTTGTCTCTAGCTTTGTAAAAGTGTTTCGCATCTTGTTAATTCGTTTTTGTTAATGTTAAATCGTATTTTTTTTGGTAAAAGTGTTTTGCTAATGTAATTTTGTTTTATAAAATGTAAATTTGTTTTATTAAATGTACATTTTATAAAACAAATTCACAATTACATCTCAGCCACCGTAGTATTTCCTTGAACATATGAAATACTTACTGAAGTAAAAAGATGTAAAATCTGTGCAACAGAACGTAGATTCTGCATATTATTTTATAATTTGTCTACGTTTGTATTCATTGCTTCTGATGTACATGCAACAATTGAATAAAAAGGTTACAAAAATAAATCCAATTCTGAAATTAAAAGTACAGTCTGTATCTTTTGGCAGCAAATGTTCTTATCTAGTCTCTACCCAATTCTTGTAATGAAGAATAAAATGGAAATAGAAATTCATGCCCAAAGGAAACAAGAGTCGAAACAGAGAGGAACATCTGTAATAACTTTTAGAATTGTCCACATTTTACTTCAACTGTATTATATCCAATCTGTTCCAAAGAAAGAGCCTTTCTTTAAATGAAAAATTACTGTTCACTTAGTCATTGAGGGGTGAATCATGGGGCAGCGCGAGTGTTTTCCACCCAGGGAGGAGATTAAACTTCCTTCTGTCAATATTAAAAGCTCATCTGAGGCTTTTGGAGAGATTGGAACATCCGTCTGCAGGATTTCATCATCGCAGTCTGGAGGAAATAAGGTTAGAGCCTCCCTATTGTCTTCACACAGCCAGTATATGTTATTGCATCTATGGCAGACATATCAGGTTTTGGTCTTGTGAAGGCTCACAAGATGTTCTGCCTTTGCCTCTCTACTTGGTCGGGCCGCTCACTTGTCAGCCTCACACATAGATATAAAAAGGGACCTATACAATACGTACAATCAACCATGAAGACACAAACTCAAGTGCATTAGCTTTCAATGAGCTAATTCTTTTTAAAAGCCTAGGAATTCTATCTTGCTGTAATACTTTCTTTATACTGAAATACATATGATTTTGTGCATATAGTGCTGAAATAAAAAACGTTTTAACTTTTTCTGGGACAGCAGACATCTTTTCAAGTCAGGAGTGAAATTGTTTATCTCTAACATATTCAACTGCCTGCGTCATCAATCTGTTCCCTCTGCCAAGGACAAGAGGCAAGAGGAATCAAAACAGGAGAAAGACACAACACATCGCTCAGAAAACCCTGAAGAATTATCACTGCACCCGCCTGAGGAATGTTCTGATTATGGGAGACATATGAGACACACTGAGGAGTCTCCACCGCCCGTCACCCCCCACCTGTCAACGCCTTTGAGGATACTTCGTTCACCCTTTCACCCTCGCCCACCCTCCTGGAGATCGTTGAACACATGAAGGAGATACAGAGGGTTGGCACCGATTCCTTCCTGGAGTTCAAAGACCAAACTAAGGCGATACGCAGGGCTGGCAGCATGTCCTTTACCCCCGCTCCTCAACGACGCCCACCAAAATCACCGCGGAGACACGCACCATCTCCTCCGTCTTCATCACCGCGCCTACGTCAACCACCTCACCACCCTGGCAGCATGTCCTCTACCCCCGCACCATCTCCCCCGTCTCCATCACCGTGCCTACGTCAACCACCTCCCCTCCCTTCAAGAAAGCATCTGCAGTCTCCGAAGCCTGATACGAATGTGTGTGTACAAAACACAACAAACTCTCACTGATATGTGTGGGGTCCAGGCTCAAGGGCGTATGGCACTCTCCACTCTTTCCAGGACATGTCGGGGCCCTGCCTGCCAGTAGTGTGGTGTCTAGACAGTTGTGTTAAGTTAATTTATTTAGTTCAGTCCTTTTGTCTTTTGCCTTGTCTTGTGATTTCCTGTTTTATTTTGTAGTAACCGTTCCCTCTCGTTTCAGAGCATTCCTGCCCTGGTGTGTTTTTCCCGCCAGTGTGATTGTCAGCCCCTCCCTTAATTGTTGCCACCTGTGTGTATATATAGTCTGGGTCTCCCTTTGTCTTGTGTCAGTTCGTCTTGTCTTGTCAAGCCTGCCAGTCATCCCTTGATCGTGTGAAGTATATTTTTGATAGTCCATGTAGATGTTTTTTGGTTTAGAGTTTTTGATCCTCCAAGTGAGCGTTTTGTGTTTGACCTTAATTAAAAGACCTTGTTAATTCTGATCTGTTTCTGGTGTTGTGCGTTTGGGTCCTGAGCCTCGTAACATTCTTAACAGTACGAACTGACCAAAGAATGGACCCAGCCGACCCAGACAGGTTCAGAGCAGCTCTGCGCTCACAAGGCACGCTTTTGTCTCAGCATGACGATCAGCTGAAATGAATTGACCAGGGAGTGAGAGAATTGAGTGGTCTCCCCTTTGCAGATCACTCGGACTGTTTACTGATTCCCTTAAAAAGATTTTTGATCGTACAGCACCAGGGAGAGAAGCGGCTAAAGCTCTAGTTCAACTCAAGCAAAGAAATCAAAGAGTGTCTGATTATGCCATAGAGTTTAGGACAATAGCAGCAGACAGTGGCTGGAATGATCTGGCCTTGCTGGACGCCTTTGTAAATTGACTTTCAGGCCTTGTCAAAGATCACTTAGTCCCATTAGATCTTCCAGAAGATTTAGACTCTGTGATTGCTCTGGCTATACGAATAGATAATAGGCTCTGGGATAGACAAAAAGAAAGAGAACATCCTGCAGTTCGTTCACCAAGCTCCAGGGGGCCTCCTCGTGGCATCCGGATGGGGGAGGATTCTTTTCCAGGGGTCTGGATCAAGCCTCCTTTGACAACGCCATCCACCACATCAGAGGAACCCATGCAACTTGGCCGAGCAAGACTTTCACTGGAGGAGCGGGAACGGCGCCTCCGCCAGGGCCTGTGTTTCTACTGCGGGCATCGTGGACACCTGATGGCCGCTTGCTCACTAAAAGACGGGGCTCCCCAGGCAAGAGGAGGGCGCTGGTGAGCCGACTAACTTCTGACTACTCTCCTCGTACGCTGACTCCTATCCAAGTAAAATTAGGTAAGAAAACCTTAACACAGAATGTTCTCATTGATTCAGGAGCAGACGAAAGTTTTATGGACTGGAATTTTGCCAAAAGCTTGAACATTGTCACCATGCCCTTAGCTCAACCTTTAAATGCCAGCGCCCTTGATGGAAGATTATTGTTTCAAGTCACTCAACACACAGAACCCGTCCAGGTTATCATAAATCACAACCACACAGAATTCATGACATTCCATTTATTCGACTCCGCACAACACCCTATGATTTTAGGCTTTCCATGGTTGAAAATACATAACCCTCACATTGACTGGTGTTCTGGTAGGGTGAAGGGTTGGGGAAGAGAATGTAATCGTACATGTGTGGTTTCACCAGGAGAAGTTGAAGGGCTGTCTGTAGGAAGGGTTACTTCAGGTAGTGAGGTGGAGACGAAGGAAGTAACTCATGACCATGCCTCTGACTTACCAGACCTGCCCAATGTTCCCTCCTGTTACCACAACCTTAGGGAGGTTTTCAGTAAGACTCGGGCCTCTACGTTGCCTCCTCATCGACCTTATGACTGTGCAATTGACTTACTACCAGGTGCCCCCATTCCCAAGGGACGTCTATACTCAATTTCTGGTCCTGAAAGACAATCTATGACGGATTACATTGACTCATCTCTGAAGGCGGGCCTCATTCGTCCATCGTCATCTCCTGCTGGCGCCGGATTTTTCTTCGTGGGTAAAAAAGACGGATCCCTCCGACCCTGCATAGACTACTCTCCCCTGAATGATATAACGGTAAAAAACAGGTACCCTCTCCCCCTCATTTCCACTGCTTTTGAACTGTTAAAAGGAGCTAAGATCTTCACTAAACTTGACTTGAGGAATGCCTGTCACTTGGTCAGAATAAGGGAGGGGGACGAATGGAAGACTGGATTCAATACCCCCAGTGGCCACTATGAATACTTAGTAATGCCATTTGGGCTAACTAATGCTCCTGCTGTATTTCAGGCTCTTGTGAATGACGTGCTCAGACAATATTTGAATCATTTTGTGTTTGTCTACCTGGATGATATATTGATATTTTCTCCTGATGAAGAGTCCCATGTTCAGCATGTCCGCCAGGTCCTCCAAGGCCTTCTGGAAAACCAACTATTCGTGTAGGCTGAGAAATGTGAATTTCACAAGACCTCTGTCTCATTCCTGGGCTTCATCATTGCTCCGGACCAGGTCAAGATGGATCCAAGCAAGGTCAGTGCTGTCGCAAATTGGCCCACACCCACCAACAGGAAGAAGGTACAGCAATTTCTCGGTTTTGCTAACTTCTACAGACGTTTCATAAGACATTTTAGCTCCATAGCTGCACCTCTCCACTCACTCACCTCAACCCATGTTCAGTTGTTGTGGACTCTACAGGCCGACAAATCTTTCCAGGAATTGAAAAGACGGTTTACCTCTGCTCCTGTTCTCATCACTCCTGATTCACTACGGCAGTTTGTGGTGGAGGTAGATGCTTCCAATGATGGAGTTGGGGCTGTGTTGTCACAACGTTCAGCCAAGGACAGCAAACTTCACCCATGTGCATTTCTTTCACGTAAGTTAACACCTGCTGAACGCAACTATGATGTAGGCAACAGAGAACTTTTGGCAGTCAAAACAGCGCTTGAGGAATGGAGACACTTTCTGGAGGGGTCAGAGCAACCATTCATAGTCTGGACGGATCATACAAATCTTGAGTACATCCGAAAAGCTAAGAGACTGAACTCACGTCAGGCAAGATGGGCTTTGTTCTTCACTCGTTTTAACTTTTCCTTGTCATTTAGACCCGGTTCACAAAATGTCAAGCCAGATGCACTTTCTCGTGTTTTTGATCCTGAACCCTCGGCAAAGGAACCAAAGCTCATCCTTCCACTAAACTGTGTGGTTGGAGCGGTAACTTGGCCAATAGAAACAGAGGTGAAACGAGCTAACGGTGTGAGCCCGACACCTAGGGGTTGCCCCCCAAATAGGTTATTTGTTCCTCAAACTGTGCGTCCTAAGGTCATTCAATGGGCTCACACCTCGCTGCTCACCTGCCATCCTGGGGTAAAAAAACATGTACGTCATTAAGCAACGGTTCTGGTGGACATCTATGGAGAAGGATGTCAAGGAGTATGTGGCCGCCTGTACCATCTGCGCCAGGAATAAGTCCTCTTCCAGGCCCCAGATGGGTCTGCTCAGGCCGTTGCCTATCCCCAGTCGGCCCTGGTCTGACATCTCAGTGGATTTTGTCACCGGACTGCCAGAATCCAAAGGTAACACCACCGTCCTCACGGTGGTGGATAGATTCTCTAAAATGACACATTTTATTGCTTTGCCTAAACTGCCATCGGCCAAAGAAACGGCTGAAGTGTTGTTGTTTGTCGTCTCCACGGTTTTCCCAGGGACATCGTGTCGGACCGGGGTTCTCAGTTTGTCTCCCGTTTCTGGAGGGAGTTTTGCAGCCTCATCGGGACCTCTGTCAGCCTCTCTTCCGGATACCATCCCCAATCAAATGGACAAACGGAGAGACTGAATCAAGAACTGGAAACCTGCCTCCGGTGCCTGGTGTCCCAAAACCCAGCTTCTTGGAGTAAACATCTCACGTGGGTAGAATACGCCCACAACTCATTGCCTACCTCTGCCACCGGATTGACTCCGTTCCAGTGCGTCTACGGTTACCAACCTCCCATGTTCTCCGAGACAGAGAAAGAAGTCATGGTTCCCTCGGCACACGCATTGGTCAGGCGCTGTCATGGCATTTGGGCTTCAGCACGTCGGGTCCTCCTTAGGACTTCGGCCCGCATGAAAAAAGCGGCTGATCGGCATCGCCGTCCTGCACCTGTGTACAGACCGGGTCAGGAATTGTGGCTATCCACCAGAGACTTGCCCCTGAACGTAGTCTCTAGGAAGCTGGCACCAAGATTTGTAGGGGTTAAAAGTGTATTAACCCTGTGTCTGTTCGTTTGCGCCTGCCTAGATCACTCAGAGTCCATCCAACATTCCACGTAAGCAAACTCAAGCCGGTCAAGGAAAGCAAAATGGTTCCCGCTTCCAAGCCCCCCCCCCCCTCCTCCCAGGATCATTGATGGAGGTCTGGTCTACACTGTCAAGCGTCTGCTGAAGGTCAGAAAACGAGGAAGGGGTCAGCAGTTTTTAGTGGACTGGGAGGGTTATGGACCGGAAGAGCGGGAATGGATCCCATCTAGCTTCATAGTGGACCAGAACCTGATAAAGGATTTTTACAAAAGCCATCCTGAACTCGCTGGGCCGTCCGGAGCCGTCCGTAAAGGAGGGGGTACTGTGGTGTCTAGACAGTTGTGTTAAGTTAATTTATTTAGTTCAGTCCTTTTGTCTTTTGCCTTGTCTTGTGATTTCCTGTTTTATTTTGTAGTAACCTTTCCCTCTCGTTTCAGAGCATTCCTGCCCTGGTGTGTTTTTCCCGCCAGTGTGATTGTCAGCCCCTCCCTTAATTGGTGCCACCTGTGTCCCCTTACCTAGTGTGTATATATAGTCTGCGTATCCCTTTGTCTTGTGTCAGTTCGTCTTGTCTTGTCAAGCCTGCCAGTCATCCCTTGATCGTGTGAAGTATATTTTTGATAGTCCATGTAGATGTCTTTTGGTTTAGAGTTTTTGATCCTCCAAGTGAGTGTTTTGTGTTTGACCTTGTTAATTCTGATCTGTTTCTGGTGTTGTGCGTTTGGGTCCTGAGCCTCGTGACATTCTTAACAAGTAGCTTTGCCGATATCTGTGTTGATAGTTAATAGATTAAGATCGGTGAATCATCTTAGAAACAGGAAGCGCCCAAACGTTTGTGTGAGTTGATCTAATTTAGCAGTGATTCCATGTCAGCCACAGCTTGTTACACAAACATGACTGATAGTGTGTTTAACAAACTTAAACTAGCTTTATTAAATGTCAGGTCTTTGGGAGGAAAAACATTTTTAATCAATGATTTTATCACTGAGCACAATCTCGATTTTATGTTTTTAACAGAAACTTGGATTGAACAAAATAACAGTGCAGCTATTCTTATCGAATCAACCCCTCCCAACTTTAGTTTTATGAGTCAGGAAAGAATGCATAAGAAAGGGGGTGGAGTTGCTATTCTGTTCAATGATTCCCTTCAATGCAGGAAGACATCGTATGGAAACTTTGATTCTTTTGAATATGTGGCCCTTCAGCTGAAATGCTCCCCTCGAGCTCTGTTCCTAAATATCTATAGACCACCCAAATACTGTGCAAGCTTTTTTGATGACTTTACTGAACTGCCGTCTATAGTGTGTATTGACTTTGACCGTCATTGTTGGTGATTTTAACATCCATGTTGACAACCCCCAGGACAGAGGGGCTAAAGAACTGTTTTGTGTTCTTGATAGCTATGGACTGACTCAGCATGTGACGGAGCCCACGCACAATAATGGGCACACTCTGGACTTAATTATCTCAAAGGGTCTGAATATCTCTAAGGTTGTGGTGACTGATGTTGCACTGTCTGACTATTCCTGTGTTTTCTTTGAGAGCTCTATTTCTGTTCACACAAATGTTCAAAAAGAGGTAACCACAAAGCGATATTTAACTGAAAATACTAGGGAAATGTTTACTCAGAATTTTTCTACCACACTTGCCCCTGCTAACACCTCAGTAAATGAGCTAGTAGATCATTTTAATTCAAAAATTAAAAATGTTATAGATGCCATTGCTCCAATTAAGGTAAAGGAAGTGACTGGGAAGAAAATATCTCCATGGAGAAAGGTCATGACCGTGAAAAAAGAGAATGTCGAAAAGCTGAACGCAGGTGGCGAAAAACAAATCTCCAGGTTCACTTTGACATTTATAAAGAGAGACTTGGCCTTTATAATTTGGAATTGAAAAACGCACGACAATCGTTCTTCTCTGACATCATTACCAAAAACAAAAACAACGCACGTGCCTTGTCTGCTACCGTCGACAGACTAACTAACCCCCCAGTGTCAGTAGCCTCTGAATTTCTATCCACCAGGGCGTGCAATGATTTTGCCTCCTTTTTCACTGACAAAATTCAGAAAATCAGACAAGCAGTCAGTACCTCTGCATCAGGAACAGCAAATGTGTTGTCTCTGTGTCCACTTAACATCAATTCAGACATCATGACACAATTCCATCAGATTAATGATAAAAACCTAGAGGACATTATACAACTTCTGAAATCCTCCTCCTGCTGCCTTGATATTATTCCAACAGGATTTTTCAAATATGTTTTGCCTTGCATGGCCTCAGAACTACTTCATATACTGTAGTAAACAAATCTCTTCACTCAGGTATTTTTCCTCAGGCCCTGAAAACTGCAGTCATTAAACCGCTCTTAAAAAAGAATAACCTAGATGCTTCAGCAATGAACAATTACAGGCCCATATCAAACCTCCCATTTCTAGGTAAAATCATTGAAAAAGTTGTTTTTCAACAGTTGAGTAATTTCTTGCATTTAAATAACTGTTTCGATGTGTTCCAGTCAGGCTTTCGTCCAAACCACAGCACTGAGACTGCTCTTGTAAAGGTATTTAATGACATCCACTTAAACACAGACAGTGGCAGAACTTCAGTGTTAGTATTATTAGATCTCAGTGCTGCGTTTGACAATGTTGACCACAGCATATTACTAGACCTGTGTCCTGGATCGAGAGCGCTGGATCTTGAGCTGTGGCTGTGGTCCTGGATGGATATCCTCGTGGATTCATCTTCCTATTATACACACATGCATTTCCAAACATTTGGACTACCTATGTTGCAAATGTATTATCTTTTCAATTTACACACGGCATCTATTGCACGTCTGTCCGTCCTGGGAGAGGGATCCCTCCTCTTTTGCTCTCCCTGAGGTTTCTCCCATTTTTCCCTTTAAACTGGGTTTTCTTTGGAAGTTTTTCCTTGTACGATGTGAGGGTCTAAGGACAGAGGGTGTCGTATTGTCATACTGATATTCTGTACACACTGTGAAGACCACTGAGACAAATGTAACATTTGTGATATTGGGCTATATAAATAAACATTGATTGATTGATTGATTTAGCAGGTATAGTTTTAACATTTTCACAATCGTTTAGCCTGTTAGTATTTAGTTATTTGCATTGAATAAAGCCACACTACAGGCTAATGGGAACATCATCAGTTGTGAAAAAATGAGACATTCTGAGCAGGTGATCGAAATATGTATTGCATTTTGAGCCTTTGAGGGAGATTTAAATGCAAATCAACTTACATTTGTAATTTAATTTTCGACTGAATAAGTGCCTTTTTTGTCCCCAGGATATTATATGCATTCATATTCATTAAAAGTATCTGCACAATGCATTATATTATCAAGCAGTGTCAGCACTTTGCACTCATTGGAATTTGAAGATACCATATGAAGAACCTTAACAGAGGCTATACAAAAACGATTTTAATTTATCACAACAATGAATTATGGTTAGAATCTTTGAGTGACAATTGCAGTTTCTTAAAACAAAACAATATTTTTTTTCATCCTTCAGAAATTCAAAATATCTTATCTTTTATACATGTTATAGTTGAAATACAAATTGCAGTTATGCCCAAAAGGTATTTACTCAGTCCTATTGAACTTGTACTTGGGGGTAAACCACAATTATGCTATTTTCCATTTTGTATCATAATGTAATATGACTGAGAATCCCATCTTCAACACTTCTGTTGTTAAAATATGTATTACTGTTAACTGTTATTTCTTCTTTAAGATTGACACATTTAAGCTGCTTAGTGCCCTTATGCTATATTACAAGTATTATGCAATGAATTCATCTAATTATCATTTTTATATTCTTTTTTTTTACATATTTATGCTAATATGAACTAATTATTTTGCTTATTGTCATCATCCTCTATTTACAAAAAATGTAAATTAAAAAATGACCTGAGATTGACCATGACACATTTTGATAGTTAAACGTGTTATCAGATACTCTGCTGGAAAAAGAGAAATAATTAAGTTACATTTAGAAAAGACACAACATACAAATGGCAATGATACATTTGTATAGCTAAAGTGATGCATAGTACTGTATGGCTAAAATAAATTAGAATTGAATCACATTAACTCTGAACTGACCCAAATTGGGGGAAAAAAACGAATATCATGGTATACAAAGGGCTGATTCATCGCAGCACTGCTGTACTCAATTACAGATTGTGCAGGTGCAACTAATAAACTGGTAACTCAATATAGGATTCACCTTTTAGTTTTCTCCCAATCCCCTTGGAAACCAGCATCATTTCAGGGGCTGCACCTTATCTAAGAATCAGTATTTCTTCCAGTGAAGGAGCTGTGTGGGCAGGATTGTTTTTCTGGCACCAATCGGTAACACAGCTGTATTATTCTGAGCAGAGATCCTGTTGCACCAGAGGATCACAAGCTTGGCAGGATGACCACTATGAAAAGGCTCTGGTCATCCGTGAGCAGAAAGCCTCCGGCAACAACATTCCCCAGGAGAGGAAGCTGGCAGAGAAGAGGAGAATAATCAAGTCGCTGTGTCCTGATTGCTGAGTGTGATTACATGATGGAGAGTTACCTGCAGCACCTTTTGTTGGGGGGCTTTTGTTACACGGCAGGTCTGAGGCCCCATTTAATCACCATCGACCCATCCTTCGTCATATTTCTGTGAATAGGTTTTCTTTTATCCGTGACATTTAAGAAAAACTCAGTTCTCATTCATAACACTCCGTTCGATGTCTCACTATGGGATGCGCCTCAACGCGTATGCAAACAGAAGCATCAATCTCATTACGCCAATCCTGATTGGCTGGTGATCTTGACGTCTACGTCAGGGAATCCACCCACCCTTTAAGTAGCTTGCGCTACGTCGCAGCGTCATTCAAACACCTCTTCTCGCTTCAGAGCACATCTCGAATATCAGTAGCCGGGCTAGCTTAACGGTCCACAGACTGAACCCAAGCTAACATTCGGTCGACGGGCGCTTGCCGGTTACTTTTTTTACATTAACTTTTATTAAATATATTAATATACAGTTAATATTGTAATCTGCCCCGCCGTTTTTTCTTTCGAAATAACGGTAAGGTTTGATTTTTTTCTTCAAACAGTAACATACCTGTTGCTAGTTTATCCCTCCGCGCCGACACCACGGCGAGCGGGGACGGACTCTTCTCTCCCTCACACCAGAGGAGACGGAGATAAGAAAGATATTAACACACCAGTTAATATTTTTTAAAGAAAAATCTACCCCGTCGTTTTTTCCTTTCGGAATAACGATAAGGTTGGATTTTTTTCGGTAGCATACCTGTTACTAGCTTGTCCTGCCGCGCCGACACCCCGGCAAACAAGGATGGACCCTTCTCTCCCTCACACCAAAGGAGTCGGAGGCTCGGAGGCTCGGCTCGGAGGCTGCGGGTTTAGGATCTCGGGCACGGACTCACACCAGGTCTGCTCGTCCTGCCTTGGGCTGGAACACGCCCAGGAAGCTATCGATACCCCCGGTTCGTGCAGGCATTGTGCCCGCTTCACCATCAAGAGCCTCCGCCGACGGCTTCATGTCCGTTGATTCGCCGGCCGGCAATCGGGACATGGTGGCAACCGCCGCGGAGATTGAGCCCCGCGCTGTGTCAGTCTGGGGCTCAACAATGGCGGTAGCCGCGGAATCTGAGCCCCGCGCCGTGTCAGGCTGGGGCCCGGTGGTGGCAAGAGCCGCGAGAGCGGAGCCCCGCGCTGTGTCAAGCTGGGGCTCCCAACTGGACCTCACCGTGGTTCCACCCGCGGAGGATGTCCTACAGCTGGATTATATGGAGGAGGATGAAGAGGATGCCTCTGAGCTCCTCTTATCCGACTCCGATGAGCACGAAGATGACATCTTCGTTTCATCTGCCCAGGCTGCCAAGCCGGAGGCGATGTCCGCTCCCCCGGGCGAAAGCACACCAGCTTCGCCCTGCCTCAGTATGGACTTAAAGACCATGTGCCAACGCGCTGCGTCCAGGCTGGACATCCCCTGGCCTGAAGTGGCCAAGGACACCTCCAGTCTATCCAGAGATGCTGGATGAGGTGTCGGTCTCGTGGAGAGACCACCCTTTCAGCAACAAGGCCCCAATCTAGGGTGCATCCTCTTTGGACTGTGTCGGCATGTTGAAGCTCGGCCTGTTCCGCATGCCGCCCATGGAACCGCTGGTGGCAGCCCACCTCCAACCGCGGCTGGCTTCGGCACCGAGCAGGAACCCCACGCTACCGGCAAAGGCAGACCGCTTCCAGTCAGCAATGACCGAACGAGCCTATAAAGCCGCAGCTTTGTCCGCCAGGGCGCTCAACGTCTCCTCGCTGCTGACCGCCTACCAGGCGCAGCTCTGCGAGGACATGACGATCAAACCTGAGCCTGCCGTGTGGGACGAAATCGCAGCGATCATGGACATTTGCCTCCGTGTGCAGCGCTGTGCAGTCCAAGCCACGGGCAAAGCACTGGGCATAATGGTGGTACAGGAGAGAGCCAGGTGGCTTACCCTGACGAACCTTCCAGACCGGGAAAAAGAGGACGTCTTGGACATGCCTATTGTTCCCGAGGGCATATTTGGCTCCGCTCTAGCTTCGATGCAGCAGCGGTGTGAATCCAAAAAGAAGGAGGATGAGGCTCTCCAGCTTTATCTTCCCCAAAGGGTCCAGCCGCCGCCTTCAACGGCCCCGCGGCAGTCCTTCGCTCAGGCTGCCTCACGTCCTGCCCATTTCAAGATCCCGAAACAGCAGAGGCCACAGCCTGCCCGGGTCTCCAGCCCAGACACGAGGCGAGGACGAGCTGGCCAAGAAAGTCTCCGGTTCCGGCAGCAGCCGCTCAGGCACAGCCGGCCCAGACTTTCAGCCACCAGACGAGGAAGAAGAAGAGGGCGGCCTGACAGCCTCCTCTCCTCTCATCGATAAAGTAGCTGGAAGTTCCCTGTTCTCCAGCTCCAGAACACGTTCCAGTGTTAGATGCTCATGTGTTTCCGGGGCGCAACCATGCCCCCATCTTCCCGCCGCCTCGAGTGATGTCAGAACGTCATCCTCAAGTTCGCGCCATGAGGGAAATGGACTTAACATCAACAACAGCAAGCTCCGCTGCTCGTTTAAGTCACACAAACACATGTCATCACTATTGTCTTTTAATAAATCATTTCCACTGTCGTTTCCAGGCTTAAAGCCAAGGGCGCAGTCAATAAAAATGAAAAGAAAAACAATAAAAACAATAAACAGTCTGACGTCTACCCCCCTTCTAAGAGTGGCTGCTACCTCTCTCAGAAGGCGGACGATGGACGGGGCTGTGAAGGCATCACCGCCACGCGCATGCGTAGTGTCGACCGGGGTTGTCAACCTGGGGTTGTCAACCTGGGGTTGTCAACCTGGGGTACCACCGTGTTCAGACACTAGAGGGCCCCATAACACAACAAATAAAGACACAGAGGGCAGACGACAGAGATGTGACATCTCCACTCGCTTTGAGAAGCGAAAAGTGGAGGATGCTCACAGATTCTGCTTGGGTTTTCAAGACAATAACACAGGGTTACAGACTCCAATTCGCTGTCACCCCCCCTCACTTTTCAGGCATTCTGCATTCGCAAGCCCGGGGAGAGTCGGCCCATATTCTAGAGCAAGAGATCCTCTCGCTACTAGACAAGAAGGCTATATCTATAATACCCTCCGAACAGAGTCAGAGCGGCTTTTATTCCAAGTATTTCCTCGTTCCCAAACGGGGAGGGAACGGGATTCAGCCTATACTAGATTTGAGGGCTCTGAACAAATATCTCAAAAGATACAAATTCAGAATGCTCACTCACATTATCTCTGTTGCGTCTCGTGCGCCAAAAGGATTGGTTCACATCAGTCGACCTGAAAGACGCGTATTTCCACATCCCAGTATATTATCCACACAGGAAATATCTGAGGTTCGCCTTTCAGGGTGTCTGTTACGAGTACAGAGTACTTCCCTTCGGTCTGTCTCTCAGCCCACGAGTGTTTGTACGGTGTACGGAAGCCGCGATAGCCCCGTTAAGACAACAGGGTATTCGCCTGGCAACTTATCTGGACGATTGGCTCCTTCTCGCACAGTCGGAGCAAGAGGCTATTACGCAGACGAATGTCCTCGTAAAACACCTGCTCGACCTGGGTTTCGTAATAAACACAGAAAAGAGCATGTTGTCCCCAGCCCAGACTGTACTCTTCCTGGGCCTACGCCTGAATTCGGTGCCGTTTACAGCCCGCCTGTCAGCAGAGAGAGTGAAAGCCTTCAGGGCTTGCCTCGCTCATTTCCAGCCACGCAAATATGTTCTCTTCAGATCATGTCTGCGGTTACTGGGGCTCATGGCGTCAGCCATCCTGGTGGTACGACTGGGACGCTTACACATGAGGGAGTTTCAGCGCTGGGTAGCTGCCCTCAGACTGGACCCCGTGCGTCATGGCGCGCGGAGAATGATGGTCACTATGAAATGGCACTGCGCCACTGGCTGCACCCGACTTTTCTAGTACGGGGCGTGCCTATGGGTGCTGTCCTATCGCGGAAGGTGGTCACCACAGACGCATGTCTGACGGGCTGGGGGGGTATATACGAAGGTCGACCTGTGAGGGGTCTCTGGAGCAGAGACCTTCAACGGTCACACATCAATTATCTGGAGCTTTTCGCGGTGTTCCTCACCCTGAAACACTTTCTGCCTTTTCTCAGAGGACATCATGTCCTCGTGAGGACAGACAACACAACCACAATATCGTATTATAAACCGCCAAGGGGGTTTGCGTTCTCTCCAGTTACACATGCTGGCACGCAAACTGATCATATGGAGCTGCGGACGTCTCCTCTCTCTGAGAGCTACGCACGTACCAGGAGTGATGAACCTCGGGGCAGATCTGCTGTCCAGAGGTGCACCACTGTATGCAGACTGGACTCTACATCCAATAATTGTGAGTCAGCTGTGGGTGCGTTACGGCCGGGCCGCGGTGGATCTGTTCGCATCAAAAGAAAACGCTCAATGTCAGCTGTTATTTTCAATGCGCGATTTAAATGCACTCGTGGACGCGCTCGCGCACGTTTGGCCTCCGGTCCTTCTGTACGCATTCCCACCCCTGGCTCTGATACCCCCAACTCTGGCCAGAGTGAGAGAACAACGCCACACACTGATCCTAATAGCTCCACACTGGCCTGCAATGTACTGGCTGGCGGAGATATATCAGCTGCTGTGCGGGCAGCCGTGGCAGCTCCCGCTACGCAGGGACATACTCAGGCGGGGGGGGGGGGCGATTTTTCACCCATACCCAGAGCGCTTGGCACTATGGGCCTGGCCCGTGAGTGGTATAACCTGAATACAGTGGGACTCCCTCAGAAGGTGATAAACACTATTCAGAGTGCAAGAGCTTCCTCCACCAGGTCCCTCTATGACTGTAAGTGGAGGGTGTTTGAGGAGTGGTGCCTTAAAAAAGGACACATCTCTTTTCAATGTCCTGTCAGGGTGATTCTATCATTTCTACAGGACCTGATTAATAAACACAGAGCTTTCTCTATGATCAAAGTGTACCTGGCTGCTATTGCTGCATGCCATGTGGGCTTTGAGGGAAAGACGGCTAGCCAACATCCCTTGGTCTGCCGTTTTATAAAAGGGGCTCGCAGGCTCCTCCCTGTTTCCAGGTCACTGGTGCTCTTATGGGACTTGGCAGTGGTTTTAGATGGGCTCACTCGACCTCCATTTGAACCCCTGGAAGAAGCTGACATGAAACACCTGTCACTGAAGACAGTTTTGTTACTGGCTCTGGCATAGATCTGCCAAGCGAGTCAGTGACATTCATGCGCTCTCTGTACATCCTTCATGCACTCAGTTTGCCCCGGGGCAAACGAGAGTGTTGCTGAAGCCCAACCCTGCCTTTGTACCTAAGGTGGTTGGCTCATGTACCCCCATTGACATTGAGGCATTTCCTCCGCCACTGTGTTCCTCTGAGGAACAGCGGCCGAATTTGCTGTGCCCAGTCCGTGCTTTACGCACCTATATGGACAGGTCAAAAGAGTTTCGATGCAATGACCAACTCTTTGTATCCTGGGCTAACCCTCATAAGGGCAAGCCCGTTACCAGGCAACGGCTCTCCCACTGGATTGTGGAAGCGATTGCTCTGGCTTATACGAGTCAGGGTTTGCAGGCACCAACGGGCCTGCGTGCTCATTCTACTCGTGGACTGGCTACATCCTGGGCTTTGTTAAAGGGTGTTTCCATCCAAGACATTTGTGCAGCAGCGAGCTGGTCCTCGCCGCTCACTTTTGTCCGCTTTTACAGGCTAGATGTCTCTGCTCCAAGTGTGGCCCGCGCAGTGCTGGGCCCCGTGTTGAGACAGGGTTCTATCTTGTTTTGGTGATTTTCGAGATAAGCATGTCTAGCAATACTGGAGTTTCAATATCCCATAGTGAGACATTGAACGGAGTGTTATGAATGAGAACTATAGGTTACTTACGTAACCCCAGGGCTCAGAGTAACATGAAGTGAGATGTCTCACCAGACGGCCCTTCTTGCTAAGGCGAAGCGAGAAGAGGTGCTTATTTTGAATGACGCTGCAACGTAGCGCAAGCTACTTAAAGGGTGGGTGGATTCCCTGACGTAGACGTCAAGATCACCAGCCAATCAGGATTTGCGTAATGAGTACTGGGGTTACGTAAGTAACCTATAGTTTTTAATTATCTGTCACAGACTAATAGTGATCCTATCCTTTTTATAGTTGCTGTCAACAATGTAAATTCTCCACCACACAGAAAGAGATGTCAGTCAATTTGACATTATGTAGTGGCTGCAGCTGCACAGACACAACAAACGAGTACCAATTGTCAAAATTCAGATTTGTCAGCTGAAAACATTTGAGTTTTGCACCCTGCCTGGCAGGAAGCAAGAATCTGAAAAATTCAGCACTGAGAAACAACAGAGTGTGCTTCATGGGTGGCCACACTGATACCTTACTTCTACTGATATTGAGTCTTGATTGAGTGTAGACTCCTGACATCATGTTTGGGTTAGCCTCTGTTTCACTCCCCTCTATCATTTTATTAACCTTTAGCTGGAATATCTGGTGTCTGAAAATGTCTACACTAGTGTCTGAAGTGGGGACAGACACTCCTCCGCCTCTTCTGTCCAGCTGTGCCTTTTGACCCACGATGTTCTGCGGTTTGAAGGTAATGTTGTTCTTCAAAGCCACACAATAATGACACTGGCACGTTTTTCTGAAATCCTGCTGGCAAACAGACAGAGCCAAACACATAACCTCCAATATTGGATTGTTTTAATTACCATTTCTGTAAAAAACGCCTACACAATATACTGTTGAGAATAGTTACAATGGGAATTAAATTATATTTTTCTGAAATAGCCCTTTAATATTGCTTTAAACATGATACAGTTCTCCCCCTTACATGATAGCGCACTGATTTTAAGTAGTAAAAAGTACCCAAAAAAGTGATTATTAATACTGGTGATTCTCGGCGTGGAATAACTTGATTTCTGATTTGAAAACGATTTTGTTTACTTAACACCAGAGAAAGACATTTGCGCTCAAACAAGTCACTCTTAGGATTTTGGTTAGCTAGTAAGGCACATAATATCCTACAAAGTGCAAGTGAATAAATCAATCCATGTAGAAAGTAAAATCATAGATGATCTTGCATAGGGACATGCTGGACACATCCCAATTTGGACCAAACTGCTCTAATAAAATAAAAATGTTAAAATACAAAAAAAGTATTTCTGTGACTCAGAAATCCTAACACTGTGGATTTTTAATCAAAGTATGCTTAGAACTTGATGAACCATGATCCAAACTGCAATGAGTTCTAGGTAATTGCTTCCTGATCAGCATAGCACATAGTCGTAATTTCTTTAAAAAACTGTGAAGTTGCATCATGTGTAGCTTTTTGCCATTAACTTTATGGTGATGTAGGCATGTAGTGGACTAATGGACTCGAAGTAACAGTCAGGTTTAACGGGTCGCGTCTCATTTGCTTATTAAAAAAAATGCTTTATGTATGTAAAAAAAATATATAGTGTTGCACGTATATATAGTGTTTCCAAGTGCATGATTTTCACGTGTAAATAGGCTAGAATTTGTGGGGTTATTAATCACAGGACTGTATGATACAAGTGAGCAATCCTGTGTGGTGTAGCCAAGTGTACATTTCCTCTCTCTGGAGAGCAATTTATTGGACTAGCTTTATTCTGCAGGACTGTCTGAAAGCAGGAGGGCTCTCTCGACAACTACTTTTTCTAGATTTACTTAGTAACTGCAAATATTCATGTACTACATGTGAAAATGTGCTGATAGATAAGAGGTATAGAGAGGAATTGTAGGCATGTAATGTGTATGAGATACATTACCTAATGTGGTGTTATTATTTACATCATGTGTACTAACAAGGAGTTTATGTCCTTAAAATAAAAAAGCCTTTATCAAACAAACCCCTCTGGTCTACTAATTCACCTGAGCGATTGAGCTGTATCATTGAGTTGTCAGAGGAGTGTACTCATGTCCTTCAGTGTGAAAAGAAGGACGCTCCTTAAATTGATTTGTCCTTGTAGCTGAAACACAAAGCATTTAAGGACAACAGCAGAGGAAGCACAGTTTATCTTTATCAGTGGATTTAAAATAGATACACTGAAGAGGTAAGCTGTGCTTCAACAAGCATGGATCTCAAAGGCTATTGATATAGCTTTAATATTAGGCTTGATCAAAAACAATGAGCTACAATGATTTAAAGGCTTCTATGATTTCTGATTCCATGTTAGTGAGAAATTGCTTGTCAAAAGAATATATAATGAGAATTTAAATAGTATGGAACGTAATATGGAACGAACTGTAGGCTACTGCAAACATATATTTTTTTCATCTAAAATTTCAAATGAGACATAACATGCTAAATGGTGAGCATTAAGCGACACTAGGTATTTTTATTTATTGGCGTTTTTTGCGGTTTAGCTCCCCGACAGTAATACAGTGCAGTTCACATTGACATTGCTCTCGTAAATATGAATACTGTAATTGTTACAAATAATACAAAAATTCAATAAACCTTTTTTTTTTCTCTTTTTTACAGATGTTTAGTTTTTACCATCCCACCTCCACAGCAATATCCAACAATAAAATACAGATAAGATAAGATAAGATGTTGTGTCACTGCTCTGCTACAAAGCTCTCATCATTGTTAATGTGGTTTGTTTTCTTTGAGTAAAGAAATCTATTTCCGCAAGTTGCTGATGCTTAAATAAAATATAAACACAGCGAGAACATGACAAACTGTGGCATTAACAAATGGCAACTTTTTTCAGAGAGTCTGCATCAATTCAGACTTGATCGTGTTTATTTCACTCAGTCTCATTAGAGCACGTTCTTACTCCAAGACCATCGCTGTGCCGAGTAAATGAAGTTAGGATGACTGCGTAGCTTCAATATTATTTCAGCTATCTCTACTGTGACAGCCTCTTTGTTTACTTTTATTTCTTTGTAGCATTGTGATGTTATGGGCGACTTTCTTCTTACTCAAGAGAAGAAAAACAACTATGAAGTAATTTACCTCAGGGCATCTAAACACACTCCAGAGAGATTTCATCATTCAATATGTAATGGCGTATCACTCAGACAAAGATGTTGTCACTTTTGTGAAAACAATCTGCAGAGAAAACGAGTGATGGTGGAATATTTAATATACTGGCAAAACATCCCAAGGGATCATGTGTTGTGATTCGCAGCTGTTATCATGTCACTTTTCTCTGACGTTAACTCCTCAAGATGCTAAACTACAGCACAGCATTAGGGGCATTGGCGTGTTAAATTGGAATTACATTAACGACCAGTCTCAAACAGACGTTAAAGTTTAATTTCATAAACGCGGCTACATTTCGGAATCGCTCAAAACCAGAGATGTTCACAAGTCTTTTTTGCAAGTCCAAGTCAAGTCTCAAGTCTTTGGTCACGAGTCCAAGTCAAGTCTCAAGTCTTTGTGGGGTGAGACTTGATCAAGTTTGTATTTGTATGCATAAATGCAATTGGCAGAAATAAAAGGCTAATGTGATGCTACAAAATATTTAAATGTCAGTTGAATGGCTGTGCATCACAATATATAAGGTAAATGCGGACAAATTATTGAAATGTTTTATGTTGTACAACAAAACATGAAAATCTCTTAAGCTTGTGGTAACCAAAGACCACATTTAAGGCTTCTAACTTCAAACATGTTCAAAAAACAATTGTCTTTGAGACGAGGGAAGTGCTTGATAAAATATTGTGACTAAGAAAATTACCCAGCAGTGAGAGAGAAGTGTTTCCAGAGGAGGGCGGACCCGCCAACATATTCTGCCTCTCCCTTAGCCCCTTGACCAGAGATGTTCACAAGTCTTTTTTTGCAAGTCCAAGTCAAGTCTCAAGTCTTTGGTCACGAGTCCAAGTCAAGTCTCAAGTCTCAAGTCTTTGTGGGGTGAGACTTGATCAAGTCTCAAGTCTTTGGTCACGAGTCCAAGTCAAGTCTCAAGTCTCTAAAAATAAAAGTCTCATGTCTCTTCTGGTTATAATAAGCCTTCTATTGTCTGCTGCTATCCAGTCTGTTAAGAATACTGCACAGCTATATCTAAGAAATTCAAAGCATTTACTGTGTTATTATACACTGGGTCTCTAATGACATCTTTTAAGTCTACTATTGATAAACATATTCCTCTATCCTCTCACTCAAAGCCAGTGTCATGGTAACCTGATAAACCTGTAACATTAACGTTACGTGGTCAACAATAAACCTGTAACCTGCCTATAAACCCACAGATGTATTTATGTATGTAACTATGTATTTTTCTACGTTTAACGTTAGCCAGTAAATGGTGGCAGCGGAACGTAATGATTAACGTTACCGACCTTTTTTATGCCATGTCAAAAGTTGGATGTCAACGCCACTCAACTCAAACAAGTGCGACAAGAAAACATTCACTCATCTTTTCAAATATTCAGTTACAAAGCTAGTAGCAAGCTAAGCTAACATTACATAGCTGATGCTGAGCTAAACATGTTTGCTAACCGTCCATGCGTTAATGTGACTGACCTCTCCGGGTGAGTTTTCAAGTGCCTGAGGAAATTCGACGTTGTTACGCCAGCATCCTTGATTTTGATATTGCAGACTTTGCAGTGTGCGCTCCTTTTGTTGGTGCCGCCGGCGATTTGTTCGAAGTGTTTGTAGTTGAACCTAATTACAAGCGGTACAGCCGCAGGTGTGCCGCCGGTCGCTATTGTGTTACTACGAGGTAGTAACAGAGGCGCGCACGTCTGCGTAATGAGCCTGGCTAAAGTAACTGGATGGCCTACCTGCCTGTCAGCCTTCCATCTGGGCACACATTTATCTCGTGCCCTCATTGGTCATGTGCGCGTTCGTGTGTGTTGGAGGAGGCGGGCTCTATAAGGAAGTAGCAGCCTCTAGCAGATTATCTCCGGTTGTGTATTTTCAAATTCTAGCGATCTCGAGCCGGTTTCTCTCAAATGTACCTACCCCACCTTTAATACGCCAAAAATAGAAAACACAATGATTGTTCACGAGTCCCAACACACGAGTCCAAGTCGAGTCTGAAGTATTTTGGTCACAAGTCCAAGTCAAGTCTGAAGTCTCTGTGTGTGCGACTTAAGTGCGACTCGAGTCCGAGTCGCAGACTCGAGTCCCCATCTCTGCTCAAAACCCTAAAGAGTATGAGTGGAAAAACGTGTACAATGAGCTAGAATGTTTTAAAGGCTTTTATGATGTCTGATTCCATGCGAGTAAGAATTTGCTTTGCAAAGAATATATATATAATATAGTACTGAGTATTTAAATGTGCCTTACATGTTATATTGTTTTCATAATGATATGCACCAATGCTGTATTGCCTTGTTAATTCATCTAAATCGGAACCACCCTACCTTTAAAAAGGGAAAACCAACTGTAGGCTCTTGCAAAAAACAGTTTCTCAGAGAAAGTTCCGTTACTGCAAATGTAGGGATATCTAGTGAATAAAAAAAAAAAATTGACATCTCCACAGTAAACTATGTTGTCTCTCTGCTGACATGGAAGCCGGTCGTTGTCGAGTAAATCATGGATCACTGACTCTGCGTTCGCTTGACTGGGCTTTCCGTGTGGAGTAGGACTTCAGCCAGCCAGATGCTTCCAGGTGGAAGCCGACCAGAGGGCAGCGCAGTGTTTCTGGAGCGCTGCCACCAAGTGCTCCACCTGGATCGACCAGCACTCCTACTGCACGGCATCCCACTGAGGAAGATGGGCCTCCGTGACCACCCTAGAGTTAACGACTGAATCAATAATTAAGTCCAAATGTTGTTGCCAACCTGAAGTGTGTGTAAAAAAGGGTTAGGGTTTATGCATTGTAAACAATCTGATTGGTTCCCATGTGTCAGGAATGATAAATTGATGCAACTGTATTCCTTTTGAATAGACATTGCTTATTCACTAGTATCTTTGTCACTGGCACATCACCAAGTGCTCTCTTTCCACTGGCACATGGGGATCTCTTTTGGAATAATTCCGATAATGCCTTTATTTATTAAAACAGAGCATGTGGAATTTAGTGACAAACTGATGATGGTTTTTGGCCAGAGAGCTAGAGAAACTGCACAGTATTTGTGTGATCCCGGACGATCCCCCATTATGTTACGACTGGATCGAAAGCCGCAACACAATGAGGAGCAACATTCAGGGTTAGAGTGGATAAGCCAAGGAATGATTATTATAAACAAAGAAAATGCAAAAACTTGGGCACACAAAGACATGTGTCATGGTGTGGAGGGGGAAGAGGAAGAGGGCAGAGTAAGGAGCCTCTTTTATAGCCCCCACCCACATCTCCATACAGGTGCCCTCCATCTTGGAACAGGGAGCTGAACCTAAAATTAAAGAACAAACATAAATAAACGCAGACAAACTGACACGTAACACATATTAAGGTAGTATTGCGAATAAACATTTAGCTGTGGTAAGTCCAATGTTCATGTACGTTTACCTCTGGTTTGGTCTCCAACTTTCAATAGAAAAATCTGGCTTTGTAGATGATGCATTTTGCTCTCTGCAACTTTCTGCTAATTTCCTTAGGCATGAATGTGATACTGGGCTAGCCTACAGTGGGGTTATCAGAGCTGCTAGCTAAATAACTTGTGGTAAGAGCAGTTGGAGAAATCCGTAACAGAAAAGTATATGAGTGCTGAGGGGAACTGCAGAGCTACAGTGCTAATTATCTGAAGGTTTGAGCAACACCATTTACATTACATGTAGTGCCATTGTAAATGTAATAATATGTATTGGTGCAGCTTTAAAATGCAAGACTACATGTATGCTCAAAGAATAAAAGAAAGTCACCTGGTTCGTAAAAGGCAGAATTTTAAAAGTAAGACAGATCCACAGTGGGACGGATTAAGCTATGGTAATTACTCCAGTTGGCCAATTAACCGATTTATACTGGAATACCAACCCAGTCTCACAAAAAAACGTGTAATAACTACGTTGGTCCACAACGTAGGACGTAGTATTTCTACAAAAACGCCTCTGAAATTGTAAGATCCCTACGTTTTTTTTCACCATTCATTCCAATGGCTGGCGTCTGTCACGTGATCTTCACATTTCTCCCTGCAGAAAAAAAAAAACATGGCCGAACTTCGTTTTATTCTCGGTGGAAAATGCCTATTTAAAGTTACTTTGGCCATTAACCTGTTAAGCCCGAAGGTCCCTGCCGCCTGGGGTTTTTTTTCACGGCACTGTGTCTCAGGGCATCTTAATATTTAAAAACTATGAATGTGTTATACCAGATTAGGGAGAAGAATCTCAGCTAACTGACAATACGAACCATTTTTACAGAAATAAAACACAAGTCTCACAAGAAGCATTAGCAGTAGCCCTTAGCTAAAACGGCCAGATGCTACTTCCGGTGCTAACTAACAAAAACGATCTTTAAAACTTAATATTTTCTGCACAAACTACATATCATCTGAAAGCTGATACTCCACAGATTATTTGGTTATAAGTATCATCACTGTAGGACACAAACTTACTGAGCTAGCAGCCAGAACAGAGAAGAAAAAAAACCACAGTTTTCAAAACCATAACAATAATTATGTCTTACCGTTGCTGTTTTGTGATCAAAGCTCGTGTTCAAGGGAATAAAAACGCTGCTTAAAGTTAATCCAATGTCTTTTAGTCACTTTAGAATTGTTCCTGATAATCTATCATTACATTCATGGCAGCAGCGTAGGTATAAAGTTTTGCAGTCCCGAGCTAACGCTGTCTCACATGCTGTTTACGCAAACCTCTCTCTACTTGACGTAAGTGTTTAGCGGGACTTACTAACTGTCACTTGATTCTATTGGCTCTAACGGTTCAGAAAAGGTGTCAATCACACAAATCGACCAATGGGTTCCAAAGATATGATCCTGCGTAGTATAAACTACGCCCGCTCCGGCTCCATTACGCATTACGCAGCCAGAAGGAGAGCTTCACCACAGAGCAGGTGCTAGAGATGCTAGCTGACGATAGCTATGATCATACCAGATGACTCTTCGTCGGATGATGAAGATCTCCTCCAGCCAGACCTGGATCCGGACAGTAGTGACTCGGATGTTGAACTTCCACCACGGGAAAGGTATGTAATCTCTCTGTTTTTATATATTACTTATGTTATGTGTTCGGTGGAACTGTGTCACAGTGCTAGCTTAGCCAAGAAGCTACAGGAATGATTAGGCAAAATGCTAAATAGTGTTACTTGTCTTTTTGGAGTTACATTTTATAAATGAATGGCCGGTGAATGAATATACATGTTTACTTATTTATTTGGTGTAATATTATTCATTTATAGTCCAATATTATCCTGTATAAGCCAGTGAATTAATCTAATCTCTTTGTTTTTCCACATTTGTTAGATGAGGTGTGACCCCAGCAGGACAAAGCCACACACCCAGAAGACTTTCAGGGAGCAGCTTGCTGCAGAATTGTTGGAGTTTGCTGAAGGCCCTGCTGAAGGCCCTGCACCTCCACCACCCCGTCCTCCACCACCCACATGCATGCCCGAGTATTATGGGGAAGATGCCACCAAGGTCAGGAAGAACTGCAGGAGGTGCCTAGATGCTGGACTCAAAAGGGTGAAGACACCTGTGTACTGCAGGAAGTGCCAGGTCCCTCTGTGCTTCACTGTCAAAAGGAACTGTTTCAGGGAGTGGCACGACCTAAATACTGGAACATTCAGGTAGGTATAAAGTTCAGGTAGGTATAACATTTTGCGAGTGTTTATTTAAAAAAAAAAATACTTGTTGTTTTTATATACCTAGTGTGATTTTATTGTATAGTGTGTTGGTAAAATATTTGTTGTTTTTACAAACCTACAGTGTGGTTTTATTGTATAGTACGTTGGTAAAATGTTTGTTTTTACATGCCTATAGTGTGTTGGTAAAATGTTTGAAATAAATCTTCCCCAGTTGGAGTCAAATGTTACCTATGTTTCCGGTTTTTTTTATTGTGCAAGTACACCTACACACAATGACCTACAGTGTAGTTGTATTGTATAGTGCGTTGGTACAGTTACATACACACACAGCTACACTTACACGTACACACTTACACATACCCACACAGCTACACGTACATACCTACACAGCTACACTTACATACCCACACAGCTACACTTACACACACCTACACAGACTCACAAAAATATTTTAAACATTTTTTAATTTTTTTAAGAAATATATATATTTTTTTAATATTTGTTGTTGTTGGAATGAATACCTATAGTGATGATTCAATGTAATACAATAATTTGTATAGTCTGGTACCTGAAAAAGGTCAAATGGCACTGATGGAACCAAATGTGCCCAAAGCTTATTCCGCCTGGACTTTATTTACATAAACCTCGCTAAAAAGGTCAAATGTCAATTGTTTTGCCTCAATCTTGATACAGGGTACTTATTATATGTTATACTTTGGATTCCTAAAGCTTTTAGGCTACTAACCCATCATTCAAGGTTGGTCTTCACTATAAGTAATGGGTTTTCTTTAGGCGGAGACAGGAATTTACATTTTTTTGCTATGTTCCATCTGAATTTACTCTGACACAGAAAGATCTATATTGATTCTGACACTTCTACATCCAACTCACAGATTTAACCTTGATTTGACAACAACAAGTATTCATATAAACCTTTTAGAAGTGAAGTTATAGTCATTTGTTCTGGGAATGTCATTTTCGAGCCTGAAACCTGAAAAACAGGCTCGGGGTTTAACAGGTTAAAATGCGTTTTGATGTCATTTGATGCGAGAAATATGAGTTGTTATTTCAGATTATGTGTGCAGTGGATGTACATGATCTTTAGTTTGCTAGTTATTACGAAGATTACTTCAGGAAATGGTGTCGATACAACGTTTTCATTGTTACCAAGGTGGTTGCTAGGGACGCTGCTATCGATATTATTTCTGTTATGTTGTGTAACTCTTTAATGGTGTTATATTTATTGCTACCCCATTCCCCGTCAAAGTATAGTGTTGGTCCACAGCGCAAACATATTAGTTTAACAAAATCCGCATCTAAAATGGTGCAGAAATGTTATTGTCCCCTGTGCAATTCCAGTCTCACATCTCACATCACATCGTCATTAACAAATACCGGAAACAGACCGAAAACACTTTATTCCGAGTGTGCTTGCTTTTCTCTTTGAAAGTCATCACATAACGACATTGTAATACACGGTTCGGCTGCATTAAATGTTACATATCTGCTGTAGTTCTCTATTTATAGAGCCCTGATGAGAAGACTTCTAGACAAACATGAGGAACTGCCGCCAACACTGGAAACGTGAAGTGGATCATAAATATATCAACAATTAAACAACATCTTACATTTATTTTCACACAATACGTCTCCTTGCAGTATCAACACTAATTCGGCTGACTTTTATATTTGATCCAATTGGTAGATAGGCTGTATTTACACCATAAACGTGCACACCTGATATAAAGGGACACCTAGTGGTTAAAGCATGTTATTGAATTTCATTATTTTTATTATTAGATATTAATATAATCCCTAATAATGTTCATTACTCGTTATTCTCTACTAATAGTTAATTAAAGACTGTATATAATGACTATTTTGCACATCCCTTTCAAGATTTCAAGATTTTCTAAGGTTTATTGACATATCATATTCACAAACGGTGTAGTTATGCAATGAATGTAAATCTTTGTGTATACATCCAGCAATGTTAACTATGTTGAAGCACTTATTTTAACTGATATTATACATGTATTATACTCTTATAAGATGTATGTAGATAGTATAAGAAATGTGCAGAATATGACAATTTAATGGTGGAGGTACACACATATTGAAAGATGTCTTGTGATGCACTGTTGAGGAACCTGTGACACAAGTTTTTCATCTCCGGCCTTGTCAGGTATTGAACAATCAATAAATAAAGAACACAGAATTATTAAATATAAAACACAGAATGTGTGTGATTATACTAAATGATTTACAAATAAACACTGTGAACGAAATATTTTAATGAGATCTGTGCAGGGGAGAATTTGAGTGTTTTCCTATGTGTCCTGTTTGTAATTTAAACAGGGCAAAGGCCAAAAGGCCCTGCCTTCCTGCAGATGGCTTTAACAGACCCGTCCTTTGTCTCTAATATGTCTGGTATCGATTAAGATGGAAAGCGCGCGAATATAGGCCACTCCTATAGGCCACTCCTATATTCTCTGTGTAGATTTGCGCTGTGCTGCTGTGTAATACTTAGTGTTGACTAGGTATCTATATGATGCAAGTTGTGTGGATATCTTGTGAACGCTCTGGCCGTGACTCTCAATAAACTCCGGTGTTTGATAAGGCGGATTCCAGCTTCCATTTCTTTCATCACATTGCTGATCAGAAGTTTCTTTCACATATTGGCGTCACGAACAGCATACCAAAATATCTTCAGAGGCTGGTAAGTACATTTCTATTTTGAGATTGGCTTGCCAGTATCTGTGATTGACGGTATTATAAATTTCCTGAAAGAACTGAGCTGCTGCAATTTTTTTGTTTGTTTCTCTACTCATTTACATTCGGAGGCTTAATTATAACCTCGGGAATCGGTGTCAAGGGGGACGTTGTCCTGGTCGATTTTCCCCGTGATTGTTGCTGGAGCATGTGCTTACGGAGCAAACACGGCCCATGTAAAAACAATGAGAATATTTGGGGCTAATAAATAACCTCGGAATATCGAATTTCATCGATTTCCTCCGTGTGTGATTCTCGGAATTAAATCACCGGACAATTACACACAGCAAATATTCGGAGAGACCTTGAAAGAGAGCATCAGTAAAGTGGAGTTTCTGCCTTAGAAGCAATGTGATGCCGAATTCGGGAGATTTCAGAGGGTAAACTCCTTAAATCAACAGCATTTCTGCTGAGTTGCCGACTCTCCCCCTGTGGAGAGCGCATGCAGACAAAGAGAGAGGAACAGTTACATAGGCATTATTTCCGCGATTATTGCCATTTTTTAACTAAAGAAAGTGGTTAATACGTGGTGTGAGAATGTCATATATGAATTGCTGAATTTAGCTGTTGTGTTTTTGGGAAGAAACGGTGAGAAAAAATTAAAGTCTATGCTTTTGGATGAAAAAAAAAGCAAAGCACCACTAAAATAAGCATAGTGGTTGTTGATTTGAGAATAAAATTAGTTACTGCTCTTCAACAGATTGGAACAGTACTAAATAGTCATTATTTCCGCGATTATTACCATTTTTGAACTAAAGAAAGTGGTTAATACGTGGTGTGAGAATGTCATATATGGATTGCTGAATACAAGATTATGAGTAAGAAGGCTCTCATAATTAAACAGATATTTCTCTAACCCCCTCTGAAAGTCTCCCTAATTCGGATTAAAACTAAGCTGGAAGAGTTTTTGTCACGCTGATAGTTGTTGAGAGTTTATGTTTGTTTGTCTAATTGCAGTGTTTGTTTTATTGTACTAGAATAGAATAGAATAGAATAGAATTCCTTTATTGTCATCGCACCAGGTACAACGAAATTTAAAAAAGCAATCCTCGCAGTGCATTTCCACATACAACGAATAAATATATTATCTATATAAACGTATACACATTAAACATGCTCACACATCCATACATGCCCGCACATTATTTAAATACAGTTTACAATATAAAAAAACAACACAGGGATGATATTTTGCATCTCTGATGTCGATCAGTTCATAGGTTAATACAACTATTAAAAAGTAGTGCAGTTGGAAGTTGTAACTGTTCAGTTCAGCGTTTGACGGTGTTCAGTTCTCGTATGGCTCTGGGGTAAAAATTGTTTTTCATTCGGTTTGTCCTTGATTGAATTGACCTGTAGCGTCTACCGGAGGGCAGAAGAGCAAACAGGAAGTGTCCAGGGTGTTAAACATGGGTAATACTGTCTCCACAAACGATTCGGTTGGTAAGAGGACAAATAATTCACGCACCAACACACTTACAAAAAATCCTATTACAGACAGCCATTACAAGCACATGTTTTCCCCTAATATGCCGTCTGGAATTGTAGGAAGAACCTTGGATTGGACTAAAGTTATGCCGTTCACATCGTTACTTTGTGAGCATTCACAACAGAATAGTCAGAAAGGAAATATTCTGTTTGATTGGCCGTTAACGGGCACTTTTGACATGGCCGTGTTGTGGCAGGCATTCAAATTAATTGAACATGAGGCGAATTGCTCCTGGGATGTAACGTACATGAAGGAATGTGTTAAAGCTTGGATGACTATTGCAGAAAAAAGAGGTTATGATGAGCGAAAAAATGAAAAATCAGTTGGCACCGAGCGAGGCTCCATTGAACTCAAAGCTTTGATTGATCGAGTTTCTAAATGCGCAGCTAGTTGTCATTTGCTTAGCCTAGAGGCTGCTTTTGATGTTAAATCAGAGAACATGTCCAGAATTAAAGAAAGACACGGAAAGTACGTCGCAGCCATTGCGAAATCAGTTATGTACGATTGGCTGAAAAGACAAGGGAAATCTCCCAGTACAGCTCAATTAATTTCCATTTTAACAGACACTGGGCTGCTGGAGGAAAAGCAGGCTGTAGCTCTCTGTACACAAATAATTTCCGCGATAGGACGCGATCTGGGGGCAAGATACTCCGAGGATGATCTATTAATGTCAGCTGCAGCTATCATGAATCAAAATAGGTTGACATATCAGGCAGGACAGTATAGACAACAAGAAAGTGACCAGCAGGAACACAGTGCAGCGGACAGTGGAGACAAAATGCCAGATAGCAGCTCATTACACACCCCGACTTCTGGCTCCGCAACGAAAATGTTACACAATCCAAACACGCCGTACGGCACCAGTTTTAAAACATATGTCCCGCATAGAATTCTCACAAGACTGCGAACATCTCAGGATAATAATTCTGCTGAAGCTGTGACAGCACCGAAAATACTGATAGGAGATGTTCCAGTTTATAAGCCTTGGACACCCGCTGAGGTCATGGATGTCACTAATCACGCTCCAAGTCCCACTAAAAGCCCAGATGAGTATATGTCGTGGTTGACGAATGTCTGCTCAGTTTATAACTGTCTAGTTCATGATGTTAAACAGCTGATAATCCTAACATACAAGGCAGATTGGCCCACGTGCAGAGAGGAATTCAAATTCCCTGCCTGTACGCCTGCAGGTGACTGGCCTGCGACACAGACGCGTGATATGTGGATCCAGACTGTAGCTGCTGTTGCAATCAGAGCATGCGCCAAAACTCACACAGATTTTTCGCTAGTGACGGCTTGCGTACAGAACCCAACAGAAACTGTCCCAGAAT
The DNA here is from genome assembly GCF_902827115.2 of Pseudochaenichthys georgianus. Classification (NCBI taxonomy): domain Eukaryota; kingdom Metazoa; phylum Chordata; class Actinopteri; order Perciformes; family Channichthyidae; genus Pseudochaenichthys; species Pseudochaenichthys georgianus. Next base: position 27,156,549 of record NC_047506.1, on the reverse strand, counting down.
TTCTCCAGCGTTTCATGACAGTGTGGGATAATAATGCGGGCATTAAAAGAGAGGGCAATGATTTGTTCGCCATACAGACTTTGTTACATAATTTAATCCCTGAAACAGCTCAGGCATATATGATGACAACTCCAGATTGGCAAATCAAAACATGGCAAATAACATTAGCCACAATGCACGCGCTGCACAGAAATCAGATATTTCTGACCCCCAGAATTGCCCAGCTGATGCAAAAGTTGCCTCAAAATACACAGGCTTATCAGAGTGCGGATAACTCCCAGCAGTTTCAGGGACAAAACCGCACACAGCAGTATCAAAATCAGGGAATATCACAGGGTTATCAAGACAAGGGCAGACAGCAGCAGAATAAAAATTCCAAAAACTTGATGCCGTGTCACGTCTGTGGTGGAACGGATCACTGGGCGGGGCAGTGCGAGCAGCGCTGGCGAGCACAGCAGGATACATTGCCTGCTCTCCCCAAGCCCCCCCGGCAACACCCGGCATTACTGCCTCCCCCTCCCCTTAACAGTCAATACGACAGGCAGGCCCAACAGGGGCAAAACGGTCAGCAAAGAAGATAGAGGTGCTGTAATGGCAATTTCCTTTCCTATGTCCTATATATTGTTGCCGTTACTTTCACAGAAGGGCTGAAGAGTGATCCAGACGCAGACACAAACAGATGAGTTTCCGGTCCTTTGTTGTAGTTTATAATGAGGTTTTATTCAGCTTTACATACCAGGGTTAATTGTACAGTTCTAATTGTTGTGATGAGCATCTGCCGGGCTGGTGGAATCGGTATGCTCTCTTCCTTCTGTGTCCCTTCCTCTCCTGTCACCTATGACCTCTTTATATACACCCGGTGCAGCTAAACCCCGCCACCCAGTGTTCATAAATAATATTGCACTATACATATAACTTAAATAAACTGACACACCAACAACACCCATAAAATGGCTCCTACAGGTGCCATCATGAAGAAATAGGGTCAGATTCACAGCATTTCCCCATTCAAGCAGCAACAATTCGCCTTTCCAATAACCCGCGTGAAGATCCGATTATGCCCGTTGATTTCAGTGGTAAGGCGGTAGACATTTTGATTGACAGCGGAGCAACATTATCAGCAGTGCGCACGAAGGAAAAAGTGTGTGAAGCAACCAATAATTTTGTTACAACAATGGGAGTTTCTGGCATTCCTATGTCAGAGCCCGTTTCAGAGAAAACTAATATTTCAATCAAAGGATCACATGTCCAACACTCTTTAATTATTTCAGATGGAAGTCCTATTAATCTAATGGGCAGATATTTGCTTTGTAAATTACAAGCAACAATACATTGCACTCCAGACGGATTGTTTTTGACTATTCCTGACAGCAAAGTCTATCAAGCTGTCCAATTCATTTAATCATCTCAAGACAACCTTTTGTTGGTCATTTCCAGATTTCAACATGCTTTCTGTTTTCTCAACAACAGGAATTCAGAAAATTGCTAGCATTTCCCCTGTGTGTGCTTCTTTAATGTCCCTTATGTGGCCTGTATTGAATTGTCACTGCACATCTGCTTTTAACCCATCAGATGACTATGCGCTATCAGTAAGAGGTTTTTGCAACAGCTCAGATCAGTTGGAATGTGAACAGTTTCTATTTTTAGGACCCCAGGGGTGCACATTTCCCCTGAGGCTCACAACCACACAGCAGGCTCTTTATGCTGCAGACACGATCCCTCACCTCACACTAGCGGTCACTTCAGGAAGTGAACCTGAGGAAGCGGGGGCCATGGCAGCCCACTGCCATGCTCTGCTAGAAGCTGCAACAGCTCCTCTCACACACACACACACACACACACACACACACACACACACACACACACACACACACACACACACACACACACACACACACACACACACACACACACACACACACACACACACACACACACACACATAATCTAATTAACCTCGGAGAAGAACATTACATGCTGTATCTCTCTGAGCAACTTTCTCTCTCTCAAAGCACATTTCTTCATTTACAGCCACCTGCACCCACACAATATGGACCCCCTTCAGATTTTTCTGAGGTTCCGGCCACATTATGGGCTAAACACAAGAATCATGTGGGGTTTGTTAGTTCAGCCCCTCCACACAGAGTCACACTTAAAGCCAATGCCAGATTGCCAGCTATCAGATAGTACAATTTACCCCATAGAGCCATTTTGGGAATTGAAGGAGTCATCCAATCTCTGCTCGATCAAGGCGTATTAATCTATACGTCCAGCCCGTGTAATACTCCGATTCTGCCCATACCTAAACACAATCGCCCTGATGAGTGGCGTTTTGTCCAAGATTTTCAAGCTATTAACGCTATTGTCATTCCAACAGCTCCTATAGTGCCTGACACTAATTCGATTCTTGCATCATTACCGTCAGATTCGAAATGTTACACAGTAATTGATTTGTGTTCAGCATTTTTTTCTGTTCCTCTGCATCCAGACAGCCAGTATCTGTTTGCATTTACTTTTAAAGGTAAACAAATCACATACACGCGCCTCCCACAGGGATATGTTGAATCGCCTACTGTGTACGCAGCAGCGGTTAAGAGAGATCTGGACACTTTGGTCCTTACAGGAGGTAGTAACTTGCTTCAGTACGCAGATGACCTGTTGTTAGCTTCTCCCAACATGGACGCATGTCGCAACGACTCCATTCTGCTCATGAAAAGACTTTCTGAATGCGGACACAGAGCATCCCTGGCTAAGTTGCAGTACTGCCAGACTGAGGTCACATACCTGGGTCACATTCTGAGGGATGGACACCGACTCCTCTCGCCAGCAAGGATTTGCCTTTTGAACAAAGTGGCACCACCCCGCACAAAGAAAGACATGCAGTCTTTTTTGGGCATGGCTAACTATTGCAGACACTGGATATACGAGTACGCTGCTATGGACTCTGTCCTGCGTGCTGCCACTCTGCAGGCTGCTCCTAACATTGTTCAATGGTCTGAGGACATGCACACAGCTTTTCAGGACTTAAAGTGAGCCCTGACATCAGCTCCTGCCCTGGGGCTCCCTGATTACCATCAGCCGTTTCACCTGCACGTCCATGAGAAGGGGGGCTTTGCAGCGGGCATCTTGGTACAGAAGCATGGCTCTCTGTTGCATCTCGACTCTCCACTGTGGTACTTGGCATGCCTTCATGCCTGCGTGCAGTGGCCGCAGTTGCAATTGTTATCAAACAATCCACTCCCATTGTACTGGCCAGTGACTGTGTAGTACATGTCCCACATGCAGTTTTGCATATTCTGAACACCTCTGCTACTCAGCATATGACAGCAGCAAGGCGATCTGGTTATGAAGCAATAATTCTTTCAAGCCCACACATCACACTTAAACGCTCCCCCCCCCTAAACCCAGCTACGCTGGTGCCAATTCCAGATTTTGAAATCACACATGACTGCGTCACAACGATTGACATGTCTTCTTCCCCCAGAACTGATATGTTGCAAACTCCTATCCCTAACTCAGATATGATTCTATACACATACGGGTCTGCGAGCAGGCCGTCTGACACAGTACACTTAGCAGGCTATGCTGTTGTAAATGACTGGGAAGTTTTAGAAAGCCGGGCCTTGCCAAATGGCACGTCGGCTCAGGCCGCAGAGTTGTATGCTCTGCTGAGGGCGTGTATTTTGGCTAAAGATAGAGTTGCAACCATTTTCACAGACTCCAGGTATGCATTTGGTGTCTGCCATGATTTTGGTGTCTTGTGGAAAATGCGCGGTTTCTTAACATCGGCCGGTAAGCCTATTCAACATCATGCGTTAGTAGCTCAGCTATTACACGCTATCATGCTCCCTACACAGCTAGCAGTAGTTAAGTGTGCTGCTCACACAAATTCTGATGATCCTATTTCGCATGGAAATGCGTTAGCCGACACCGCGGCTAAACAAGCAGCAGTTTCCTGCTCTTCTATGGTGCTCCAATTCCCCTTGACACAATCCGCAGAGCCCATTTGTTTGCCTTCCTTTAATGATGTCGCGGACATGCAAGCCCGCGCTGATGTTAGGGAGAAAGATTTATGGCTAAGACGAGGTTGTACACTTGACGCTGAGTCCAGCTTGTGGCTCCACCCAGACGGACGGATGGTCTGTCCACGTTCGTTCCTCCATGTTTTGGCACATGTTGCACATGGCAAATCACATGTAGGAAAAGGAGGGATGAATGGGATTATAAAGTCCCAATGGTTTGCTCCAGGCATTACACTAGCTACACAGACCCTTGTAGATAGATGCATGATATGCCAGCAGACAAGACGAAGAAGTGGTAAAATTCAGCATGAACACTTACCGCCCCCCTCGGGGCCCTTTGTAAATATGCAAATTGACTTTTCACATATGCCACCATGCCAAGGATTCAAATATATTTTGGTAATAGTGTGCCAGTTCTCCAAATGGATAGAGGCCTACCCTACCAGAAAAGAAGACGCTAGAACAGTTGTAAAGTGTCTTCTCAAAGATGTTATTCCTAGATTTGGTGTGCCCACAGAAATTAACAGTGACAGAGGTCCAGCATTCGTTTATAAGATAACCCAGAGTCTAGCTACAGTGTTAGGGTTCAAATGGCAATTGCATGTTCCCTATCACCCACAGAGCTCAGGCCAGGTTGAGAGAATGAACTTGACTATAAAGGAGAAACTCACTAAAACAATGTTGACCACAGGACTAAAATGGGTAGACTCACTGCCGCTAGTTCTGTGCTCCATCAGAAGTTCACCAAATGCAACGACAGGGCTTAGCCCACACGAGGTATTGATGGGAAGGGTAATGTTCGCAGGATCTAGCCCCTCAGTAACACCCCACAAACTCACTCTTTTGTGGACAGATGATTACATGACTAACTATGTCAAATATCTAACTGACATGTTGAGAAAGTTTCACAGGCAGGTGGCTGACAGGCTCCCCCAGCCGGGAGAGGAGCCCACCCACCCCTTTCAGATTGGTGATAATGTACTAATCAAATCTCTTGAAAAAGATGCTCTGTCTCCCAGGTGGAAAGGTCCTTTCCAGGTGTTAATAGTGACCAGCACAGCACTAAGAGTACAAGGGAGACCGGAGTGGATTCACGCTACAATATGTCATCTCTCCCCTCTACCGGATGCTGGCGTGTGAAGGCAGTCATCATCATCGTCATGCTGGGTCTTCTGTACCTGGCCAAGGACGCCCTGCTAGATGGAGCTGTGGAAATCCCAACGACAGGTGGCGAGGGATCTCGCCCGCCTGAGGAAGAAAATAAGGTGCTCTTATCTACGAGCGCAGACGACTTGACCACTCAGGGCCCAGACCCTGAGGGCAAAACGACACCAACTGGGCAAATCAGTGCCTAGCGACAAGGACAGGTTGTATCCAATCACTACACAGACATTCAGTATGGTGCAAGAGACACAACGAGAAAGAAAAGGAGGAAGAATCAGGAGGATTGTCTCCCTCCCTGATCATAAATCAGAGACTGTTTCTTTTAACTGTCCAGCTTTAATATGTGATCCATCTAACTGTATTATTATATTTTATGTGTCCTTAGTTCACTCAACGTGGGAGATTTATCCAATGGACCAGTACCGTGCGGACGGGGTGGCATCGGAGGGGGTGAGAATAGCACTCGACACCATTGAAGACATTCCCCCAGAACTGTGGTGTAGCACTAGAGAACAGGTTAAGACACTGATAAAGGATAAAGCAACATGTAGAGTGAGGAAACCAGATTACCAGGTTCCCAATCCAGGTGCTACTGCATGCAAAATGTCTGGACCAGATAGAAAAACAAATGTTCTATCCACTCCACTTAAACACTCAGGAGGTGATGTAGATTTTTCAAAAAAGGCCTTAATCACTCCTTTTAAACAAACTAAAACTAATTCTGCAGTAAGTTTAATGTTAGACTACGCACATGAACGTACTATTAGCAACTGTTGGTTGTGCCAAAATATGCCAGAATCCATGCATTCTCCCATGTTTAGCCCAATTCCTTTCACAAAAGCGGACTATAAATTAGTCAGCTGGAACGATATTGACTCCAGAATTAGCGATGAGGCTGAGGACTGCTACACTCCTTCATACCCAACAGACTCTGATAAACCGTTACAGTACGAGGGTCTGGTCTCTCTCATTGTTGAGACAGTAAATAAAAATTACCTGCCTGACGGTTTCAAACGATTCATGTTTTTAAAACTAATATATGTGAAGAAATACATTAACCTAGCTTTTGAATACAGATTCCAGTTAGCTCTGGTACAAACTAACTGTTCGGTTAATTCCACAAGTCCAACATGCACAAAACAACCACACATGGCATCTTTATTAGCTGAAGCTTTAGTGACAGTGGTACCCTGGTTTGGCTCCAGAACAGTGGACTCCGTTGAGGTTAAAATACATGATTGTACGCAACCAATACCCTTAGGCAATCCCCCTACACGTGACTGTTCAATATATGTTCCCCCAATTGTAGTACATGAATGGAAGAATGTGTCCATCTGTTTCCAGAATGAAGCAGGATCTCACACCTCTCCGGATGTGGGACACAGCGACTGTAATACCATAGTGAGGGTACAATTAGCCAGAATTCCCCTCCCACAGAGAGTTTACTTAGTTTGTGGCGACCGAGCTTATGGCTGCGTGCCGTATGACGTTTTTTATGGCACCTGCTATCTAGCCTACCTAATTCCTTTAATCCGTAAAGTAGAGGCAAATGAGATTGCAGCGATACTTCTCTCTCTACACAGGAACAGCAGGTCCATTACAAAAGGACAACAGATAGCGAGCCTATTTTTGCCTTGGTACGGCATTTATGTTAGTCAGCAGGAAATCATGGCATTATTCAAAGTAGTGGAAAATCATCTAAATGTATCTAACACAGTAATATTAGCTGAACATAAAGAATTGCAAGAAGTTAGGACAGTAGCACTACAGAATCGCATGGCGCTGGACCTCCTCTTAGCTGCCCAGGGGGGCGCATGTAAAGTAATTGGTGCGGAGTGCTGTTCCTTTGTCTCTGATGCCACACCGGAAGTTATGGATATGATTCATGATACGGCTAACGGGATAAAATAATTGCATGAAACTCATGGGTTTACATTTGGGGATTTAAGTGGAACCCTTGGATCCTGGGGAGCGGGGTTGGTTACATTTGTTGTTACTGTTGCAGTGTTTATCTTGGTTGTGCTAATCCTAGTGATTTGTTTGATCACTGTAGTTAAATTAGCCATACGCAGGTTTGCCAAGACTGCCCTCCAGGCCCCACAGAGGCTAGTGGGGTATTCTACTGTAAATGACACAATGTTGATGTACGACACCGACCTCCCAGACCCATGGGTCTCCATCGCAGTTCCTGTACCATGGGTACCTCCTTTCAGCGATTGATAAATTGATTAAAGTTGACACTCAGAATAAAGAATAGATGTTTTGATTTTCCTTGAATAAAGAACAGATGTTTTTGATTTTTCCTTCCTCAGGTTGTTACAATAAAATGTCTGACTTTTCCTTTTCAGATTTTGAACGAATGTATTTGAATAAAATGTATGTAGTAAAGTGCCTTACTCTTGAATAAGTGTATTGAAGTAAACGTAAAGTAATGTTAAAGATTGAGGACACTGTACCTTTACAGATTACAGATTGATCGATTCATCACTGTGAATTTATACCTTAACTGTGAATCTTAACTGGATCCCTTATGATTCTGATTTTATACCTCAATTGGATTTCTTATAATCCTACATTCTAATTGTGTTTTAATAAGTAATTGCCTTGAAGTAAATCATTAAGATGTAAGCTGATTTTGAATTTGTGTTTGATGAATGAGATTAACTGAGTGATAAATGATAAAAGATCTTGTTTTTGAAACATATATTTTACTGTTATATTTTTGTATTGCATGTGTGTTATTATTGTCCATCCATCCATCCATCTTCTCCCGCTTATCCGTGGTCGGGTCGCGGGGGTAGCAGTTCCAGCAGAGAGCCCCAAACTTTCTTTTCCCTGGCGACATCAACCAGCTCTGACTGGGGGATCCCAAGGCGCTCCCAGGCCAGCGAAGAGATATAATCCCTCCACCTGGTCCTAGGTCTACCCCTTGGTCTCTTCCCAGCTGGACGTGCCTGGAACACCTCCCTAGGGAGGCGCCCAGGTGGCATCCTAACTAGGTGCCCGAACCACCTCAACTGGCTTCTTTCGACGCGAAGGAGGAGCGGCTCAACTCCGAGTCCCTCCCTGATGACCGAACTTCTCACCTTATCTCTAAGGGAGACACCAGCCACCCGGCGGAGGAAACCCATCTCGGCCGCTTGTATCCGCGATCTCGTTCTTTCGGTCATGACCCATCCTTCATGACCATAGGTGAGGGTAGGAACGAAAATGGCCCGGTAGACAGAGAGCTTTGCCTTCTGACTCAGCTCCCTTTTCGTCACAACGGTGCGGTAAAGCGACTGCAATACCGCTCCCGCTGCTCCGATTCTCCGGCCCATCTCACGCTCCATTGTTCCCTCACTCGAGAACAAGACCCCGAGATACTTGAACTCCTTCACTTGGGGTAAGGACTCATTCCCTACTTGGAGTGGACAGTCCATCGGTTTCCTGCTGAGAACCATGGCCTCAGATTTGGAGGTGCTGATCCTCATCCCAGCCGCTTCACACTCGGTTGCGAACCGATCCAGTGAGTGCTGAAGGTCGCAGACCGATGAAGCCATCAGAACCACATCATCTGCAAAAAGCAGTGGTGCAATCCTTACTCCACCGAACTGCAGACCCCCCCCCCCACGACTACGCCTCGAAATCCGATCCATGTATATTACAAACAGGATTGGTGACAAAGCGCAGCCCTGGCGGAGGCCAACCCTCACCGGAAATGGGTCCGACTTACTGCCGAGGACCCGGACACAGCTCTCGCTTTGGGAGTACAGAGATTGGATGGCCCTGAGTAGAGACCCCCTCACCCCATACTCCCGCAGCACCTCCCACAGTAACTCCCTGGGAACCCGGTCATACGCCTTCTCCAAGTCTACAAAACACATGTAGACCGGATAAGCGTACTCCCAGGCCCCCTCCAGGATCCTTGCGAGAGTAAAAAGCTGATCCGTCGTTCCACGACCAGGACGGAATCCGCATTGTTCCTCCTCAATCTGAGGTTCGACAATCGGCCTGACCCTCCTTTCAAGTACCTTGGAGTAAACTTTCCCGGGGAGGCTGAGTAGTGTGATGCCTCTGTAATTGGCACACACCCTCTGATCCCCCTTTTTGAAAAGGGGGACCACCACCCCGGTCTGCCACTCCTTCGGCACTGTTTCCGACTTCCACGCAACGTTGATGAGACGTGTCAACCATGACAGTCCCTCAACACCCAGAGCCTTCAGCATTTCCGGGCGGATCTCATCCACCCCCGGGGCTTTGCCACTGTGGAGTTGTTTAACGACCTCAGTGACCTCCCACCGGGAGATTGGTGTTGATCCCCCGTCATACTCCAGCTCTGCCTCTAACATAGAGGGCGGAGTTGTCGGGTTCAGGAGTTCCTCAAAGTGTTCCTTCCAACGCCCCAACACTCCATCAGTTGAGGTCAACAACGTCCCATCCTTACTGTACACAGCTTGGATGGTTCCCTGCTTCCCCCTCCTGAGGTGTCGGACAGTTTTCCAGAACAACTTTGGTGCCGCCCGAAAGTCCTTCTCCATGTCTTCTCCGAACTTCTCCCACACCCGCTGCTTTGCCTCGGCCACGGATGAGGCTGCTGCCCTTCGGGCCTGTCGGTACCTTGCAACTGCCTCGGGAGTCCCCCGGGATAACAAATCCCTGAAGGCCTCCTTCTTCAGTCGGACGGCTTCCCTGACCACCGGTGTCCACCAGGAGGTTCGAGGGTTACCGCCCCTTGAGGCACCTAGGACCTTGAGACCACAGCTCCCCACCGCGGCTTCGGCAATAGAGGCTTTGAACACCGACCACTCTGGTTCAATGTCCCCAACCTCCACAGGAATGCCCGAAAAGCTCCGCCGGAGGTGTGAGTTGAAGGCCTCCTGAACTTGGGCCTCCTCCAGACGTTCCCAGTTCACCCGAACTACACGTTTGGGCTTACCAGGTCTATCCAGAGGCTTCCCCCGCCACTCGACCCAACTCACCACCAGATGGTGATCAGTTGACAACTCCGCCCCTCTCTTTACCCGAGTGTCCAAAACATACGGCCTCAGGTCCGATGATACGATAACGAAATCGATCATGGACCTTCTGCCTAGGGTGCTCTGGTACCACGTACACTTATGAGCATCCTTATGTTCGAACATGGTGTTTGTTATGGCCAATCCATGACTAGCACAGAAGTCCAGTAACAAACCACCACTCCGGTTCAGATCAGGGGGGCCGTTCCTCCCAATCACGCCCCTCCAAGTGTCTCCATCATTGCCCACATGTGCGTTGAAGTCTCCCAGCAAGACTAAGGAGTCCCCTTCAGGAGCCCCATACAGGACTCTTTCCAGGGTCTCCAAGAAGGCCGAATACTCTGAACTGCTGTTGGGTGCATAAGCACACACAACAGTCAGAGTTTTCCCCCCCATAACCCGCAGGCGTAGGGAGGCGACCCTCTCGTCCACTGGGGTAAACTCCAACAACGAAGCACCTAACCGGGGACTTGTGAGTATCCCCACACCCGCCCGGCGCCTCACACCTTGAGCAACTCCGGAGAAGAATAGAGTCCAACCCCTATCCAGAAGTAAGGTTCCAGAGCCGACGCTGTGCGTAGAGGTGAGCCCAACCAGATCCAACTGGTACCGCACAAGCTCCGGCTCCTTCCCCCCCAGAGAGGTGACGTTCCACGTCCCCAAAGCCAGCTTCTGCCGCCCGGGTCTGGTCCGTCGAGACCCTCCGCTTTCACTGCCACCCTTCTGGCAGCGCACCCGACCCCATCGATGTTTCCCGTAGGTGGTGGGCCCGCGGGACGGAGAAGCGGAGGTGTTGCCCACGTTGCCTTTTCGGGCTGGGCCCGGCCGGGCTCCGTGGCAAGCCCGGCCACCAGACGCTCGCCGACGAGTCCTCCTTCTGGGCCTGGCTCCAGAAGGGGACCCCGGGCTTCCTCCGGGCCGGGTATCCTCACTTCTTGTTGTTTCTTTCATGTTATTATTGTGCTTTTGACAAAATAAATCAAACACTGAAGAGAGATGATTTTTCTATTGTGGTTGTCTGTTTCAATCTTATTCTGCTTTTGATGTAATTAATGTAATGGGAATCCACACAACTCTGAGGACGTTTTATTTGATTTAAGTAGTGACTGAAATATTCTTAGAATAATGTTAATTGGTTATCAATAAATTGATAAAAGGGAGGATCTGTGAACGAAAAATTGTAATGAGATCTGTGCAGGGGAGAATTTTAGTGTTTTCCTATGTGTCCTGTTTGTAATTTAAACAGGGCAAAGGCCAAAAGGCCCTGCCTTCCTGTGGGGGAGTGTGACCAATGCGCAGATGGCTTTAACAGACCCGTCCTTTGTCTCTAATATGTCTGGTATCGATTACGATAGAAAGCGCGCGTATATAGGCCACTCCTATATTCTCTGTGTAGATTTGCGCTGTGCTGCTGTGTAATCCTTAGTGTTGACTAGGTATCTATATGATGCAAGTTGTGTGGATATCTTGTGAATGCTCCGGCCGTGACTCTCAATAAACTCCGGTGTTTGATAAGGCGGATTCCAGCTTCCATTTCTTTCATCACATTGCTGATCAGAAGTTTCTTTCACAAACACCACTGCATATTTACAACTATACACATGCTGATGTAACGCAAATGTTTCCAACTTGGGATCAATAAAGTACATCTTATCTTAAGATGATCGATGGCTACTGCCATATTTGCAAAATGTGCCTCTGAACCTTGACAAGTGCATGTTTCAGACTTATCAATTAACAACAGGAGGGGTCACAGACATAAGACCAGCTGTTAAATAAAGCTCTTCTGACCTTAGCTGTCGTGTGGGTATATATTAATGCTGGCCATTATGGGCACAAGCCATTTTCACCCATTTATTCATTATATGTTTTAAATTTGAGTGTTTCCTATCCCCTAAACCTCCACAGTTTAATACTGGCAACTTCTTATTATGGGAAATATGAAAACGTCTTTTAAAACTACAATTCCCAGTAGAGACGTGCCATAGATAGAGAACATGTTGCGAAACACAATAGCCACCATGTGTAGTTCTGGGGACGGGGGAGGGGGGGACGCGGTGGACCCGTTCAAATCCAGTTTTGGACAGACTGCCGTGGTTCCATCCCATTTCAAGTGCTGTTCGACGCTCTGCACACTCTCCAATCACAGAGCTTGAGGACTATCACGGGGTTTGTCAAGCGAAGCGGAGAGAATACTTACTTCCGGGTGTAATATTCTGTAAAGCAAATTAGCTGCTCCGACCCTCGGTCCTGACGGACTCCAACTTGTGTTTATTAATCAAACAAATAAATAAACACAAGGATAATTATGTGTTATTGTTGAGTAAATGGAGAATTGCACAGGGGGAAATAATGTATCTATTGTGGTGATTGACATTATTCACCCACGGATCTATGGGTTAGGGTATTGCTCTGCACGGACATTTTAGTGAGCCGGACTTCCTGTCTCCGCCGGTCTTCGCTTCCCGGGCATGAAGCTGTTTACATGTGTTTTGAGCAACACACTCTCACTCCCTAAGCGTCCAGGAGCGACATTTGGTCAGTGTCCGTGGCGTCCAATTGTGACGCTCCTAGGCTCCTTCAGCGTCATAAAGGGACGCAAATAGCTTTCAACTGATTGCAATGTATTCCCATCTGCGTCGGGATTTGACGCTCATGGAAGCACGGCATTCGTTTGTGTCGGCTGCCCTTAAAGGCAATGTGAGCACCCATTCCCATTGGATAACGGAGAATTGTACACCCGGAAGTAAGTATTCCTCTTACTGTCGATTGATTTTACAGTGATATCTGCACTAGGGGTTTCACAACTACCGATATTTACTAGTCGACTATTTTTCAAAATAGCAGTCGACTAGTCGACTAGTCGTTGCGTCATAATAAAGACACACAAAGAGAGGTGTTCAACTGTATTTTATTTTAAATTTGTGTGACATGGCTGAGTAAATAACAAACAGTGCATTCGTACATAACAAACAGTGACTTCGTAAATAAGAAACGGTAACTGGACTCACCAAAATGTACAGCAAAAAACTCGCAAACTTAAATGCCACGTAAATCCATTGCGCAACAGCGCATTGCGCAACACATTATTCGCTGTCCTCCGCGATAACGTCCACATTTCCACCTTTCTGGTTTGCGTTGAGGAACACCAACGCATCGACGTGTGAGGGAAGGAGGCTTGACCGCTGTCGGGTGACAGTGTTGCCTGCCAGGGAAAAAACTCTCTCACTCGGGGTGGTCATGGCTGGAATAGCCAGGTAGCTCCTTGAAAGCTTGGCGACACGGGGGAATCGGTGCGCGTTTTCTGCCCACCACTCCAGTGGGTTATCCATAGTGGGGATATGCGGTGTCTGGCAGTATTCCCGTAGCTCATCATCAGCATCACCGTTGACCCGTTTTCTCTTGCGGCTGCTCTCGTAATGAGCTCCAAACAGCTGTTCAAAGTCACTCTCCAGTCTCGCCTTTTTGAAACTTGTTTCCGCCAGCCAACGTTGTCTGCGATCTCCTCTTCACCTACAGCAAAACTGAACCACATTAATGATAAATACATTGTTTTACAATTTGGCCGGTTTAAGTAGTTTTCTTGTGTGAAACTATTATCGCTATTTCAACTCTATTTACCTGTAGCTCCCGGCTGTTCCACCTCTCCGTCTTCACGCACTAATTGTGTCAGGCGCGCCTGGGCTTCCTCTCTGACATCGTCTGGAAGGAACTTCAGATGCTTAAATCGTGGATCTAGCATGCATGCCATGATCGGGATGGATTCTGCCAGCAGGCGAGACAACAGCTTGAAGCGTGTTGTGAGCTCTTTCCTCACGGTATTCTTGAAGGAACGAATAGCCGCCAGATCGGACTCATTTGCACTGAGCGTGTTGTTAGCCATGTTCAGTAGCACGGGGTAGATGAAGGACAGCCCGACGTGATTTTCTCCGCACATTTTTTTATTTTTATTTTTATTTATCCTTTATTTATCCAGGAATGTCCCATTGAGATACAAGATCTCTTCTTCCAGGGAGTCCTGACCAACACGGCACACAACAAGTTTCAACATAAAACAAAGGCATTAAACAAAAAAAACATACAATTCAAATATAAATACAGAAGGCCATTTGTGCAGTGGCAAGAAGCATAATCACATCAGCAATAGCATCAGGTCAAACAGTTACATGTTTCATGAAGGGCTAATCGTAGCATACCTTTAAAAGCATTTACAGTAGGAAGTGCCTCTAGACAAAGTTTTACTTTGATGACATGATATATATCACATGATTGTTGTCGCCTTTGCTAGAGGCCTGAGCACCGGGATCAGCTGTTCCACCAGTTCCCACTGGCACTCTCTCATGGCGAGGGATTTTCGGATGCCAACTTTTGTCACCGTCTCATCCGCAAGGACGGCCTGCACCGGGAGTCTCTGCTCATACAGTCGCTCGAGCATAGTCAACGTTGAATTCCAACGGGTCGCACAATCGTTTTGGAGTTTGTGTACTTTTACTCCAAGCTGTTCTTGACGTTTCTTCAAAGCACACACTGCTACTGAGGAGTGACGAAAATGACTGACAACACGCCTGGCAGCATCTGTGGTCTTGGAGATTTCTGGTAAGTGCAACCCTGCTTTTATTGCTAGTTGAATGGTGTGTCCGGCGCATCCAAGGTGGTGGGGAAACTGCTCGCAGAGCTCCATTGCCAGGTTCATGCTGCTTGCATTGTCATGAATAGTGCAAAACACAACTAAGTCCCACTCCTCAATTGTTTCTTTGAGCCTCTGGGCTATATTCACAGCGGTGTGTCTCTCTGGCATGATAGTGGTTCGCAGCACTCTGGATTTTATCTCCCAGGTATCTGTGATGTAGTGGGCAGTTATGGTGATGTATGGATCCATGGTGCAAGATGTCCACAGATCAGTGGTTAGTGAGACACTTTTATCTTTCATCTCATTGGCAATCCTCGCTTTCACAGTGTTGTACTGTAGCATGATGTTGCTCCAAAGTGTAGCATGTGACGGGATCTTATAGCCTGGCTCGAAAAACTTCATAATGTCCCTGAAGCCTTCTCCGGAAAGGGCAGAAAGTGGTCAAACATCCTTGACGACAAAGTTGATAAGCAAGTCTGTTATCTGCTGTCTTCTTTTGTCCGTAACGGGGCGCTTGGAAAAATCAATAATGCTCGTCTGTCTCTGTCCTGTGATGACGGCGGTGCGTTGCTCACTGGTGCTGCTAGCATTACTGCTAGTGCTAGCTGTCGGCAGCGGGTGTTTCATTTTTAGGTGGTTGTGCATAGAAGAAGTATTTTTGTTGTACTTTAGTACAGATGTACACAACTGACACTTAACTGTGGAGTTGGTTACGTCTTCTTTGAAGTACTGCCATACATATGAATGTCGGAAGTTTTTTGGGGCATTTTGCGGCACCTCCATTTTGTTCACGACTAGTTGACTAGGGCCTACAGCGCCGACTAGTGGTAAAGGTAGTCGACTAGTCGATTAGTTGGTGAAACCCCTAATCTGCACTACTAATCGACTAAAAAACACCAGATTATCCTTGTTAACCCTCTGGAGTCTAAGGGTATTTTCTCGAATTTTTGATGTTTTCTTAAATCCCCTTTTAAATGTGTTTCTTCTCACATGGCACCCCATGTGTTAAATATCAAAATGTTCAGGACAATCTCTGGTATTGCTATATATGCAAATTACTCACCTTAGAGCACTGTTTGATGAGATAAGTAGCTCAAAAGCTTCAAATGTTACATCCGATTTTCAGAAAATCTTCAAAACTCTTATGAAAACACAAATTTACTCATGTGATCGAAATGTTTTGGTGTTTTAGATTTGGTTACCAAAGTCTTAGGATCACAAAAGCAGTGAAATATTTGAATTACACTGTATATAAATGTGTAATTCATGTCTAAAATGAAAAAAAATGTATTCGAATTTTGAGTAAAACAAGTGTTTATCACTCTACTTTCACCACAGCAGGGACTGAGATACATCAGGACTGAATAATGACTTCATATTACATACCAAGGTTCATGTGATGTGTACAAATACAAATTGAGCATTCAACCTTTTTTTTTCAAACAACAATTTATTATAAATATGTTTTTTTCAACCAACTATTTATATAAATATAAGAAACTGGAAAATCTAACTATTTACAATATTGAACATCAGAACTTTCAACCAACTATTCATTATAAATGTCAAGACAGTGTCAAGGTCTTTGTCTGTCTTCCAAGACAGTGGGTCTGGCTGCTGTGTAGGTGGGGGTGATGGTGCATGGGCTGCTGTGTAGGTGGGGTGTACAAGTGCTATACGAGACCTCCACGAGACCTCCTTGCTGGCTGGGTTGAAGGTGATGGCTGTGGTGGAGCCTTTGTGCTGAGGTGTATCTTGACCTGGTGGCAGCCGCAGATGGAGGTGGAGGCTGCTGGTCCTTGGTGGTGATGGCTCTAGTGAAGGCCCTTGAGCCACAGTAGATCTTGACCTGGGGGCCGGCACAGATGGATGTTGTGGCTGCTGGATAAACGCCACCTGTAGGCCACTAGGCCCAGACAGCTGTGAAACATCTCTGTAAAACAAATAAAAATGTAGGACAACAATTACAACTAATTTCATTGAAATAAAGTTCAAGTAAAATGTTGCTCAAGCACAAATAAAAATGCACACATAAAAAGAAAGTTTGGGAGGTTGGAAAAGGAGTCTCTCTCGATCTCTCACACACACACACACACACACACACACACACACACACACACACACACACACACACACACACACACACACACACACACACACACACACACACACACACACACACACACACACACAGGTATTTCCAGTTACTTTACATTCAGTATAAAATCACAGACACACATATACATATGCTACATCTGATTACAAAGTGTCATCTGTACAGGACGGTAAAATAATAACAGGCACACATAAATAAATCTATGACAAAGTCTCATCTGTACAGAACAGTATGATACAATAATCGATGGCAAAATCATGTCACTGTAAATGTCTCCGTTGTGGGACGAATAAATGATTAATTTAATCATCTACACATGTAATCTCATTTTTACACACCAAAATAACGTTAACACAGAGTAAACGTTTGCTAATGGAGTCTATTTTGTCCCAAGAAAAAGTTCATGACTATCGATAACAAATATATATCAATAAACCTATTGTTCATTTTCGCGGTATTCCCCACACATTGCCAGTACACTATTACTGTAATATTTACACTTACCCATGTCCAAATGGATCCTTGTTGTTGTTTTTGTGTTCTTCTTCTTCAGAAGAGTCGAAGACTTCAGGTTCTGAACATCTGAGGCTCTACTGCTGCTAGTGAAAAAAATCTCGAGTGAAGTCGGCAACTTTTTTTAGCCATTTTCTCTGTCTGTCTCTCTCTCTCTCTCCACACTGACGTAAACTGATGGGAGAAACGTGGTTTATGTTTTTTTTACTCGGTGGGTAGGTCCTTAGTGATTTCTCGATGTCCATTGGTCATTTCAGACCATGATGTCTGCCGGCTGAGATTTCCTTGACGGACACACGAATCCACCAATCCCACACAGTGTAAAGTCAAGCTGCTTTGAGCGGCCATATTGGCTGTTGTGCCCTGGTTACAGTCTCACAGGAGATACTGCTGGAAAGCTACCCTTCCGGCGATTCCGCGGATATCTGAATCATGTTTCTACTCCTTATAATCGAAAATATATGATTAATTACGTAAAATTATGCGCACTTGGACGCGCCGGCGCGTCCACCGACTCCAGAGGGTTAATTACACAACATTGATTGGTTTAAATTGTGTGCAATGCTTTTGTATTTTTCCCCTTCGATTCGGAGAAACAAATATTTTTTCGGAGTAAAGGATGGCAGAAGACACTACACTACCCAGAATCCCCAGCTATCGTTTGGACTACACCATGTGCTCTGTTTGACAAACCCCGTTTTTTTCACCATTCATTCCAATGGCTGGCGTCTATGTCACGTGATCTTCAAATTTCTCCCTGCAGAAAAAGAAAACATGGCCGAACTTCGTTTTATTCTCGGTGGAAAATGCCTATTTTAAAGTTAGTTTGGCCATTAAAATGCGTTTTGATGTCATTTGATGCGAGAAATATGAGTTGTTATTTCAGATTATGTGTGCAGTGGATGTACATGATCTGTTTGCTAGTTATTACGAAGATTACTTCAGGAAATCGCGACGTTTTCATTGTTACCAAGGTGGTTGCTAGGGACGCTGCTATCGATATTATTTCTGTTATGTTGTGTAACTGTTTAATGGTGTTATCTTTATTGCTACCCCCCTTCCCCGTCAATGTATAGTGTTGGTCCACAGCGCAAACATATTAGTTTAACAAAATCCGCATCTAAAGATAGCCTACGTTATTTTCCCCTGTGCAATTCCAGTCTCACATCTCACAGCACATCGTCATTAACAAATACCGGAAACAGACCGAAAACATTTAAAAAAAAAAAAATAATACTTTATTCCGAGTGTGCTTGCTTTTCTCTTTGAAAGTCATCACATAACGGCATTGTAATACTCGGTTCGGCTGCATTAAATATTACATATCTGCCGTAGTTCTGTATTTATAGAGCCCTGATGAGAAGACTTCTAGACAAACATGAGGAACTGAAAACGTGACGTGGATCATAAATATATCAGCCATTAAACAACATCTTACATTTCTTTTCACACAATACGTCTCCTTGCAGTATCAACACTAATTCAACTCACTTTTATATTTGATCCAATTGGTAGATAGGCTGTATTTACACCATAAAGGTGCACAGCTGATATATAGGGTGGTTAAAGCATGTTATTGAATTTAATTATTTTTATTATTAGATATGAATAGGATCCCTATAAAGTATATTCATTACTCGTTATTCTCTACTAATAGTTAATTAAAGACTGTATATAATGACTATTTTGCTCCTTTACTCAGAAAAAATATTTGTTTCTCCGAATCGAAGGGGAAAAATACAGAAGCATTGCACACAATTTAAACCAATCAATGTTGTGTAATTAACAAGGATAATCTGGTGTTTTTTAGTCGATTAGTAGTGCAGATATCACTGTAAAATCAATCGACAGTAAGAGGAATACTTACTTCCGGGTGTACAATTCTCCGTTATCCAATGGGAATGGGCGCTCACATTGCCTTTAAGGGCAGCCGACACAAACGAATGCCGTGCTTCCATGAGCGTCAAATCCCGACGCAGATGGGAATACATTGCAATCAGTTGAAAGCTATTTGCGTCCCTTTATGACACTGAAGGAGCATAGGAGCGTCACAATTGGACGCCACGGACACTGACCAAACGTCGCTCCTGGACGCTTAGGGAGTGAGAGTGTGTTGGTTTTGAGATGCTAAATAAAAGTCTAGCTTGTACCTTTGATACCCCGCCTCCGACTCCCATCTCTCTGCACCACACTATGCCACAATTTTAGATGCGGATTTTGTTAAACTAATACGTTTGCACTGTGGACCAACACTATACATTGACGGGGAAGGGGGTAGCAATAAAGATAACACAATTTTACACAACATAACAGAAATAATATCGATAGCAGCGTCCCTAGCAACCACCTTGGTAACAATGAAAACGTTGTATAGACACAATTTGTTGAAGTCATCTTCGTAATAACTAGCAAACTAAAGATCATGTACATCCACTGCACACATAATCTGAAATAACAACTCATATTTCTCACATCAAAAGGCATTTTAATCGCCAAACTAACCTTAAAATAGGCATTTTTCACCGAAAATAAAACGAATGTCAGCCATGTTTTTTTTTTCTGCAGGGAGAAATGTGAAGATCACGTGACATAGACGTTGACATTTTTTTTAGGGATCCTACAATTTCAGAGGCGTTTTTGTAGAAATACTACGTCCTACATTGTGGACCAATGTAGTTATTACACGTTTTTTTATGAGACTGGGTTGGGAATACAGCGTTTTAATTTGTTTAATTATCGAGAGGATAATCGTGTCAGTCTCAGCATCATCTTTTATTTTTAAACACTAGTACAAATTGTTTAACATTTCCAAATATGCCTACCATCGCGACCATTGAAAGGAGGAAACAAACTGAAATGCTAAACAGAATGAAAAGACAAAGAAATATGATGCTAAACATATCACAGGCTTCAAAAGCATCCCAAGTGTAAGGAAGTTGTCATGCTGCTGATGGAGTGTGACCAGAGAAACAACATCTTCACCGCGATGACATCCCAAACCGTCATCCATGGATGTCGATGTCAGTCGGAATTTAAATTCTGTCGCTTCCGGTTATGTGATCTCTCTTCTTGTCTGATCTTGTCCATGTCAGTCAGAGCTGCAACCAGAGTCCAGCTCCAGCCTCTTTTTTCCACGACGATGATGGACATTAATAGCATGTTATTAACACCCCGCCATCATTTCCCCACTTCCTGTGACTCATCCCCTTAATAAGCACGTAGAGAGAATCACTGTCCGGTGCTCAACTTTAGAGTAGCAGCCTCGGGAAGGACAGAAGGTTTTTGAAATGCGTTAAAGTGGCTGCCGCTGTGGTGCTTTTGTGCTGTCGTTCTGCAGAGCTCACACTTTATCCCTGCTCTTTTTCCCCCTTCTTTCTCTACCTCGCTCCACTTAGGTTCAGCCTGTACCCCACACCTCTATTCCGGCTCCTTCACCTTTGCCTCAAACACGAATAAACAGTTGCACTCAAATCCCACTTAAGATTCAGAGCCCAGGCTGCCACTTATTTAGCTGGGACTGGATCAAATAAGGCCATGGACTGCTTGCTGGGAAGGGGCACCTCTGTTTCTATGTGCGGCCTTGAAAACAAAACATTATAACGCCGTCACTGCGCATGCTAGAATAAGCTCTTCTGACATTTGTCCTGTGGTAAGAAAGCGAGAACCAAAGACAAAAAAAGGACTAAAAAAGGTAAGGTAACAAAAAGCGAGCTTTATTCCATAAAAAAGCCGATGACAAAAGAAAACAAGAAACCAATTAACATTAACAAAACTGGGGAGGACGACAGACAGGAACAAACTTACAGGCGGGAACAGGCAGGAGACATGGACTAGCAAAGACGAGCATAGGCGAGGCAGGGAACAAGGACATGAAGAGACAAGAGGCACATTCACACTGCGGTACTTTTCCCACAAAGGTTCATGCGAACTTAGTTCATGATCGCGTTCACACTAAAAAGAGCCTGTACTAAAATTAGTTCATGCGAACCTTTTTAGCTTTATATTTGCGAAATATAGCTCTTTTGTGAGAAAAGAGCTATATTTCTGATTGGCTGGGCGGATTGCAAACCACGCCCCGTAAAACTCCGAAAAAGTTTTGTGAAGCCGCCATTTTATTATCCTCGCATTAGCATTATTAGCATTAGCATTAGCCCAGCGCAGAAACACGGAGAGACTAACTTATGGCAACACAAAATAAAACATGGGAGCGGTGGAGATGAGGAGGTGTCGGCGTTCTGGCGATTTACTCGGAAGGCTTCAGTAGAAGCTGCTGGGAGTTCCAGCAGCTTCTACTGAAGCCAGTCCCCAACTCCGGGGACTTCTGGCCGGGGACTTTGGGCGGCAGTATACGCCGTGAAGTGGTTTGCGGTCTGCCAGTAAGCCCAAAGCAGAAGAAGAAGAAGTGACGTCAGCGGCTTCATTTGCCTAATCCACCCCCAGGGACTTTTTCCGGTGTGAACGCGAACTAAAGAGTTCGCATGAACTAAGTTCGCATGAACCTTTGTGGGAAAAGTACCACAGTGTGAATGCGCCTAATGTAGCATGGACATGGAAAGACGACGAACAGACATGGAGCACAGGGGAAGATAAGACTAAATACACAGAAGGGTAATCACAGCACAAGACACAGCTGGGCAGGGGAGGCAGAAACACAAGGGCAACAGGTGAACACAATCAGACAATCAGACACACCAGGGAAACTAAAGACAGGAAGGCAAACACAGGAAGTAGGACCAGACAAGACACAAGGAGGAAAACATTTCAAAATAAAAGGTGGAAAATTAAAACAACATAAATCCAAAACCATGACATTTCTAACATGGGATGTGTGCTTCTATTGCAAATAAAACTCCTATGGCATTGTATTCAACCTCCAGAGGTGTACATTCAATTCAATGGTTACAGCTCCTGATACTAAAAAGTACAATAATTGTTCTCTGTTCACTGTAATTAGATTAGAAAATGTGCGTGTATTAAGCTGTCTTATTCCTAATGGTTACTTAGTGACTCTTTAATTTAAACACAGACTCTAATTCACATTTGATGAGTTCATATGAGTCTAATTCAAAGGGAAATTAAACGTGTTCATTCTTTACTTCATTTCCATGTGATGTAATTATTTATTATTAAGACGGGTGATATGTCATTAGCGTCAGACAGTATGGCGAGCCTCAGTTAAATGTGTCACTTTAGCCCGACACTGTTAATGCAAACTGAGTTTTGTCTTAGCACTCCGACAGATTTGTGTTACATAAATGGTTATTCATTTGTTTCAAAGTGGCATGAACGGCAGCTCAATGATCTGAAGGATTGCCTTATTTGATGACTTCACCAGGAGGTTTGGACGTTTTGTGAAATATTTCAACTTTCTGATAAATGTTCTTGAAATGTATTACGGAGTTTAAGGTCACTATTACAAGATCAAAATGGTTTGGAAATCCCTTAACTCTTCTTGCTCTACCACAAGGATTTTCGCATTTTTCACGGACATTCATGGCCTTCACATCATGTATACCTTATTTCTCTGGGGAACCCTGACTTTTCATCTAGCACCAATATGACGTCAACATTTAACTATATGTCCAATACTTGACCTCTCAGGATGTAAAGCGTGAGACATTGCATAATCAGGATTGGCTATTTGTTCTTCAGCTGACTCCAATGGTTGCTTAAGATATGCAGGCAAACGTGTTGCTTGGAAGCTTCACCTACCATTGGTGTGTGATTGGTTTAATGAGTCAATTACTTAATTGTATTCATGTCGAAAAGTTTGTACAGTTTGTCTAATGCATTACAAGTAGAATCTCAAGAGTGTCTGCTTTTATAATGACAAGTCTGAGTAAGGGCTCAATCTCAAACTAAATTCCACTCGGAGAGCCAATTCCCCCGCAAATTTTACAATTGCACTATTTGTAGCCATTACATTATATTCCAATGGCTCTGCTATTTTTCATCTTTAATTTTTTCTTTTAATATACTTCCTAGATCGATAAACAGCAATGTTCAAGTCAGTGGCAGCATGCAAGAGTTAATTGTGATATTTTTATGTAATTGGCTCTTGGATTAGCTGCAAGAAGGCAAAGTAGAAAAAAAACCATGAATGAAGTTATCATTTGCGAGCTTTTGCCTTTGATTACTGTACTTTATTTACAGCTACATGTATTGGCGGTACACATAAGCTAACTTTTGTTGGTGTTATTTTTTTTACATGGTCAATGCGAGAAGACATCAGTACCGATGGATGATTCTCTCACACTATCACCCTTCTCATCAATTGGCCTCATGGGAAATCTATAGCTGCACCGTATTAAGTAAATCCCCATGGTTCAGGAGTGTAGTCGTGCTCCTGCTGACTCATACAAATGATATAGAGGCAGTGCTGACATCAGCTGAATATAATTGAATTAGTGCACCCATTTGTTGTTGGGTTTCACTGTAGCTTCAGTCAGTTGTCCAAATGACCCTTCATTTATTTTAGTACGCTGTAAAAGAAAGATGGGACGCAACCGAGCACTCTGGATGATACTCCGGAAGCCGAGCCTTTAGAGCTCGACTGAAGCATTGAGCTGATGCATTTTCTTCTCCTCTTTTTCTCTTGCTTTTCCCTCCACTCTGCCACTAATGCATGAGACGCTCTCTCATTCTCCGTCTGCAAATGGAGCTCTTAGCTGCTACTTCCAAAATGGATTAGATGGGTTTTTACTGATCTCAGTATAAATATTAAAACATGTAACCCATATAGAATATCAGGACAACTATATATGTTTGAATATATCCAATATTCATGGTATCTCACTTATTTGTGTGTGTTTGTAACTTGAGGGCTATTAAACAAAAGTCAATGGGGAAAATGTTGTTTTTTTGCCATGTTTTTCACTCATTGTTACCGCCCATATATTTCCACATTCTTGAAAGTATGCAATTGTATGCCTCTTTAAGCTTCTGACACGCTAAACAATTTGCAGCCCATTTACACTTTATCTTGTTGACTTTTACAGTTGGCCTATGCAGATCTCTTAGATTTTCAACATTAAAATGTCTTCTTTTATGTATCTTTCTTAGCCAGCTGTCTGTCAATCTCTCTTTTTTCTACTGCCACTGCTCTTTGAAGCTTTCTATTCTGTCTCTTTCCCCTGGTGTGTCTGAGTCGTGAGCAGGAACAGGTGGCCCCTGACAAGAAGTGGGTTTGCTTGTGCTGCAAGTAACCCTCCATTGTTCTGCTTCCACCAGGGCTAAACATTTCCACAAAGATGGGGCACATCTACTAGTTGTTGTTGCTTTTATCAAAGCAATACATTCAGCAAATGTACAGCTGTTCACCTCTAATTTCATTCATGTTTCATTATCTCTCTTCTAGATAGTATCTAATTCCCCATTTATGGACGAGACGGGAGAATACATGTCAATTGTTCACCTCATATCACCCCTGTGCCTTTGCATGACAGGACAGAACGATCCGTCTGTACACATTGTGTCTTGCTTTTAAAAATCAAATAACCGTGACGGTCAATGAGAGGTGAATTATGTAAATATATACTAAACTCCTGAAACCAAGAAAGGGGATTGCTGGCATCCTCCCTTGTCCTCTAAATGTTGTGTGGTGCTCTAATTGCTGTTTTTATTTAAATGCTTTTATGATATCTCAGACTTGTGGTCCTTCCCTTCGTGGGGCAGAAGTAGACAGGGCATCTCTCAGTGTGTGAAATGTAGGCACAGTTTAACATCTTTATTTATTATTGATGTTTTGTAATGCTTAAACTCAGAAAATGTTTAAAAATATGTATTGTAATCTGTCAACAACTCTGACAAAATAAATAAGAAAATTGTAAATTAAATAAGTAATAAGTTATTGCCTAATCTAAATAATAATCTTTTGCAGCCTGTTTTGTATAGCTGATAAAGCTTATCAGCTATTCTTTATGTTAGGGATAATATGCAGCGAAGCGATCACAAACCTTCATCCGCTTCTCGTTGGGATCCTGACCACTAGGTTGGTGTTTCTTTTTCCTTAATAACCGCCTCGCTGCACATTATCCCCACTATTTCCCAGTTACATACATAAACCAACAACTTCACCCACAATATTGGTTAAGAAACAATTGTGTTGCTACCATTAATAAAAAGTAGTCCGATCCACTGCGTACCAACGCCTGGAACTGCGGCTTCACTGAAGAAAATGTAACTTCCCAAGTCTGTTCACATTTCCTTAGCAACGGTCTGTTCTCCTTAGCAGCGGTCTGTTAGCAACAATTTATAACCTCTGGATTGTACACATTCATCAATTCAGAATTGAATATTAAACAAAGTCGTGTAATAAGTAATGATACAAACTTGATTTGATGAAGTATGTTAACTAAGTTGTTTATTCATTTATTTTATTTTATGATATATTGGCTGCATTTCAAAGTCTCTTTTTTTCTTTTATCACAACTAATGTAATTTCCACATTATAGCCCCCATCATTTGGTGTATTGATGGACCCCAGGAAGACTCCCAAGTGCCTTATACAGCATGTCAAATCCAAATGCCATACAGCAGTTTCATTAGAATGTCACAAAATATTGCTTACATACGAAAATACTTCTTTTTGTTCTTCTAACCAGGTGCATGAAGACAAAATGCCAGCTGTTCTTCCTCCCTCCCTGCATCCCACATGAAAGAGATGCTTGAAAAGGTCATACAGACACGGTATACCTTCCACCATGTTTCCCTTGCATCAGTAAGCCAGAAGAGAGTGGGGTCAATAAATCGCCATGACAGCCCGTATCATCTTCTGCCGCCCGTGGGTTCCTACCTCTCTGTTGTTTTGTCCCTGGTGTCTCTCTGTCATGAGAGTCTCCATCTTGAAACTCCACGTAAATATTGACTTCAGCCTTTTGTAGGATCAGCTGGCATCTAAGAACAATCTTTGAAAGACAGTGATGAAACCGGACGATCGATTTGAAACAAGCACAAGGGAACACTAATATGTGAAAAAAAAGCCGTTACAACTCTGAAATTCATCTTCATTCTCTAAATGAAGTCTAAAATAATATTTGTAGTTTCGTTTCATGTAAGGAGACATTTTCATTGGTTTGTTTCTGTTTATAATGCATTACCCTAACTATCTGTTTTACTTAAAACAACGTTTAGTTCCAGCCTCCTGGTTTATGTCTTTTCTTGTTTTTCTACAAGACCAATTATGTGTGTTATTATTTTAGTTTTAGTCGAATTAACCTTGTGTGTTACATGAGTAAATCATTTGACAGAAAGGTATTTCATTATTTGTTTGAAGACATTATATCCGCACTGAGCAGGTCCTTCAGTGACGGAGACATACAGCAGGTCCTTTCTTCCTGCAGCGGTCAGGCTGTAACCACCACGGCCCCTGGTAGACCCCACATAAACAGCAAAATAGACAATGTAAGAAATAAAATCAATGTATATATAATATGGCGTAATTTAAATTAAATAGTGTTTTAATTTAAAGCTGTTTTATTCTGAAAAACGACTTCCTGCGAGTAAATATTGTTAGCTTCAATTGTAGGTTAGCATTAGCATGTGGCTAAAGACTATGTTTTCAAACAGTGCATTTAAGGTTAAATTACATATAGTGTTGCACACTAAAAACACCCTTTTAACTCTCACTTATTGACGCTGCTATACTGTTATTAGGAAATGTTTAAATAACCACAGACATTAGGATAATATTATAAAATCAAAGAGAAAAACGACAGGAATTGCGAGAGGGGTCTGCCTGCAGACCTCCACTCTCAGGACACCTCCACTCTCAGGACAGGAAGTGCACGCTAAGAATTCCAAAATAAAATCACCACTATCAGTACCGTGCCACTTTCCCGAGACCGAGCAATGTCCCCGGTGGAGTGTGACCAGTGAAACAACGAAATAGCCAAAAAAAATCAAAATAATAAAACCGGGGAAAAGTGAAAAAAAGTGTCCGAACATAGGCACTCGTGAGGCGGGCAGAGTCCCCTGTCAACTCCCGTTACATTCATCCATATGGAGTCAGATTTGGGTCAATATTCTAGCGCGTAAAACAAGCTACTCACGAGCGGAAAATGTGCTTTTACACGCACATAAAATGACCCTCGCGCGCAGATTAAACCCCCGCGAGCGGCTCTGCGCCCGCGAGCGGCTCTGCGCCCGCGAGCGGCTCTGCGCCCGCGAGCGGCTCTGCGCCCGCGAGCGGCTCTGCGCTCGCTCACGAGAGAGACAGCCCTCTTGCTCGCTCGCGGGAGTGTCAGCCTCGCGGAGTCTGTCTATGCGCGCGTGAAAAGTTTCTGGCACTTTGGGGCGGAGCCACTGGACTTTGATTGACAGCTGAAAGGAAACCCGGAGTTGCCAGGTTTGATAAATGCCTGAACTACCAAGAGCCGAGGAGTGACTGCAGCAAAATCAGTTGGACGAGATTGAATGGTAAAGTTGTCCATATGTGTATATATAATTGTTGCATTTAAGTGATATATTGGTTGTAAAAAATGTTTTTTTATTTGCTTGATACAAAAGGACATTCTTTATAACCAATTGCTTTATTATCACGCATTTGTAATATTTGTATGCTAGAACTTTTTGTATTCTTTTTGAAAAATAAAAAATAAATAGCTCACTTGTCATTCATTTTTATCCTTAATTATCCATCCAACACTGAAAAGTGTGAAGAGTCTCATCACTATATTCCCTCAGCTGAAAGTTTGCTGAAGATTACGTTTGTTTTAACCAAGGTATAAGGTTTTTTCAGGTGTGATTTTATGAATTATCTATTCTGTCAACGTTTGATGAATTAGAAAAATATTAATGTTTTTAAATGTTAACAATTATTTTCTTAATGACATATTGTGCTAATGAAATCCTTGTAAATACATGTCCAATGAATGTATTCTTGCATTCGATTTTTTGAATAAAAACCATATCCACCACCGGGTACTTCCAGTAATCGTCATTGACACACAATGTGCAGATATAACACAATCAAATGTTAATTCTGGTTAAAGAAATATAACACAAAATGTGCAGAAATAACAAATGAGTGTGTTCATCTTGGTTACACATTGATGACACACAATGTGTAAAATGTGCACATTGTGTGTTAGGGGCATGCAACACATTTTGTGTGTAAAAATGATTTACACATAAATAAACACAACACGTGTTGTCCCTGAGCACACTCAGTTGAAATTCAACACATGTTGTGTCATATTGACACATCCCTTCTAAGAGTGTACAGCAGACAGTAGCTAGCCATTTTCGACAGATACAGCCCACTCAAAAATATATTGTTTTATATAAAATAAATGTATATATATATATATATATATATATATATATACAGGGTTGGGAGGGTTACTTTATAAATGTAATCAGTTACTGATTACTGATTACATGGCTCTGAAAGTAATCAGAATACAGTTACAGTTACGTGTCTTAAAAAAGTCACGTAATCAGATTACTTTTAGATTACTTTTGTATTACTTTCTTTTTCCATCACAGATGGGTATGTTTTGGTGAACAGGAGACACAAAAAGCAAAAGGAAACGGAACGTGTTTTTACCGTTTTAATGGCTTATCAAGAGCACAACTGAAACATCACATCTGAAACGATGTAACAACATAATACACTTTTTGGGGATGCAGTTTGGGATGTGAGGAGTGAGGGACACGGCTTAGAACGGGCGTGTCGCCTTCTGTCCTGCCAGTGTTGGCAGGACATCAATTAAAATGTCGAACTCGGACTTCATTTTAAGGACATTTCGGCCAGGGGTTTAGAGCTATATTTGTTTAAGCACCGGATTGGCAAAACAGGAGAGTGTGTGCACCAGTCTGCCTTGATCTATGTATTCATGTCTGTGACTTTCACAGTGTCTGCTGCCCACAGCTGTTTTATAGAAGCAACACCTCCTTCACTTCATGAAATCTCTGCAGCACCAGGAGGCAGCGGGAGGGTTAACTCAGCCTCTGAGAAGACGAGTGCGCCGCGCAGTGCCTTTCACGCACCGCCTTCACTGTGTATACCTTCAGAAATAATCATTAGTAAGGCTAAAGAGCGACCGCAGGCTGATGTGTTTTAACCACACACACCTATACACACACACACGCGATTTAAACGCAGACTTTTGTTCCTCCATGTTTTGTTGTTATTGTTTCACTGAGCGAGCGGACCCGCGATTTTTTTTCAAACGCTTTTTGGTCCATCTGCTGCGGCTCTGATGATTCGAATCGGCTGTACCTACTACTAATGAATATTACATGTTGAGAGGAAATCTTTCCACCAATAATTCCAATAAGTAATCCAAAATGTATTCACTTCAGGTTTACGAAAGTAACTGTAATCAGATTACTCGTTTTTCAAATGTAACGCGAGCTGAATACAGTTACTTGATTTTTGTATTCTGATTACGTAACGCCGTTACATGTATTCCGTTACAACCCATATATTTAAGCAATAGCTCACGACAGGCCGTGGTATATGCTCATTATATCACAGCTAAGGGGCGTGGTTCGGCCCGACGCGAAGCTTTTATAAAACGGTATAAAAGCGGTTACCAAGTGTGGCAATATGGGAAAAAAAATACACACTCTAATTTAAATAGTTTTTATTCGTAAATAATGATGTTCAAAATAAAATAGTCCCTCCGTTGCCTTCTGCTATGCAACATCACTAACAGCTAGCGAACATATTAGACAGAGAGCGTTGATCCATTATTTGGCTATTTATTTACATTCATTTGGATGTTGCCGTTTATTGTGCAGCCACTGAAAACCTGTCCAGCATCAGTAGCATGGCTTACGTGGTTACTTGTTGAGGTTGTTCTAGGCTGTTGCTTGGCGTGGTGAGAATATTGCTCCACTTTCTCCGGTCCCCGAGATTCGGCTTACAGTAGCTCGAGAGAGAGCTTTCGCACCTGTGGCCACTAACGGTCATAATTTCTCTGCTTTGTTTCAAGACCCGCATCAGAAAGCTTTTGAATGGTGCTACTTTTTCAGTTGGTCTACCTGCTCTTCACGTAGCTCTGCATGTCGTCGTTTAGGTGCTTTTTTTCTGGAGATAGGCACTCCTCAATCCACTCTTCCATAGTAAGACCCTCCCGGAGGTCCAAGTTAATCTTAAATGTTTCCATCTTATGCTTTGTAAGTTTGTTCCGTAACGGAAGAAATGTAAATATATTTATAAAACTGACAAGTCAAATCAAGCAATCTGATTGGCCGATAGTGTTTTTGCGGACCTCTTTGATTACAGATTTGAAAACATCGTTGCTTGCTTTAAAAGTAGCACAACTCATTATGTCAAACCATGGAAAGTATCTAGATATCCCTGCCCTAATGCCAAAGGAACTGCCCACTGTATGTTTTGCCGTTTGATGTCTATGTCTGGAACGCTGCGTAAAAAGGAGGGTTTCTGCCCCGTTACTTCTCCGCTGCTTTCTTGTTCCAGTATGAAAAGCAAACTGCAGGCAGTTTGCTTTTCAGCCCAACGGTATACTGTTTTTCTCAGACGCGGAGGGATACTGACTTGATGTGAAAAGTAACTTACAATTCTACCCGTGGTATACGCTCAGTATATCACGGCTAAGAACCAATCAGATTGCTTGATTTGACTTGTCCGTTTTATAAATATATATATATATATGCAATTTTCAACAGATACAGCCCACTCAAAAATATATTGTTTTATATAAAATAAATGTTTATATTAGGGCCGGGACTTTAACGCGTTAATTAAGATGAATTAATTACACAAAAATTAACGCGTTAAAAAAATTAACGCATTTTAATCGCACTTATTTTTGCACAGCGGAACGTTTCTCACTGGATGAGTTTCAGGGGTACCGATTATACTGGAGCACCAACTAACGTTCATGACTTCAGCATGGGACTTCAAACAACAACAAACCACGGTGATCAATAGTCAAACATGAACGAACAAGCTGATGAGACCGCTTTGGTCGGCCCCGTGGATGGGACATTTTGTTTTAAAAAACGGACGGATGGAAGCGTCGACAAGAGCACGGTTGTGTGCAAATTATGCAAAAAAGAATTTGCATATCACCGCAGCACATCAAGCCTAAAGTATCACCTAAATGCAAAGCATGTAGCAGCTAGCGTGGACGTTAGCCCGACTCCGAGTGCAAGGAACCACACCCTGACCCAACCCACACTCAACCAGATGACTGGTTTCAGGGCCAGGATAAGTAAGTCCACGTCTGAGAAAATAACCAACTCCCTGGCTCACTGGACTGCACTGAGGCTTCAGGGCTCGACATTAAGGACTGCCCGATGGCCCGGGGCCATCTAGTATTTAGCTCGGGCAATGAAGCCTCACCTGCTGGTTGCCCGATCGGGCAATCTATTATGCCAGTATCATGCAGCTCGCGGATCCAGTAATGAGTGACCCGACAGTAAAACTAAACATATCTATAACTAGTTTAGGTAGTTTGAGAGGTAATTAAAATAGCTACGTGTGATATTCTAACCTGGTGTGTGTTTTGTTCCGCTCACCGCTGCATGTGCTTATGCAGAGCTGCGTGTCGAGTCTCGACTCGTCAGCAGCAGCTGATCTCTCTCTCCCGTCAGATTAGACTTCACTCGCGTTTATGTCCATATCGATCAGATCCAGCTAGTTCTAGCTAATGATAGGACTACCTGCTTATTAAAAGACAACTACACAATAAGTGTCGCTATGCAACTGGATGAGGCCACAAAGTATAGCGCAGCATTATGCATTTGTTTACATGCCCACCGGAAGCCCGAGGCATTACCAACAGATCAACGCACAATCAACCCATCCAGGACATCTCTTTCTCCACATTACGTGTTAGACATTAGAGTTGACTATTCTTGTCTGTCACATACTCTTCTTGTCTGTCACATAAGTGGCGCAACTGAAGCGGTATTGCTCTAAAGGGAAATTATTTTGACCGAAGATATTTAGATTTGCCGGCTAACGGGAACTCGCGGATGCGCTCGGCTCCTCTCGACTGCTGCTCGGGTCTGCTCGGTCAGCTTCCGGATGAGGAGGCATTCGTTCGACCAACTTACAGTAGTTAACATTACAAACATTTTTAACAGGGGCCATAATAGTGTAAATAATGTTTGTTTTGGCAGTTATAACTGAATGTAATGTTTTCTACTTTTTTCCATCTGGGAAGGCATTTGCCTTCATCAGATGGAAAGTGTTTTGACCAACAACTTAAGTATTTCTTAAAGCTATGCAGGGCATGCAAGCGAGCAAACACAAACAAGAACAAACAAACAAGTGAAATGAAGAATACAATTGAAATTGTACAATATAATATTGTGGTGGTTCATCTTATAATTCAGTCTAGAGAATGCACCAGACAGCATCTAAGACCTGCAAAAATTAAAAAATGTCTAGGGGGACGGAGGCCCCCCAAACCCTTCGTGCCATTTAGTCGGTGAGCATTTTTCAGGGCAATCTCTATTGGGCTCAGGGCCATCTGTAAATTAGCTTAGATGGCCCTGTGCTTAAAAATGCGATTTTTAAAAATGCGATTTTTAAAAATGCGATTTTTAAAAATGCGATTTTTAAAAATGCGATTAATTTCGATTAATTAATTACAAAGCCTCTAATTAATTAGATTAATTTTTTTAATCGAGTCCCGGCTCTAGTTTATATATATATATATAAATATATATATATATATATTAGCTGTACACTTTACGAATATAATAGTTTTTAATGGACAACTTTACCATTCAATCTCGTCCAACTGATTTTGCTGCCGTCACTCCTCGGCTCTTGGTAGTTCAGGCATTTATCAAACCTGGCAACTCCGGGTTTCCTTGCAGCTGTCAATCAAAGTCCAGTGGCTCCGCCCCAAAGTGCCAGAAACTTTTCACGCGCGCGTAGACAGACTGCGCGAGGCTGACACTCCCGCGAGCGAGCAAGAGGACTGTCTCTCTCGCGAGCGAGCGCAGAGCCTCTCGCGAGCGAGCGCAGAGCCGCTCGCGGGGGTTTAATCTGCGCGCGAGGGTCATTTTATGCGCGTGTAAAAGCACATTTTCCGCTCGTGAGTAGCTTGTTTTACGCGCTAGAATATTGACCCAAATCTGACTCCATACATCCATGGTGTCATTTGAGCGGGGGGGTCAAAAGGGCTTGACCAAGGCCGACCCAAAGTGCACGGTGGGCGGACTCATCACCTCCGTGATGAGTCTCCATTGTGATTTGAAAACTTCCATCAAACGAGTCCTTCGGTGGGCGGGAAAAAAACCGCGTCAGAATCGTCACTTCCTGTACTGACAGTGGAGGTGTCCTGAGAGTGGAGGTCTGCAGGCAGGCTCCCATGGGAATTGCATTGGACTCGACGCCGGCCAATAGGAGAATACCACAGATGACAACAGGAAGAGCAAGCCAAGAATCGCTCTCTTCCGCTCGCCCCCATGGATGTATAATAAGAACTGGATACAGCGTGGGAGGCGGGGCCTCATTCATTCCTATGAGAGTTGCTCAATGGCGCATGATGACAAAATGGCCCAACTTTTGAGAGAGCGAAACGTCACAGATTACCCGGCATGCCTGAGAAATACCCGTATGTGCACTCATAGAGCATGCGCAACTTTAACCACGCCGCCCAAAACGCTCGTTCACATTAAGCACGTGAATTTGCGTACACGTAACAGCACCGCGCGTTCATGACAGCATGGTACTGGATTTATATTAACGAGGCAGCAGTTAGCAGCTAGCGGCTAGCTAGTAAATTATGCTAAGTTAGACATCAATCGTTATGTACTTTTATATTACGCTGACATCAGGATCTCGTGATATCCAAGCAACTGAGCTTCATTTAGCATGATACTTGTGTGGGTTGTACATGAAACCACTTGGTAATATATAAAAATGTATATGTTGAAGCCTGTTATGATCAATTGTGAGTTAAAACTGTATCTAAAAAGTAAAGCTGATGATGGATTACTGTGGTGGAGTTAAAATAACAATAGCCTATTTCTTTTTGAAATGTGATGGAGTAAAAGGATAGTAACTGTGATTATTCATGTTAAGTAGCCCACAAGTAACTAAAACAATTGCAAGTGCAATAAGAAGCTACAGGAACGTTAATCTACGTCGGTAATATTAACTTTATTTAATACAACATTTACGGTACAAGATTTACATCATACAGCCCATGTAGTATAATATTTTACAAATGATGAATTACAGCAAACATGTGCAATATATCCATTATTACAGCTCCGTGGGCTGGCAGTAAGGCGATATGGTCCGTTGTTATTGTGCATCCATGGGTAAAGATCAGGTAAAGAGAAACTCATGTAGTACTGAACACGTAACATGAACGTGCCGGGCGGCGCGGTCCCGTGGGTTAGATGCGCGTTCATAATGCCGAGGGAAATAACTCTCAGAATAACATTATTAGCACATTTTTACAACTTGAGGAACGAATGTTTTTAATAAGGGCTATACAAACGTTCATACTGGGTAGTTTATTTAGTTTAAAAAAAATTATCCAACGAGTTACAGACCACTCTTTCCCAATGTAAGTCAATGGGAAAAAGTGTTTCCGGGCCCAGCAACCTAAAGGAAGTGTAGTACCGCCGTTTGACCAGCACAAATATTCTCATCAGACTCCGGCGCAGTTCCTGGGGGCTTGCTCGCCCCATGCCCCAGGCAACAGCTGATGGGGAGAGAGCCTCCACTCGCAAAATCTCATTTGTATATCATCGTTATATAAGCTTCCTTGGACTCTTTTCAGTTTATCCTAGTCTCGGGGTTTAGGAATCCCTAACAATTATAACACATATGTTGTGCAATATATATATAGGCTACTATGTTAATGCTACTACTGTCAGGACCTCGGCACAAACTGATGAACCCAAATGCACGACCCAGAGACAAAGTCTTGAATGTAATAAAATAGTGTATTTATTTTAACAGATCAGGTAATCCCTCTTAACAGAGTAGGTAGTGGAAATAACAAAAAGCGCTCACAAGGAGGAAAAAACTAGCGTAACAAAAAGAGGACTTAATTAAAACTTAAGCCTAACAAAATAAACAAACATAACCTGACATGACTGAAAAGCAATCCTTTCAGAGCTGAGGCTTGGCACGACCATTCAGGGAAACAAACAAGACAAACTGACAGAGGACAGGGGAGAGGCAGGACTATTTAAACATGAGGTGAGTGAGAACAGGAGGAAACAATCAGGGGCGAGGCAGACACTGATGATGGTGGGAAAAACACACAAGGGGAGGAAGAAAACTACCTGAAATGAAAGACAAGAGGTAAATACAAAATAAAACAGGAAATGACAGACAAAATACATAAACATAACTAACACATTTTGACGAGACACAACAATGGCTGCTTAGTCTTTTGTACTACCCAAAACTACCTGTAAAAACAATACTGTTATATAACACTGTGCAATATAGACATATAGTAATTATAGTATTGATTACTGTCATTCAGCAGCAACTTTATTACTTTCTACTTGTTTCACTTAATATTTTATCATGCGGCTACTTACCTGTTCATCATTTGAATGTGTTATTGGCAGAGGTGGGGACTCGAGTCACATGACTTGACTCGAGTCAGACTCGAGTCACATATTTTTGGACTTGAGACTTGCTTGACTAACTAATAAAAGACTTGACTTTGACTTGGTATTCATGACTTGAGACTAGACTTAAGCTTGAGACAGGTGACTTGAAAGGACTTGACTTTTTTTAATTAAATATTTGCGTTTGTTTTTGTATTGAGATATTACGTTTAGTTTTTTCGAAATGTGATTGGGTGATTATAGCGCCATGCGCGCAAACCTGGCAACCCACTAGGAGTGTCAGTTTACATGGCAGCGTTACTCCAAAAATAGTCAAGTTTGGATTCAAGGATTATGTTGTCGATGACGCTAAAAAGAAGAGAACAGCGGTATGCAGGGTCTGCAGCATAAAGATCAGTGACAGGACCACCACAAAATCCAACTTCATTCGTCACTACAAAAAAAAAACACAGAGAAAGGTACGTGCATGTGTTGTGTTAGCTAGAAAGCTAACGTTAAGTTTAAGCTACGTTAGACTTGGTTTCAAATCAACAAAGCATTGCAGAGAGAAGACAAAACGGTAAATGAACACTAGAACCTCCAAGGGATTCATTTGTACTAACCCTGATACTGACGGGCTGTCAGGAGAGAGGGAGAGAGAGAGAGAGAGAGAGGAAAAGAGATGCCTAGTTTATTTCCCCTGTGTTATTATTAGAAGTTACTGTAAACTTTTGAATAATGTAGTTCATCTACTTTTAGTAGTTTTGTTTAAATGTTTTAATTATGTTGTTTTTGTTTGTAGAAGTGCATCATTCTTTGATTTATTGTAAAAATGAATCTGAACTTTTCTATCTGATGATAAACTGAAGCCATTTCAAAATGAACCCAATTAAGTGAGTTTTAAATATCGTCCTACTTAGTTTATAAGGAAATTATGAAGAGGAACAAATTAAATGATTTGAAAATGATATCTATGTAGGTGCTGACGCTGTTGGCGGTTCTAGTGTTAACATACATTTAAATTAAATATGTGTAATTGCAAATGCCATATATGATTTTCTTACCTGGAATTCTGCCTTTTTGAACAGACTTTTTGATTGAGTCCTAGCTCTATTGTATGCAGTTCTAGGGTGAATATGAATCTAATATGATTGTCATCGGTCTAAATTAGATTTTAAATGATTAACTGTGTTACACTGTGTGTACTTGACTTGCTTGACCTGAGCAATGACTTGACTTGACTTGCTTGACTCTCACCACAGTGACTTGGGACTTGCTTGATACTTGTAGGTCAAGACTTGAGACTTGCTCATGACTTGCACATGTAGGAATTACTCCCACCTCTGGTTATTGGTATTTGTTTTACATTTGTAATATCTGTGCTTGCCACTTTACTACTGTCTATCATTATTTTCTATTTGCTTATGTGTACATATTTCCTTTGTGGGAAGAATAAAGGAATTCCAATTCTGATGTTAACTTAACCTCATGTGTTTGTCATGTTGTCTTTTCTTGTGTATGTCCATATTCTGTGTTGGTAAATTATTAAATGTATTATCATTAAGTGCCTAAATGTTAGGAAATAAAAATGTAATCATTTTTACTATCCTCTCATTGTTTTCTGTGTATTAACTTAAACTCTCTTTCAAATGCAAACACATGTGAGACTTTTAAAAAAACGGTCTTCACTTGATGTTTATTTCTTGTGTTGTGGGTCTCTGTGGAGATATAAGCAGCTTGTTTAGCTTCACAGAGGCAATGGAGCAAGCAGGCAGGAAAGGTTTCTTCTCTTTCAGCCTTTCCTTTTGGGTGTGCTGACATATCGATTGGAGAGTGTTCAAACCTTAGCACAGGCAAAGACGTCTGTATCCGTTCAACTCGCTATGTACCCAGGTTCCCATGGCAACCGGAGGCCGTGTCTCCAAGCAGCCTACAGGTTTCCATCAGTGCCTGAGGTGTGGGTTCCCTACATCCACCAATCAAAATCTCTCTGTCTTTAGTCCCCAAAAAAATAGAAATGGTTAGCTCCCTCTATTTTCATTTGAGGGGAACAAATCCCCTGTGGTGGTGGTCAGGGTAGGACATTTAGTACGAGGTGACTGCCGACTGTACATCATTTGAAAATATCTTCCTTTTTTCCCCCCCACATTGCAATCTTGTCCGTGTTCGGAGCATTTTTCTCTTTTTTCTGCTGGTCAAGCACAACACACTTTGTGACAATTTTTGTTTCCTGGAGGAGCCTCTCAAAAAATGAATTGCTTGCCCTTATTAAACATATGTACTGTCACTAAAAGCTGAACTCACAGTTTGACCACATGCGTTATAAATGGGTGCTCGGTTAAATGGGATAATAGACCACAGATCGAGCGGCTCCATTTTTTCACTGGGAAAC
This sequence comes from Pseudochaenichthys georgianus, assembly GCF_902827115.2. NCBI lineage: Eukaryota > Metazoa > Chordata > Actinopteri > Perciformes > Channichthyidae > Pseudochaenichthys > Pseudochaenichthys georgianus. The sequence goes on along the minus strand of NC_047506.1, from coordinate 27,118,202 downwards.
CTACACGAAACAACATCAAGTCAATGCCGCGGGACTGAACAACTTTTTTTTGTGTTAATGGTGGGTGTAATTAACTTGTCTCACCTGGGGGTGAAAGAATCACAAGAAACTGTTGCCAAGATGCATTTGCTACCAAGCCAGAAAAAGAATTGCAGGAGCTTTAAGTTGAAAGCAATAAACTACAACAATTTACTGGTTTATTCTTGGCCGAAATTGTTCAAGGATGTTCAGGTTGGATCTTTTTAGAAAGTTAGAAAACACTCGAGAACACAGAGCAATACCACCAACTTTTGCCAAGCCATGAAATCAGTACTCGACCCCCAACACATGGCCCCAAAGGTTTGCTTCCCACTTTTCTCGTAAAAGATTTCCAGCGCATTGGTGAGTGCAGTATAACAAAGAAATTGATTGGAACACAGTCTGGGTCATCTTTGTCCGTACACAAAGCCTGTACAGGTGCTTTTAAGAAAGGGCAATCATTTTATGTGGGTATATTAAAATGTCTGTCATCTTTGGAAATGGAAATGCTGTAACATTGCACAAAAAGGAAGGTCATGCTACAATGCAACAGTATGAAATAGTAAAAATGAAACCTATCATTTAGTTGTGATTAAAGTTGCCGGAACAGGAAAATAGTGTACTCGATAGCTATTATCTTTAAATGGTACATAAGGCTTTCAAGACTGAAAAACAGGTACAGTAAACCACAAAAGTAAAATTAAATGAATATACTAAAACAGAAGGAAAGTCTGAGTTATGACTTTGAAAGACAAACTGTTGTAAAGTGGAAAAGATCATTCAGAAGTACCTTCTTTTGAGAATCCTTTTATTTTTTTCTTTAGTCCCTCGAGTGTAATGGGACAGCTATGATGCTTCGTGTTTTGCTATTTACTGTCAAGGGCAGAGATGGGGACTCGAGTCTGTGACTCGGACTCGAGTCGCACTTAAGTCGCACACACAGAGACTTGAGACTTGACTTGGACTCTTGACCAAAAGACTTCAGACTCGACTTGGACTCGTGTGTTGGGACTCGTGAACAATCATTGTGTTTTCTATTTTTGGCGTATTAAAGGTGGGGTAGGTACATTTGAGAGAAACCGGCTCGAGATCGCTAGAATTTGAAAATACACAACCGGAGATAATCTGCTAGAGGCTGCTACTTCCTTATAGAGCCCGCCTCCTCCAACACACACGAACGCGCACATGACCAATGAGGGCACGAGATAAATGTGTGCCCAGATGGAAGGCTGACAGGCAGGTAGGCCATCCAGTTACTTTAGCCAGGCTCATTACGCAGACGTGCGCGCCTCTGTTACTACCACGTAGTAACACAATAGCGACCGGCGGCACACCTGCGGCTGTACCGCTTGTAATTAGGTTCAACTACAAACACTTCGAACAAATCGCCGGCGGCACCAACAAAAGGAGCGCACACTGCAAAGTCTGCAATATCAAAATCAAGGATGCTGGCGTAACAACGTCGAATTTCCTCAGGCACTTGAAAACTCACCCGGAGAGGTCAGTCACATTAACGCATGGACGGTTAGCAAACATGTTTAGCTCAGCATCAGCTATGTAATGTTAGCTTAGCTTGCTACTAGCTTTGTAACTGAATATTTGAAAAGATGAGTGAATGTTTTCTTGTCGCACTTGTTTGAGTTGAGTGGCGTTGACATCCAACTCTTGACATGGCATAAAAAAGGTCGGTAACGTTAATCATTACGTTCCGCTGCCACCATTTACTGGCTAACGTTAAACGTAGAAAAATACATAGTTACATACATAAATACATCTGTGGGTTTATAGGCAGGTTACAGGTTTATTGTTGACCACGTAACGTTAATGTTACAGGTTTATCAGGTTACCATGACACTGGCTTTGAGTGAGAGGATAGAGGAATATGTTTATCAATAGTAGACTTAAAAGATGTCATTAGAGACCCAGTGTATAATAACACAGTAAATGCTTTGAATTTCTTAGATATAGCTGTGCAGTATTCTTAACAGACTGGATAGCAGCAGACAATAGAAGGCTTATTACAACCAGAAGAGACATGAGACTTTTATTTTTAGAGACTTGAGACTTGACTTGGACTCGTGACCAAAGACTTGAGACTTGATCAAGTCTCACCCCACAAAGACTTGAGACTTGAGACTTGACTTGGACTCGTGACCAAAGACTTGAGACTTGACTTGGACTTGCAAAAAAAGACTTGTGAACATCTCTGGTCAAGGGGCTAAGGGAGAGGCAGAATATGTTGGCGGGTCCGACCTCCTCTGGAAACACTTCTCTCTTACTGCTGGGTAATTTTCTTAGTCACAATATTTTATCAAGCACTTCCCTCGTCTCAAAGACAATTGTTTTTTGAACATGTTTGAAGTTAGAAGCCTTAAATGTGATCTTTGGTTACCACAAGCTTAAGAGATTTTCATGTTTTGTTGTACAACATAAAACATTTCAATAATTTGTCCGCATTTACCTTATATATTGTGATGCACAGCCATTCAACTGACATTTAAATATTTTGTAGCATCACATTAGCCTTTTATTTCTGCCAATTGCATTTATGCATACAAATACAAACTGGTGTTGATATATGGAGATTATTATAACAAAAAGTGTTGAGTATCATAACTGTGTGCTGGCCAAATAGCTCTTTTTTTTCAACATACCGAAACCCAATGGGGAAATCCAATTGCTTTTTTAACCTTTGGGATGGTAACTTCTGGGTCGCCCACAAAACTTGCACCACTCTATTCCTTCATTTGTCACAATCGTCTTGTCATTGCAGACTCAGTCACCCACTCCTGACCTGCAGTAACCCTTTTCCCGCCTTTTCATCACCTGACCTTTCCCGCTCAAATACTCGCCTGCCTCCCATTTCCCTTATCATCCTTGCAGTATATCAAAGATTAGTGTATAACTCCCTTTGGATCACTTTGGAAGATTTTGCAAGATCAATTCGATATTTTAATTATTCTGATTAGTTGTCTTGGCGGTGTAATTGAGGTCAATGTGCATTGCAGGAAGGCAACACATTTTGCTCTCCTGTCTGGCTATCCGGACTCTATATTGAAGCTTATACTTTGAGAACACTACAGAAATTACTTCTGTCAAGATCCACATTCACTGACAGAAAACCTTAGGGAAAAGGTTTGAATTCCTACAATTTCTTGGCTTCCTTTAATATTGTAAAAACATCAGCTGTCAGCCATTATTTCTTCCTGAATATCAATGATATGCGCTTTGTTACTGACACAAGTGCCTACTGAAGAGTTGACTAAACTGTGTGAGAAGGCCAGGGGCCCTCTTTTTAGATCTGTTTTGTTTGTCTGCCTTTTGCATATCCTCTTCTGAAAAGAGGAATGTGATCTTTAGAATCCAATGTTTGTGTATTCACAGCAGGGGCGGACTGGGGCTAAAAGTGACTGGGACCGTGCTAGTGAATTGTCCGACCGGCCCACTTTGGTACCGGCACACCGGGAAAACTCCCGGTATCCCCAATGGCCAGTCCGCCCCTGATTCACAGGCAGCACATTTTCTCTCTCAGATAATGACGGGAAATGTGATGCCTTTTGCAGGTATTGATTTAATTGGAAATAGAAAAAAATTGCATGTGAATCAATGTCAACAGAAGCATATTTCATGACACAAGCAAATTGCAAGCTAATACCCCCTTACTAAACCAAGTGGATGAGAAATAACAGCCTGAATATAAAAACTGACCATAACATCAATTGTTCAATTTGAACAACATTTGAAAGATTCATGTGATTACATTAGACTCTGCATGCAACCACTATTGCAATACTTTGAATCAGAGGGAGGGCCATCTGCCAGTTAATGTAGACTCCAGCTGCTTGGGTCCCGAGAATCCCCTATACTTACTCTTTCAACGGGTGACGTTCAGCACCCACCATGAGCCATCCTGGAAGACAACATAAAGACAGCATAAAGTCAACATTGCTCCGGCTAGTCAATCAGCCTTTTCTCCCCCGTCCAATCAATTGAGTGCTTGCCTTCAGAGGCCTGAAAATAGATTGAGGTCCGCTTTGTGTGGTATAACAGATGAGAGTGCACTTAACTACAGGGAGAAAATGGGTAACATTTCCATCCTCAACTCTGCAAATGTATCAAGAGGGGTATATTCAGTTTTCAACATTTGGCCAATGCGTTATGCTTTTAGAGTCCAATTTCCTGCTTGCTCTTAACATCACAGGGTACATTTTTCCACATATCCGAATGACAGATTGCAATCAGCAGGACTAATGTTAAGGAAGCACTCTATTATTTGAATTCATCCTTACCTCCAAAATGTTAAAGGGATATTTACTATGGAAAAGGCTGTTTGCTTGAAATGCTCATGTGAATGTTGATGGTATTCTCCTTTTGTGTGGAGCAGCTTGAAATCCTTATTAACAATCAAATTCAAAGGGGAGCTATATGAACATTCCCTTGACGTCATTGGTGGGAGACTGGACGAGATTGTCTTCATGGTGACCTTTACCAGCCCATGTCAATTAGCCAAATATCAAGAAGCATGGCTCAAAAGACTTAACATATAATAATAACAGCAAAGCAAATCACATTGCGGCATACTAAATATGACATGCTTCCAAGTGGATCTGCTTTATATTCCTATCATTTTGAGATTATTTTTGTTATGCAAAAAGATCCAAATAACATTTACAGGGTATGAGCATTTTTTTACATGGGTTCTGGAATCTGAAGTCAAATCGAGTTTTTAGAAGATGAATGTGTCCAAATTGAGCTAAAGACATCAGTCTTAATTAAATAAGTACAGTCAAATGAGCTTGTATGGACAGTACTGACAAATTATCTATTTCTGATCTCCTTTTGAGGATTTTTAAGAAAAAAGGAACGCAAACACAACATTTGCTGAGGGATAACAATTTTGATTATTTGATTGGAATTTAATTACCATACGGATAAAGCTCTGCTGCAGTAGTGGTTTGAGAAGTAAAATGGATGTTATGGTCCCTTGTTACAAAAGTTAATTTAAGCATACCACAGTTTTTATTTTCTGTCAAACATTTTTAACCGCACATGTTCGAATCTCTAGAGATTCAAACTGATATATGGTAGACTAACATAAAGGTATATTTTTTATATTTTGTAATTCAGGAACAAGTTTCTCAAACTGATTCACTTTTTCTCCAGCATCTTTTAAGATGCAACAGAAAACAGTTTTCTATGAATTCTGAGTAGTATTAGTGTCATAGTTCCAAGTAACAGCTTGGCATTCTGTAGGTTCACTGATGGCTCTCCTGGAGATTAGCCACATCAGTAAACCTTAATACCAGGTTAAACCCAACACCATGAAATGGGATTGTAGCAGATAAAAAGTGCAAACACAACAGTCACTTCCTCATCTAGAAGTGCATGCTTGTGAAAAAACGGACTGTATTTACTGAATGCAATAATGACAGAACAAACAATATATAATTGAACTTGATTGAATGGGCGGCTGTGGCTCAGTGGGTAGTGTGCTGGACTTCGAATCAGGGGGTAGCAGGTTCAAGTCCCACTGCAGTCAGCATGTCGTTGTGTCCCTGGGCAAGACACTTCACCCCAAATTGTTCCTGTGTGTAAGTCGATTTGGATAAAAGCGTCTAATGACATGTAATGTAACAAATGTGTGTGATTTTGATTAAATTGCTGTCAATGTCACTAAAATGTATCTTTTAGTTGATTGTATGTACATTACCATGTCTAGAATCCCCATATGGAATAAAATAAAATGTTGGATAGGTCTTTGTTTTATAATTAAGCTTTCTGTTCACCACTTCACCAACTTGTGATTATGCCTTAGCATGCTTCAAACAAAGTGCTTATTGGATTGCTGAACAGCGCTTGAACTTCTCTTCCAAAGTGCCTTTTTTCATTCTTTACACAACCACTTTCATCAATCTGTGTGTATTCAACTAATTGCAACTGAATGAAAGACTGAGTGTGAGCTTTTTAGACGTGTCCGGACAAGGCTTAATACAAACTATTAGATTTTAAGCATGCCCAAGCCTTTGCTTGGGCAATGGTTCTCACAATCCTTTTTGTCATCACTCATGAATAACACTCTTAAATCCATGTGACATTTGCTTCACCCTGCAGTATAACTTTTTTCTTCTTAGAATATATATTCCAGGAAGATATTTAGAGTCCCTTAGTAGCTGATCTTCTTGTCAATGCTGCACGCTGCTAACGGAAGGTCATGGTTTAAACCGAAAAAGGACAACATCTGCATATTGCAAAAAATAATCGGAAAATCAGTAACTGCTTATACCTCAACTACACAAACAGTGGATGTAAGCCTATCTAATGATACATTAAATATAACTAGATTTCACTAAGAATCAACAACAGAGAGGTAGAATCATAGAATAATTAAAACATACAGTACATGAGGTCTTGAAGGGTGTAAGACACTTCCTGATTTGTTACATTTCTGAAATGCTCAGATGGTTTTTCCTCATTAAATAGCTACAAGCGAGTGTCAGTCCATCTGCTCTGTGTGTAATCTGGAATACACACCTCTTATCATTTTAGAGAGCTAACAGCATCTAGATCCCGAATCTGCTACAGTTGATCAGTATATTCTCCATTGCACCAAGACGTACTCTATTCAATTGCAATAGAATAGCCATCCAAGTCACGTTTATGATGAATTGACACACTTGACACAATGCTGTGAATCAATAGTGGGGGGAATTGTAGAACGATGAATATAAGCGGGCACATCCTAAGTTTCTGTCTTCTTTTCCCCTGGTTTGTAATTGTGAGGCTTGGCTAATTAAAAAAGAGTTCCCAGGCAGTCGAGGAGGGCCGTTGCGGCTGCGGTTCCCTCCTTCAGATGTTCTTGAAGAGGAAGAGGTATTAGAGCCATAACGAATGACAAAAAAACTGGCTATTCACACATAATTGCTCACCCAGGTAGGATGCAGTGAGGCTGGTGGCCTGACGAATGCCCGAAGTGTCAGTTCCTGTCAAGATGATGAAGCTCTCCAATGCCCCCCAGCCCTGCTCTGAGACCCCAGTGCGGTCCAAATGAGACGTCAATTTAAAATGTATAAATCCAGAATTGATGAAATATGTGGGGACTGTAACTTCAGACTTTGCCTTAGTTAGGTTTCCTTGTGCAGAGGCCCTTAACTGGGGATTGGCTCGACTGAGCTATGGATTTATTAATGAAGCCAATACATCTGTGTGTCTCTGGAAAAGGAAGGTTTTGTTTGAAACAATGATCCAATCTTTAGAAACATCTTTTAGAGCATCATAATTCAGCTCCCTCCATGAAAGTGCTATGCAAATCACCTCATATTGATGTGTGTTGTTCTTTCAGTAATAGGTTGTCAACCCCCTGACATGTCACGATGCAAAAGCAGATTGTCAATAACTTTTTGAATGCATGCTGTTGGGAAAGTGTTAGGAACCTTACAGACACTTGGACTCAAACGCACGACTCAAAAGAAAGTTTGTTCAAAATAGTCTTTACTATAATCTCTTGGCGAGACAAGCTGGGTCTCTAAATGGCACAAGGCACAAGACGAACTGGCACAGGACAAAGGGAGACAGGACTATTTATACATGATGTAAGGGGGAACAGGTGGAAACAATCAGGGGCGGGGCAGACACTGACGATGGCCGGAAAACACACAAAGGGAGGAAGTAAGGGGACCTGAAATGAGACCAGAGGTAAGTACAAAATAAAACAGGAAGTGCAATGACAGGACTAGACAGGTGAACAAAAAGACTTGACTAAACATAAATCTAACCTGGGCTATGAACTAAACGTGAAACAATAACATGAACCTGATTAACATGACATGAACAATTTAGCAGACATGACGGGATGTTGCAGAAAGGAGGCTGCTCAAGAGCATAAAACGTATACTTATCCTATTATTAATAAAGAGTAATGGACATAAAAGTGTATTGTTTTTCATTGTACTCCATGTTCAAACAAAAACATTCAATTGAAGCCATGTAAGCAGGTCTACCAGGCTCCAATATCCAGGAAAATCTGCCTAGAAGCTACTGTAATAACCTAGCATTGTCTACAATGTGTGAAGGAGTTTAAACCTAAAGACAACAGATGATTAGTTGTCCTCTTCCAACTGAATTAGAAAGCCTTTGAATTTCAAGTCTAGATGGGAAATATGATATCAGCACCAACATGGCTTTAGTTTAAAAAGAGTCTGTATATCAGGAGATTGAGGTTGCGCTTCATGCAGTTTGTGTACGAATCTAATAAATGATTGAAGTCACAGTCATTCTTTTTATTGTTCAAAATCATTACCTGTTGACTAGTACACAAAACAAATGGCTTTCCTTTACCTTCATATTTTTACTTTTATTCCATTTATTCTAAACTGTCCTTCTTACAGACTTTTCTAAAGACTCCTTATTTGTCCTTCATGACTCACTGTTCTTGACTAAGGCTGCGGCCCCACGAGGACGAATTCGGTCGTTTGCGTTACTGTTTAGTGTCATATAGACCGTTCGGCCCCACGAGGACGACCGAATATGGCACTAAACGACTGAGGAAACGACAACGGGTCCCAAGGTGGATAGAAATGCATACGCCACTCTCTGGGGGGTCAAACAGCTCCGTGTGTGCGCCCTATACGGACATTTTCAGATCACTGATAGTGATTGCGCAATAGCCCTGCCTCTCCCCACCTCTTCTGCTCACCTCCGCTTACCCCGCGCCAGTGCTGAAGTGTTTCGCCACCAACAACAACAACAATGGCGGATCGCAGAGTTGCTATCGTGCTCCGGACGCTATTGACCATGCTACAGTTGTTTGTGCAACATCTACAGCAATAATGATGAGGCAATAGCCCCGCCTCTCCCCACCTCTGCTGCTCACCCCCACGTCAAAGTAAACTGCACCCTGAATTCAGATTATTTATCTTTCTCTCGCGAGTGAAGTCTAATCTGACAGGACGGAGACACGCAGCTCTGCTCACCTGCAGCTCCTCCCTCTGCAGCAAAACACACACTTCAAGTCAGATCATCACCCTTAGCTATTTTAATTACCTCTCAAACTCCCTAAACTAGTTATAAATGTTTATTTTTACAGTCGGCCGGGTCACTGATTACTGGATGAGCTGCTGCATGAGACAGACACTGGCGCTGTCCGAAGAGAGGGAGGAAAAAGAGAGGCTCCGTGTATTTTATCATTATATTATATAGAGTCGTTATTCATTTGTTTTAAAGCTCAATAAATAACAAAGAAGACCTTTGACCGGCACTTTTATAATTTTGTCCGGAAGATTTCAACTTTAATACACGCTGACTGGCGAAAAACTCTGCCCGGTTCCCTCGGCCCCCACCGCGGAGAATAAACAGAAGGGCAACCATGACAACCATGCTTCTTCGCTGCTTTTGTGGAGGAAGTTACAGCGCCACGTAGAGGCTCCTGCATATGTACTGCAGCTTCTCCAGCGGTTGGAGCTAAACGGAGCGGTCTCGTGTGGGCAGACACTATCCGGATAATTATTGCATGTGGACGGAAGCCGTTTGCGATTGCGTTTGCGTTAATCCTATGCGTTTAGCCGTTTTCGTCCTCGTGGGGCCGCAGCCTAAGTGATTGCACATCCCTCTTGGGGGCAATAGTGTACTTGGACCCTGTCCCAAGTGGTTCATCATTACCTTGGAAATATTGTTTAATATTCAATATTAAATGGTCTTGGAGACTGGAAGAAAAGAAACATAATGAGAAACGTAATGATAAACAAAATTGCCTTTTGTCGCTCCCAGCTAAATGCCTCCCTTGACACCTCCCAATCCTGCCTTTTCCTGCCCATACCACTGTTAAATGATTAGGTTGTGAAATGGCTTTTACTTAACCTCATTTTCTGCTGGCTGCATTTGCTACAACCTCTTTAAATAAACAGGGGATTGACTACAATTCTAGTACATGCTCCTTATTCAGGGTTCTCTGACATACGTCATAAGAAGCACCCCAGGGCCCAGGCTCCCACAGGGTTACATTAAAATTTGAAAAACAGACAGGAAGATGGACTATCCAGACCCAGATATAACACGACATGGATTCACATTGGGTTCAAAGGAAGACGGCCACAATTCCCCAGGAGGGGGCAAAAAAGAGAGCGGATTAGAGTTTGAGTGATGTTGGAAATGTAATATAAATCAAATCTGACCGGGGGAGTCACTTGAATGAGGTGACAAATGACCCCCCGTGACAGACAGGGCAGTATTTTAATCTCTTTTAGTTAATTTATCCAGGACCGGAGCACAACCCCTGGAAATCAGTTATTAGTGTCACTGCACCACACCTGCCCGGCGACAAAAGGATGAGTGGGAAAGGGGTAGAAAAACATTTAGAAACCAGCGCTGATGTCTTACAAGGGACATAATTAACAGATGTAATAGTGTAATTGTGCGCCAGGGTCCCTGGGAAAGAGTTGTCATTTATTAGATGAGCGCTGGCCTGTGTAAGCCTCGCCTGTGTCCATGTGAGGAGATGCCAGTGGCCCTGAATGTCCTGATGTGATTAAAGAAAAGTCCTTGCAGAGAAACATCTGTTTGCCGGCAGACATGTTGTCACCCAGATGAGGTCGAAGGAAAGAGTCTCGGGAGATTAGCATCTGGGTTTTTCATTTAGAGAATCTGCTCCTCTCTATCAGTTCAACTCTTTTTTCTCTTTTAAATCTGCTCTTTGTCATTGCCCCTCTCTATTTGCAACTCTATTTTTAAAACGCTTCTCTGTTTGAGCCATTATTTCTCTGTTAAAGTGGCACTTATTACAGTGTGTTTAACCAATTTTGAGTGTTACAGCTGATGATAAAAACCTAAATAATGCTGGCAACACAGGCGTGGCGATAATTACTATGTTTGCAGTACCATTAAAGGGTTATTTAGAGACAAGGCAAACAGGCTAAATGTAATCTGTGTTTTACTCAAAGGGGAAAACCTAATGAGAAAATGGGGCTTATTGCTGGGGGAATGATATGTGGTAATTACATTAAAACAGATAGCAACTCTTTATGCAACCAGCTCCCACTCCAGCACAGTATAATAGTACTGCTCCTCAGAGATTAATTCTGGGGAAGATATGAAGTTCCACTTTTGATTGATGGGATCATTAGCTCAGCTTTCACATGGGAGCAAATGTAAATAATTTGACTTCAACATATGAAAGATGAAATATGATGTAATTTGTGAGAATACAAATGCAAAAGGGACAGGGTCAAACATGTTGAAGATTATTTGATGGTCCTCGGAGTAAGTTAAGTTATTATCCATAGAAAAAAAGGTTGTTTTGATGTGAATGAACCGATTATAAAGCTTTTAGAGTGACTTTGTTTTAACTCTGAAAAAGTCAAATGCATTAGTATCCTGCATTGTTTCACTAAAAGCTTTTTAACACTTCATTTGCACCTGGAACTATTTCTGTGTCTCCATTGCTGCGATACCACCTGTATTTGACATTCATTTATCTCACAGCCCTCACATGACTCAGTGTTGAGTCAGTGTCATGCTACCAGCAGCATTCCACTGTCAGAGTCCATCATTGCAAAGCGATATCTTGACAGACGGTGTAATTACTTGTTAACAAGGGTGGAGGAGGGGATCTTTATCTGAATATGTCAAACACGCCTCGTCCATCAAGGTGAGGGACTTAACAAAAAACCTCTAACATTCAGTTACTGTGGCAACAAGGATAATATACATAATCCCATACGAGTCTGTTTTTTCTTCACACGTCAATATGGTGTGTTGCTGGGGAGTTTCGGCACGTGTCAATCAATAATCAGTGCTGTTACATGCATTTGCTGGATTCATTATTGATTGAGAATTGGTTTCTGTGTGTGTGAATCTTTTACAATTGTGTTTTTTATTATTGCTTTATTAAGGGATAAAACAGAGGAAAATAGTACAGGAAAAGTTTAAGATGGACACACATATACTGCACTGCTCTGAATGTGTAACAAGCCTGGTTCTAAGATGGCCTACATCCACTTGCTGAAACTTTTTTCTAACAAAAATAATGTCTTGTATTCAGATTTATACAGTAAGAGTTTAGAAAGTAGCCGGGTTTCAAATCGGTTAAATCTATTGCAAGTTTGCAGGAATTCATATTTAATTAATGCATGTTTCTATCAGCTTCTGCAATGTAAATATATGAAATTAATAATAAGACTTGATTGATTGGATTACTTTTAGTCTTGTAACTGGATAAATACTTAGATTTATTGAATCACCAAGTGTACCACCTAAACCTAGAAAATTAACAATTTGCAGGAAAATAGGTGTATGGAAATATAGCCTTGGACCAATGTATTTTTTAACAATACTTCATGTGAAAATGCCACAGATTATTTATTTTAAACTCAAAGTCAAACGAGAGCAGATTGGATGATGCTGTGCCAGGTTCGGTTTTTGGCTTTAGGCACGGCAAATATTCCGGATTAGGATCAGCACTCATGTGCCCGTTAAGAATGATTGCGTTCAGGAAAGGCGCTTTGGTTTATTGAACACAGGGATTTATCTGATCCTCTCAGGCAGCTCAGATCGTTTAATGCTGCCTGGCTTTCCCCCAAATGAATTCCTCTGATTAGACATGGCACAGCCCAGACTATCAACCCCAATACAAGGGAGAGGATGTGAGGGAGGTTTACATAAGTTCAAATTGTTGTTGTGTCATATGTTATTACTGGGAGTGAACGGGATGAGCAGGAAAACAGTGTGGCAGGAGATGGTTTCAGTACCACACCATGAGTTGAAGAGAGATTCGAGAACATGGGCATTTTCTGTTTAGAAACCCAAGGGATATTACATGATTTGCAGAGGATCATTACATCGAACACTCTCATATTTATACATTATGGCTGCAGTACAGTTACAACATGCTGAAAGGCAAATAGGAGATGTTTCAGATGTTTTTAAATGTGCATTATTATTGTGCATTCCCAGTAATAGATGATCAAAACATCTCTCCTCGAACACATGTAGATGACTCACCCTCTGCTTCCAAAACATCCAACAGTGTAAACCCTTCCCCCCTCACGCCAAGCCAAGGCTTGTTGATCTTGATAAAACTCCTTAAACCCAGATGTTTACATTGTTAGTGGACAGTAATCTATTGAGTAAAAACCTTCTAATAGGGATTCAAACAGCTCTTCCTTGGTCAAATGCTGCTTTGAAGGCTTCTATTAGTGCCATCTCGGATACTTCTCTCTGCTTTTAATGAATACAGAGATACATTCCTTATCCTTAAATCCTTAAATGAGAACATTTTGAACGTTTTCATATTTTAAATAATCCGCCTTAGATGGTCGGGTTTACAAGATCGAAAGTTAAAGGCACAGAAAATACATTTTTGTCGATTAGCTACATACTATGGAAAAAAACATCCTCCATTAGGACCCATTGCTGAAATTAGAAACAACTTTGGGTATTATGTATTTTTACCTTTGTCTGTGCTGTTTTAGCGAAATATAAATGTCATTATATTTATCAGGAAGCGCACAGGCAGATGGTACTGTCTTTAAAAACTGATGAAACTACACAACACAGAACTGAAATGCAGATTAGTTTAGTTTGAAAGGCAGTTTGGGATATTGAAAATAAGTGTATTAAGTGTATTAAAATGAGAGCATTGATATTAAATGATTTAATATGTGTTTGATTAATACAAAGCATTTAGTAAGTAGTTAGCTTAGCTTAGTACAAAGCTGTGAAACAGCCTGACTGTCCAAAATTAACATCATCCAGATCCAATTAATTATGGCACATAAAACCCTCTAAAACAGCCAATTGTTATTTTTACACTTATTTAAACAAGCAATAATATGTCAGTGAGCTTTAGAAATGCTGGGAGGTGGATTTTGTCTGAAATGTATATCAGGGTTGCCAACTTTGGGTACCTGGCTGGAGTGAGATTTTGATATCATGGGTTTTTACATTTTACATTACACATATGCGCACTAAATGACTGCTATCGTGTCAGCAGCGGGACCTCAGCATATATACAGGATATATACAATATATACAAATACACAATATTGGACACAGACTATAACGGGCACACAGTTTCATTCACTATTGAAAGTCAAACACATGTTTGTTTCCACTGTTTTATTGTGTGCCTGTCGCAATAAGCAATTCATTGACTTATCGTACGATAAATAAAAATGAACTCGATAACTTTCCATTTACATGAGGATGTGACTAGCAGTTTGAAAGGATGTACTTGAATTATTATTATATATTATCATTATGTCAGTGCTCTAAAATGATCTAACGGTGCCGACAATAATTTCCAGGAAAATGTATCCAACAAAATACATGAAACACACACACACACAAACAAATCTACAGACTTACTCCAAACTGCCAAATATATTAATTAACACACTCTCACTATACTCTTTGACTCTATTTTGGCCTAGTAGAACAATAAGCAGCAGGCTTTTACTTTTTTATAATTTCTACTGGATCTGGATTGTTGGGTAATCTATGGTAGGGATAACCCATACAGTGGTGGGGCTCATTTGCAATGTAATTACATACACGCTCCCCTTGACAGTGAAACGCCACGCGTGAGGTTTAGATTATTTCCCTGTCTCAATCCAAATTGAACTGTATGAAATAAAAAGGCACATCTGTCTTGTAGTAAATAAAAAGGGCGACCTGGAGCCAATCCTGCAACTTCCCCACAGGTGAAGGAGTTGACATGCTGAAAACCCAACTCCTGCAGGGGGGTCTGGGGGGATTCTCCCCCAGGAGATTTTTTGAAATACTAACATAAAATACACATTCTGGTACTCTCTTGAGAAGAAAAATAAATAAATCTATTACTACACGACATATTTAAAAAACGTAATGCCATTTTAATTTTGTGTTACTTTGTTCTGAAAGCTGAACCCGCTGCTCCTCACTGAAGAGAGAAGAGAGGAGGCTGTGTGAATTACTTTACATTGTGGATAAGGGTAGATAGCACCCATTGTTCTGTGTGTCAAAATGAAAGACAGCCCACACACCTATCAATCATCAAACCGTGGGCTCTTATTTCTATCAACACGTAATGTTGTATCGATGTATAGAGATGTACTACAGCAAAAGTATTCTCCGTCGGGACTTCCTGCAACAACACCACGCCATTATCTTGATTCTGATTGGCCAGAAGACATTATCAAAGATGTTCTGTTGAGAAGACGATCACTACGTGACAAAAGTTTTCAAAACTGTTTCTAGTCTTCGGTATTCTTGTTTTTGGCATGAGAATAGTTTGGGCAGCGTGAGAGCGTGAGATTGAGAGTGAAAGCGTGTGTCACACGCCATATGGGTGAGAGTTGGCAACCCTGTGTATATGCTAGCTGCTTCTTCGTTTCCACTCTTTATGCTAAGCTAGGCTAACTGTCTGGAGCACTATATTTAAAATACCACATCTGACAGAGCCAGAAAGCGAATATGTTTATTGCCCAAACTCAGTAACAATTATTTGGTTTAATACCTTTTTTACTGTCACTTGATCAATATGTTCTCATGAATATGCAGAGTTATGTAACAGAGCAGACAACAGAATTATGTTACATGAAAAAAGCAGAACACAGGATTTTTTTTCAAATCTCATTAGGGCTGTGGGCAGATGTTGTGAGGTAGCTGCCAATCTGGGATTAAAGGCAGAAGCCTGATGTTTTCTAAAGCCTTGAAGATTCACCCAGCAACATCTGTGATGACAAAAGTCGCTTTTAAACGGATGACAATTATAACTTTCTCTCCCACCTTCCTGCTTTGCAAACAAATGATTGAGTTGTGCCAAAGTCAGAACATGTTGAAGATCAATTAGAGCATGCCAATTATGGTCGCTTATAGCAATTCTATAATAGCATTAAGTAGTAGCTCAGCAATAGGTATGCTGGGTATAATATTGGTTTATTCTGAATTTACAAGCTGTTGCTGCAAATTGATGCATTACTACCACCCCAATAAAAAAGCTTTCCATTCATTGTCATGTCATAAGGATGAAAAAAAAGGTGGAATAGAAAGAATCTTTTGTGTTCATATTCATTCTTGTTCAGTTGTTTATTTCGTGAAACAAATGTATTGTCCATTAGGTTCACAGTGGTGGTAAAAGGCATCAAACTGACTGTTACGTCCCCACTAGGGATGAGGAAGTGCAACACACACCAGTTGGAATTGGTAATAATTATAAATGGATTTATTATAAAAGGGTGAAACAAAATGGCAGGCAAGAAGCCTGAAACAAACAAAAGCACCAAAGGGCGCTGACAATTGGACAATTTACATGAAAATTCTCAAATTGCATTCCACGGTAAATTGAGTTTTACCAACTGTTCCTCATCCAATACAAGGTCCATATCGTCTAGTAAAGCTCAGGACAGAGTTAACCGTGTGACAATCATTTCAATCATAATGCGCTCCAAAGATTACCTCTTTCAGATAATAAGAAATAGAGCTGTGACCTCAAACATTTTCAAAAATACACGTTTCAGAGGGTCCAACTGTGGGAAAGAGCAGCAACGTTAAATTCAAAGCAATATCTGGTGTTGCTATCTCCCCTAATAAGACACAATGTCTCTGTGGTTATAATGAGACAGATTCAAAAGGTGAATGTTTTGTGTGCGAGGCATCCATGCTACGCCTGAGAGCAATCTCATTGTCTTGCTTGGCTAGCGTGAATGCTGAGCTAACACCAGGGCTGTAATCTATCACCACAGAGATTGCACTTGTTCCAGCATTGTTTTACAAGCTGCAGAGGACTAGGGTAGATAAGCTTTATCCTGCCCTCACTTTCTATGTGAGCCTTTGAAATCCATAAGATAGAAACAGTGTAGAATGGAATAGCATGCCTTGCTGCTGTGGCCGGTGTTGCTTATGGGCTTGGCAGAGTTAAAGTGCACCTATCATGCTATTTTTAGGCAATAGCATAGGTCTCAGATACATACAATATATAAAAAACATGTCTATGAAGTGTTTTGCTCAAAATACCAAACAGATCACGCATTCTAGCCATGCCTCATATCCCTCTATTTCACATCCTGTTTCAAAAGTGCTGATTTGGGATATAAAGCTTTAAAAAAAAAAAAATTGATAAAAAAAAGGAGGGGGCTGAGTTCATGCGGGAGATTCTACCGGCAGCTACTGCCGTGATGAACGCCATATCATGGATTATCAAGGATTAATTCTGAAACAGTATGGAGCTCAAAGGCCTTCTCTCTTGCCGGTTATACCAGCAGGTGAGTTCCTTTTTATTTCCTGCTTCTTCACACACATGCTCTCTCCAGTACAGGTTAGCTCTGAGTGTTAGCGATGCTAATGTAAACATGCACCGACCATATTACGTCCAAAACAGTCAGGCATTGTTTCTGATAGCAACGTTTCTGATAGGGCCGTGGGTGTAAAGCCAGCCTACATTTCCGATATTACGTCATATCGGACGCAAATCTGGATCAGCTCCGTTGTACCCCCGTTTTTTAGAGATTTGGGTACGGAGGAAAAGAGAGAGGGTTTTATTTTCTGACGCTGCGTGAGTTCCCTGACGCACAGGGGAGACATTTATCTATAAAAGACATCAAAAAGTGCATTTTGCATGATAGGTCCCCTTTAAGGTCTACAGTCTTTTTTTTCCTGTAGCTCTTGGGTTGTCTTTGTACTTAGGTTGAACTCAGGGATGCAGGTTTTGCAGGACAACAAAGTTATCTGTTTGTAGGTTTTTCCAAAAAGAATACATTTGTAATAGCTTTTAGAATATTGTGTAAATGCATCGCTTATGTTTGCTATTTAGAGCTATTTGAGCCATGTCTTTTTAAAATTCGTATTAATGCAACACTTCATTCATAAATGTGTGTACCTTTTCTAAAATAAATGCATTCATGGTCAAAATCTTGCTATTTAGATTCTGCTTTTGAGAAATGTGTGGATGAGCTTTGTTTGATTCCTGATCTGTGTGCACAACATATTTAATTTCTAATATCCGTACAAAATGTCCAATCAGTTAGCTTTGCATACAGCAACACTTTACTTGGTCTCAGTTAGAGGAACATTTGCAGTACTTGACAGCTGCCTAATTTAAATCTCAAACTGATCAAATGTCTGAATTGTACTTAACAGTTTGCTTGAGTTTTAAGTGATCCTTTCATCTAGCCTTTAATGGTTTTCTCTAAGTGCATTTGTTCCATTCATGATTCCAGTCACTCACTTTTCAAATGATCATGTACTTGTACATTAGGTTAAAGTTGTGATTATGGGGACCACTCAACCAAGGTTTTTAAAAATGCACCCTGCTGAAATGTCCTTCACAAATAATGACTTTCAATCCAGTGTGTTCTTCAACCAGCTTCAGAGGCTTTGTAGCTAAATCTCGTTTATAAACTCTCTTTGAACACAACTTAGAGGAAAGCATTCCTACCAGCAGTAATGTTTACATCGACAACTTAAGGTCTGCTTTGGAGTAGATTTTGCTAACCATGCTCATCATCAGCTGTATGATCCTTTTTTCTTCTTATCTGCATACATTCAAGAAACAGCTAAAGCTTTCGGAAAAAGATTTGCGTAACTTCATATATTGTCAACTTCTATCTATCCAAACTATTTGAATGGCAGCCATTAGGGATGCTCCGATCGATCAGGAGAGCCGATCACATGACATAAAATACATGACACTTTTCTCTGTGCGCGGCAAAACAAGCTCTCCAAAATGGCTTCACCAGTCTGGCAGTATTTTAAGGTGTCCGAAAAAGACAATAAAATAGCGGTATGCAACGTGTGTGAAGCAGCAATCCCTCGTGGTGGAACGCAACAACGACAATTTAATACCACAAATCTCATTAGACATTTGAGAGTTCGTCACGTCAAAGAATACGGCGAGTATGAAAGGCAAGCCAACGCCAAGTCAGTACAAACTCTGTCATCCACTCAGTTGACAGTTAGCGACACATTTAAACGGAAGGAACCCTATAGCAGGGACAGCAAGAAGTCAAAAAGAAATAACTGCAAAAGTAATGGAATAGTAAATAAATATATAATGCTACACAACAGAGTTTCCGTTAGAAAGCTCTCCCGGATCACCTGTAGCTCCGCCCGCGGTGACTGACCGCCGGTGACAAGCACTTCAAGTTAGACCTAACTCACTTAGCTATTTTATCTACCTCTGGAACAACCTAAACTAGTTATAAATATGTTTATTCTTCACTGTCGGGTCACTCATTTATGGATCAGCGAGCTGCATGAGATACTGACGGGCTGTCAGAAGAGAGAGAGAGGGAAAGAGAGAGGAAAAGAGAGCGCTTCCGCTAATTTCTCCCGTGTTATTATCCAAAGTTAATGTAAACTTGAATAATGTACTTCATTTGAATGTAATAATTATGTTGGTTGTTGTTTGTGAAGCACATCATGTATTGAAAAATGAATCTGAACTTTTCGATCCGTTACGATTATAAACTGAAGCAAAATACAAATGAGCCCCATTAACTGAGTTTTAAACATCACTTTAAATGGAAGATCCCCATAGCCCCCACCCACCCTATGATCGGATCGGCTAATACTGATTCCGGCGATCGGCCCCAAAAACCCTGATCGGAGCATCCCTAGCAGCCATGATAAGAGGCAGTTGAGTTGCATTCAGACATGAAACAAAGTGACTCACCATTCGGCCATCAATAACATTTTATGTATTGTACAAAATGTAAAACAGCTTTCTTAGGATGTGTGATTCTCTTTTTGGTGGCACATGTTATTTGAGAATGAAAGCAACGAGTTTGACTCATTTCCTATGAGTTAAAAATAAAATATAATATTAAAAACAATAAATAAGTATTCCCCATGGTGTAAATACAGTGGGATACTGTGAGCACTTGTCTCATCCTATGTCCTTGTGAAATCATTTTACAATTCACACCCTCCTCTGTATCACAGAAGGGCTTGCTGGCGAGGACTGCCAGCAGAATGTGTGAATACAGATGGTGAGCAGTCCATCAGATGCACATTTTTTACAATGTTGAATAATTTCATATTGGATCATTCCTATTCCTCTCCTTTGTATCTTGAGTACTAAATTATATATCTTTTTTTGGTTTCATTTATTTGGTTGATATATGTTTGCCTGCAACCTGCAATCATTTTAACAAGAGAGTGTTTACTTGTCAGCAAAGGATGTAGCCTTTGGCCTTTTTCCAAGTGCCGCCTCCGTGTGAAACGGAGTTATTGATGTGCCTATCATCTTGATGCCGTCAATCCTCTATCCCCCCCTCATCTCACTCTCTCTGTCTCTACTCCACCCACGTAATCCTGGATTTTAATTTGTGCAGGATCCGTTGAGAGACATCAACTAAAAGGGTCTCTCCTGGCGGTGAGACTTTATTGGCAGCTCTTGGCATTTAAGAGCTATAGCGGTGGACAGGGAAAGGGAAGTGGAGGCTCAACGCGTCTGAAGAGCCAGAGCAGGAGGATGAGCGTCACATGACACAGGAGTGACAAGAGATGAACGGAAGAGAAACAGCCAAACAGTAAAGTGCAAGGCTGTGTAGTCTGCTTTTACTCTGAAAAACAGCTTGTCTAGTCCACTGGAGGGTGTTACTGCTGTATAATACATGTTTATAGAGCAGATACATACACTTTCCATTTCAGGACTGAGTGTGCAGGATGTGTGTTCATGTGTGTGCCTGCATCATGCATTAATGAGTTGGTTCAGGTGCATTTGTCTGAATGGCCAATGACTGTTCACTGACTGCGAGGAGTTAGCTTTTCAAGAATTATTATGTTGAATGTCTGGATCTGAAGTTATCAGAGAAACAAGCAGCCTCGAACAAACACTGATTCTTAATGTGAAGCTGCTTTAATAATTGATTTTTATTGTAAGTTCCATCCCCGGTCCGTTTGCTTAGAAGAGGAGGAAAACTGCAGATATTTCCGCTCCCTTTGCTGCATGAGGAAGGCCTCCTACTATAATCGAGAAAAGCTGATTACAATGAAAAACTCCCATGATCCTATGGTAGTACTTCACTCAGTTTTTGCTGTAGTTTTGATTGAGAGAAAAAAATACATATTCCACGCCTGAATGGGATATTTTTCCCAGTTTTTAGTCAGACCTGTGAACGCTGCAGTGTGCAGACGAATGGTGATATATTTGTATATTTTAGCGTTTTGAAGGATCCTTACTGAACTCTATATAATGCCACTGCTTCATATATGGCGACCCACTTGCCTTATTTCCTGCGTTTGCTTTTGCTTTGCTGGCTTTATTGAAGCGTTCCAGAGCCGCGCATCTTCATGGCTGCATCTTGCACACAAGTGTCACTGCGGCGTGATAAGCTCCTATTGGCTGGCGGTGTTGTTATTGCTTGCAGAGGCAGAGCGATATGAAGGAAATGTCAGCTGATACTGGCCTTTGCCTGCTGGAAAGGCCATATGTATGAGAGTATGTAAATCCAAGTGCATTGTTTCTGCTGCTGGTGAAATACAATGCAATATTGAACAGTGATGGAAGCATAATGGAAAGTGGCCTGCGGCTAGCCTGGTGTGTTTGCTGGGATTTCTTTAGGCGAATTTGAGAAAAATAATCCAATACTATATGAACAATACAGATGCAGTAACATAGCTGATGGAAATATCTGACTTGTTGAAGGTTCCTCTTCAAATAGTTAATCATTCTAGATTATATGTTTTACTGTCCAAAGACGCAGTTTCAATCTTCCTATGTACTAAAGATCATGAATCCAGTTCTCATTCATAACACTCCGTTCGATGTCTCACTATGAGATGCGCCTCATCGCGGAGCAAACAGAAGCATGAATCTCATTACGCCAATCCTGATTGGCTGGTGATCTTGACGTCAGCGTCAGGGGAAATCACCCCCTATAAGTAGCTTGCGCCACAACGCATGCATCATTCAAACACCTCTTCTCGCTTCAGAGCACATCTCACAGTAGCCGGGCAAGCTTCACTGTCCACAGACTGAACCCAAAATACCATTTCGGTCGACGGGCGCTAGCCGGCTACTCCTTCTGCTTCGCAGGAAGACGGTAGTACTAACGCCGTTAGTGCTTAAAAATCGACCTCGCCCTTCTCTACGAGAAAGTAAGGTAGGTCCGATTTTTTCAAGCTAGCAGCACACCTGTTGCTAGCTCGCTCCCTCTCTGCCGACACCACGGTAGCGAGGAAGTCTTTTTTTTCTCCTCCCCACGGAGGGGAGAAGGATTAAAAAAGGAGCATACTGCCACACCAGTCAGTATTCTCCGGGAATAAAAGACCCACACCGTCCTTTTTCTCTGGATTAAGGACAAGGTGGTAATACCTTTTTTCCCGTCCCACCTGTCGAGAGCGGGCCCTCTCCACGCCACGAGGCGACAAGGATGGACGCCCCTCTCCCTCACACCAGAGGAGTCAGGGACTCGGTGGCTCGACTCGGCGGCTCGACTCTGCGGCTGCGGGTTGAAGATCTCGGGCACAGACACACACCAGGTCTGTTCGTCCTGCCTCGGGCTGGAACACGCCCGGAGCGCTATCGACAACCCCGGCTAATGCGGACATTGTGTCCACTTCACAGTCAAGAGCCTCCGCCGACGGCTAGCGAGACAGGTCGGAACAGGACCCCCCCATGTCCATGGACCCGCCGGCCGGCAGTCAGGACACGGGGGCGTCCGCCACAGAGAGCGAACCCCTCTCCGTGTCGGTCTGGGGCTCATTATCAGCGATGGCCTCAGAACCGGAATCCCGCGCCCTGGCAGGCCGGGACCCGGTGACGACAAGACACGCGGGAATCCGTTCCCAAGCTTTACCAAGCTGGGGCTCCCGGTTAGACCTCACCATGGTCTCACCCGCGGAGGATGTCCTCAAGTTGGATTATGAGGAGGACGATGAGGAGGACGCCCTGGCGTTCCTCCTGTCCGGGTCAGATGAACAAGAAGAGGACACCTTCATGTCATCGGCCCAGGCTGCAAAGCCTGGAGCGAGGGCTGCTCTCCCGGGCGACAGCACACCAGCTTCGCCCGGTCTGAGCATGCCTGCAGGCCGTGTGCAAACGCGCTGCGGTCAGACTCAATGTTCCGTGGCCTGAAATGGCCAAGGAGACCTCCAGGTCCCACTACGAGGGGAAGCATCTTCCCCAAACAGCGGGCAAAGGGAGGCAACTCCTCCCGGTTTTTCCAGAAATGTTGGATGAAGTGTCGGTCTCGTGGAGAGACCGGCCCTTCAGCAACAAGGTCCCAATCCAGGGTGCCTCCTCCCTGGACTGCGATGGAATGGAGAGGCTCGGCCTGCTCCGCATACCGCCCATGGAACCGCTGGCTTCTACCGAAGGTGGGCCCCTCACCGAGCAGGAACCCCACGCTGCCAGCAAAGGCGGACCGCTTTCAGTCTACAATGACTGAAAAGTCCTACAAAGCGGCAGCGCTGTCCGCCAGGGCCCTGAACGTGTCCTCGCTGCTAACCGCCTACCAAGCGGAGCTCTGCGAGGACCTGTCGGGTAGCCCGGGAGCAGCCACTCTGGACGAGATGGCAGCAGTCACGGACATTTGGAAGGGTCCAGCCGCTGCCTTCGCAGCAGCAATCCTTCACCCAAGCTGTCTCGAACTCTGCTCGGTTTAAAGCACCGGACAAGCAGAGGTCGCAGCCCACCCCGAGTCCCCAGCCCATGCTGGAGACAAGGGCAAGTTGGCCGATAAAATCTCCGGTTCCGGCTGCAGCTCAGGCTCAGCCAACCCAGAATTTCGGCCAGCAGTCGAGGAAGAAGAAGCGAGCGGCGTGACAGCCCCTCCTTCTCCCCTCCGTGAATGTGTTCCCGCCGCCTCGAGAGATGCCTAAACACCATCCTCAAGTCCGCACAAACACATGATTCCTCTGTCATAAAACATTTGCCGCTGACGCATCCAGGCTTCAGGCCGAGGGCGCAGCTCAAAAGAATGAAAAGAAAATCAATGAAGCCAATAAACAGCCTGTCAATTGTTCCCCTTCTGAGAGCAGCTACGGCATCTCTCAAAAGGCGGATTATTGGCGGGTCTGTGAAGGCACCACCGCCACGCGCACGCGCAGTGCCGGCTGGGGCTTTAAGGGCACCACCGTCACGCACATGCGCAGGGCCGGCTGGAGCTGTGAAGGCACCACCGTCACGCGCATGCGCAGTGCCGGCTGGAGCCGTAAGCGTGACATCTCAGCTGGCTCTAAGGAGCATACAGCAGGAGATACTCACGACATCTGCCTGGGCTTCTCAAAACAGTTACACTTTATCTGTTTTCACAAGCCCAGAGAGAGGCAACCCATATTCTGGAGAGAGAGGTTCTCTCTCCTAGAAAGAAGGGTTTTATCTATAATGCCCGCCGAGCAGAGTCAGATTACGCAGACAAATGTCCTCGTAAAGCACCCGCTCAACATGGGTCTCATAATCAAACGAAACGGTGTGCGGAGAGTATTGGTTATTATGTAATGCGTAGTGGCACTACACCCGACTTTTCTAGTGCGGGACGCGCCTACGGGTGCTGTCCTTTCACGGAAGGTGGTCACCACGGACGCATGTCAGACAGGCTGATAGGGTATTTACGAAGGTCGCCCGCGCACGTAAATTACCCGGAGCTTTTAGCGGTGTTCCCCAACCTAAAACGCTTCCTGCCTTCTCTCAGAGGACACCGTGTCCTCGTGAGGACAGACAACACGATATCGTGTATGAACCGCCAAGGGAGGTTGCGTTGTCTCCAGTCACACACACTGGCACACAAACTGATCCCTTGGAGCGGCAGACGTCTCCTCTCTCTGAGAGCGACACAGGTACCGGGAGTTATGCACCTCGGGACATAACTACTGTCCAGAGGTGCACCACTCTATACAGACTGGACTCCACATCCAAGGATCGTGAGTCCGCTGTGGGTGTGTTACGGCGGAGCCGCGTTAAATCTGTTCGCATAAAGAAAAAATGCTCAATGACAGCTGTTCTCTTTAATGCACGATTTACACGCACTGTTAGGCGGGGATGCACTCGTACACGATTGACCTCCGGGTCCTATGTACGCGTTCCCACCCCTGGCTCTGTTACCCCCAACTCTGGCCAGAGTGAAGGAGCAACGCCACACACTTACTCTGATGTTTCCGCCCTAGCCCGCAACGTACAGGCTGGCGGAGAAATATCAGCTGTTGTGCGGGCAGCCGTGGCAGCCCCCACCACGCAGGGACAGATTGTCTCAGGCGGGGGGGGGCGATCCTTCACCCACGCCCAGAGCGCGGGTCACTATGGGCCTGACCCGTGAGTGGTACAATCTGAATACAGTGGGACTCCCTCAGAAGGTGATAAACACTATTCAGAGTGCGAGAGCTTCCTCCACCAGGTCTCTTTACGACTGTAAGTGGAAGGTGTTTGAGGAGTGGTGCCTTCAAGAAGGACACATCTCTTTTCAATGTCCTGTCGGGGTGATTTTATCATTTCTACAGGACTTGATCGATAAACACAGAGCTTTCTCCACGATCAAGGTGTACCTGGCTGCTATTGCTGCATGCCATGTGGGCTTTGAGGGTAAGACGGCTAGCCAACATCCTTTGGTTTGCCGTTTTATGAAGGGAGCTCGCAGGCTCCTCCCTGTCTCCAGGTCGCTGGTGCCCTTATGGAACCTGGCAGTGATTTTGAATGGGCTCAGAATGACCCCATTTGAACCCCTGGAAGGAGCTGACATGAAACATCTGTCACTCAAGACAGTGCAGTTACTGGCCCTGGCATCCGCCAAGCGGGTCAGCGATATTCATGCACTGTCTGTACATCCCTCATGCACTCAGTTTACCCCAGGGCAAACGAGAGTGTTGTTGAAGCCCAACCCTGCCTTTACACCAAAGGTGGTTGGTTCGTGTACCCCAATTGACATTGAGGCATTTCCTCCGCCGCTGGTCTCCTCCGGGGAGCAGCAGCAGGATCTGTTGTGTCAAGTCCGGGCTTTACACACATATATGGACAGATCAAAGGAGCTTCGTCTTAATGACCAACTCTTCGTGTCCTGGGCTAACCCTCACAAGGGCAAGCCTGTTACTAAGCAACGGCTCTCACACTGGATTGTGGAGGCAATTGCTTTGGCCTATACGAGTCAGAATTTGCAAGCACCTTCGGGTCTGCGGGCTCACTCGACTCGGGGCCTGGCTACATCCTGGGCTTTGTTCAAGGGTGTTTCCATCCAAGACATCTGTGCAGCGGCGAGCTGGTCCTCGCCGCTCACTTTTGTCCGCTAAACTATAGGTTACTTACGTAACACCAGTTCTCAGAGTAACATGAAGTGAGATGTCTCACCAGACGGCCCTCCTTGCTATGGTGAAGCGAGAAGAGGTGCTTATTTTGAATGACGCATGAGTTGTGGCGCAAGCTACTTATAGGGGGTGATTTCCCTGACGCTGACGTCAAGATCACCAGCCAATCAGGATTGGCGTAATGAGATTGATGCTTCTGTTTGCTCCGCGATGAGGCGCATCCCATAGTGAGACATCTCACTTCATGTTACTCTTAGCCCTGGGGTTACGTAAGTAACCTATAGTTACACAGCAGTCCTTGGGCAATATCTGATCCAGTAAAATGTATTTAGATGTAGCAGAATGATCTAATGTCTACAGGTGCCTTCCAGCACAAACCCAATCAGGGAACAATACAATGGAACATAATCCGCCGTGAAGCAAGAGTGCTTATGAGTTGTTCTACTTTAAATTACAGTATGAACCAAGGTACCTAACATCCGACGGGAGCTCCATCACCGCGCCGCCCTGCCTCAGCAGGAGATGTAACTCTGCCGACTGAAAACGGATTTCATCTGAATCAATAACGCTGTAATTATGCCTTCCATAGATTCCGAGCACCTCTATTCATCAGAAAAATCTGACATGTGTTCCCCTAAACCTGTCAGGAGGTCTTTGATTTGCTGCTGAACAGGCTGGCAGAAGGAGGAACCTGGCCTCAGACTGTTTTGATGCTAGTTAATCAGCGGGGCCTTCGTTATGACAAGTTATTTAGGGACTTGGTTAATCAAACCGGATCAATCAAACTTTGGTGGGGTTTAGTTTTTTCATGAAGAGAATGTATGAGT
This sequence comes from Pseudochaenichthys georgianus, assembly GCF_902827115.2. Classification (NCBI taxonomy): domain Eukaryota; kingdom Metazoa; phylum Chordata; class Actinopteri; order Perciformes; family Channichthyidae; genus Pseudochaenichthys; species Pseudochaenichthys georgianus. The sequence goes on along the minus strand of NC_047506.1, from coordinate 27,091,152 downwards.
TGAAACAGCCACTACAAACAGAAATCTACTTTTTTATGGGTTTGGTTTGGTTTTTTCAGAAACTACCTGAGCCATTTCCGTGTCCAAAATTGCTGCTTTTTTGTGGGAATAATCATGGAGTTCTTTATACCGAGGAAAAGTTATATGTACAACGTTTTATTGTTCTTTTTTTGATGTGCAAAGGGAAAAGTTGTGATACTTGTACTTTATTTTACAACTTACCATCATGTCGTGACCATGATGATATGCACAATGAAAATGAACTAGGTGCATTTAATTTGAATTTGTTTGTGTTTCTTGTTAGACAGTTATAGTTATTATTTGGCATAGTAAGTTCAGAGGATAGTTTTCCTGTAAACTTCTAATCATGTTATACAAATATATTATTTTTTGATGAAATCAATGAGAAGTTGAAATAATCTCCATCTTTACAAGCGGAATTATTAAAATTCAGTTTTATGTAGCAATAATAATAATAATAATCTAAATCAAAATCTGAAATATATTCTTTATATAATAATATTAAACTCTGAAAGGGGTCATTCTGAAAAATGGTTATTAAAGTGTTTTTTGCCAACAATACTTGTGTACTTTTGATCATGTAATTGAATATTCTTACATGTTGGTACTGTTATTTTTACTTAAGTACTGTAAAGAAAATAATCACTACTCCCATCATTAGAGTACAGAAATGTGAATCAATGTTATCGTGTCTTATATAATGTAACACAGTAGACATGTTAAACACATTTCTCTTTTCACCACTAAGACATGGTTTGTAAAAAATGTAAAGTATACAGTATGTGTCTGTAGTTAACATTTTAGTTTTTAGACTGAGGAGATTATATTCTTGTAAATACTAAAAAAAGAAAAGCAAAGATTTATGAAAGACATACAGAGATAAGCATATTATTGTTCAGCAAATATATGTTCTCTTACTATACACTGCTAATCATCATGGGTCCCCTCAGATTAACTTGTGAGCTCTTGAGAGGTCCTGACCTGCGCTGTTATAAAGAATTAAAGTGTATAACCTCTCTCTGTAACCATGTTATGTTAAAAATCAATGTTTCCTCTCTGGTGCTCCTGTCTGTCTCCACTTGTCTTTATGGTTACGGTTGTCTGACTTGTTCTCCTTCCTGCTGTCTGTGTTTGAGGACCTCCCCTGCTTTTACTCAGAGTCTAGTCTACATGATGCTTTTAATAACAAAATAAATTATTAAATGCTGAAATGACACAACTGCATTTCAATCCGGTGTGTAAATTGCAGAAAACTCTCTATAGTAATTTAATGCTGTAGGTTTATGTTACAGACTAATCAATCAATTGTCCTTTGTCTTTGCCGGGAAAATTCAATCTCTAAACTCAATGGTTTCTTTGAAATGGTGTGTGTCATTTCTCCTCTGGGGAAATTGTATGGCGTTTCACTTGTGTTTTGGCCAAAAAGGGCCATCCCCCACATCTGCCATGACTAAAAAGGAGGAGAGACCGAATGTATTAAGTGATGGTTTTGAGAAAAAGTGACAGGCATTCAAATTGGCCGTGGGCTGCATTATGAAAATAAGTTTTATTTTTTCTTGATTGCTTGCATTTGAATTATGTGGCTCTTATTCATATGCTTGTTTAGTTAAATTACGGCAACAAAAACAACACAATGCTAATTACACTGCGTATTACCATATTCCTAAAGCCTGTCTTGGAGCACAATTCTTATTTTGTTATGACCATATTCCCTTTCTTACACTTTAACTCCATGACATTCCAGAAAAACTATGTGACTTATCTCTTTGCTTATTTTGTCCGTTTTCCTTTTCCTTTTCTATCCATTACGGCAGTGAGTTTGATCTGGACATCTTCCTCCAGTCAGTGAAAAGTGAAGGGAAACAGGGAAACTGCTCCCTGGTAATAGTTTTGGACACAGCTGTGTGCATGGCTGCCTCCTCAGCATTGCCGGGCCTTATCTCCAGAAAGGAGATTAGGTTTCTCGGGGTTCGAGACGTACGTCTATAGTTGAGGGGAGCTGCTCGGCTGCGCAGTAGCCACAGATAAAATGTTTGAGGCATTATTCCAATTCCCTGCAGTTTTTGTTTACTTTGGCAATGTTGATTGTGAATAATAGTCTGGCACGGCAAACCCAGACTGTGCGGTATTTGGGGTTGATAAGGAAACACAGTTACAGACTTTACATTTGACCCTGCTCCACTCTTCATATTAGCCTCAAACTGTTCCCCAACACTGCTCAATTTTTTAATAGACAAACATCCACAGCAATGAAACATCTGAAAATACCCAAATGATGTCTTGTTTACTCTGAGCAGGCCATGTGCAGAGTGGTGTAAATTTAGAAACAAATGGCTTTTCCACGTTTACTCAATACTTCACGCTGTTTCCACCCCTCTCCAAGCGCTTCCTGCCTCCGCATCAAGAAGGCTTTGTGCTTTTTAAGCCGCTGCGAACAATTGCAGCACCAGACAGCTCTTAACAGAGTGACGAAAATGATGGGGTAGATGGCTGATGGCGTACTTGAAATGATAAAAACTCTTATATTTCCCATCTTCCTCCCACTGTGTATTTTGAGTTTTTTCAGTTTTTGGGATCAAGAAGAATTTTTCAGTTCCTGAAGAATTCTAAATAGAGCTCGTTCCCTCAAGAGGAAGATAGGCTTCTTCCTTGCTGACCCATTTCCAATCTCCATCAGCTCTCCAGAACTGGCAGCCTCTGGATCCAAAGGATGCTGCGAGTTGTCTGTTACCTCCCTCAGTGAGACATGAGCCAATTGTTTTTATCTTTTTTTTCTCCAAGACTTTCACTTGATGCCTTTTCTTCGAATGAAACTCAAAATAAACAACAAACCCGGGTTGTGAGTATACGTTTGGGGCTCATATTTCTTGGCAGTATTCGATTGCTTTCATGATGCTGCCATTCTGTGTCCTCATAACATTCATTCAAATCCCTTGACGAATTGGATAAATAAGCAATTTAAGTTTAGAGTTGTTTTCAAAAGACAGCTGTTTGTTTTCAAAAGACAGCTGTTTGAGGAAAGGTTATGGAAACCACTGTGACAAAATAGAATATGACTATCATTTTCTTATAATCTTAAAGCCATGAAGAAGCTGTGGTCAACACATTTTGGAACAGGTTATTGTTTAAGTGACAGTAATATCTAAGAGAGGGAATTGTGCTGTGTGGTAAAAAAGACAAAAATATCAACACTGCTAAATGAAAATAGTTTTTTCCTTCTTATTAATAACAGCTCCACTTTGTTACGTTATTCTTCTCATGATTGGTTGACATTTTTGTGAGCGAATGCCAAAGAATTTATAAAACATGGAAGAAGTCTCTGTGATGTTTCTAAAGAACTGGCCTAGGAGACAGTGATGGCTACGGCTGTCGCCATCTTGAAAGTGACAACAAAGTCTGACCCCGATGCAATCAATAAATCAATACATTATCATGAACTGGGAAAGTACATATGATGACCAAAATGTATTCTGCTTGTTTTAGGCTGTGAATTTCTAAGTTGGACATTTTACCAAAGTTTTCTTTGAGGATTAACTTGCTTTTTAAGTCAGCCTTCAGATTTGGGCACTACTACATGGGCTATAATTAATAGACCATAGGTGTGTTATAATTGGGGGGTAAAGCTGCATTGAAATGATACAGGATTTATTTTCTTCCCTGACACCTTGGGTCGAGCTTCCGCCTAGTTGGGCGACACCGCTCAGGCGCTCACTCCAGAGAAATACAACGGCAACGCTAGCACAAAGCTGCTGTCATGAGAATGCAGCTTTAGGGTTAGGTTGAGTGGTTTCGACTGTGACAACATTTCACTAACACACACCTACTTGTGGTCAGATGTTGTGCTGAGATGTCCAAAGCTACAGTATGAAGGTTGCACCATTAGGTCTGGACCTTTAAGTATATCAGAAGCAGGCTTTTTATTTCATGATTTTTTTACACAAGCTGTTGGGTTGTAAGGTTGTAAAGCTCCCATTTCGATCAATGGTGATTATTTAAGAAATGTATAAAAGGCGAGTAGGTGGGGAATCTTATAGCATTTTTCATGCAACATGGCAGAGCAGACTTGTCACACACCATACTAGAAACAAATCTGTACAAAAGATTTGTTTATACATTTATTTGCCAGGCACTTATTTAGTGTCCTATATAAAAAAAATAAGCTATGGACATAAGGTTTTTGCAGCCAAGAGAATTTGGTGTGAATTCAGTTTCGCCCATACAGTATGAGCCAACCTAGTAAAGAAGTGATACAGTTTAAGAATGCAAGCATATTTCCAGTGTGAGACCATATGATTCCTATATCTTTCTCTTAATCTCAGCATGTGTCTGACACTCTCTCCTCAGGAAGGTTGAGTGGCTAATTTGTCTAAAGCATTCACCTCCAAGCTCAAACGCTGCAGTAACAGCCCCATCACAGCGAACGCGAACACTCTCATCAAAACCTTTCACATCTTATGGAATCCAACCTGGGCGAGAGCAGTGGGGATGTGCCAATACAAGAAACCTAGAGAAGCAGTTGAAGTTAAACAAAAAGAGTGGAGTTGAAAGGCAAACTCTCGCTCCGCAGAGAGGTAACAGACAGATGAAATGCTCATAGTTGACAGTGAATGCCAGCTGTCTTAAGTTTGGAGTTCAAGATGGACTCAAAAGTTGCGATGCTGGAAATAAAAGTTGACTTGAATGAAGAAAAACAAAACCAGTCACGAGGTCTTTGGCAAATGTGCGATTTTGAGTCATTTGTGACAGCTGTTTTCTCTTTTGGAAGGAGGGAAGAAGTTTACTATGGCATGGGATTTTCATGTTGTTAAAGCATCGGCTCGTATTGAAGCTGTATCGTTAGCGAGTGCAGATCAAGGGCTCGGTCCACACAGCATGAAGTTATCTATGTTATGATATAGATATTTTTAGTTTATCTTTGCAGGCTGAGACCGGGGACCAGATCTATATTTCACATCTGTTTATAAGAAATAAATGGTGTCTCTCAGTGTCTCTGCCTGGAGACACTGAGAGAATGCAGCTTAGAAGTATAGTTTACCTTTCTCCTTTATGGAGATAATTTTAAGCAGGATATGTCAAAATAACATGGATATTATGAAGTGCGGCGGTGACTTGCTGGATTTACAAGCTTCATTGGTCAGTTTCCCACGTCTGAAAAACAGCTGCATATTAGAATAGGTGTATTTAAGAAAAGTTATAGTGGGAAAGATACAATTGAATTCACCTATATCCTATATTACATAAAACTATTGCTTTAATTACATTAGTAAAAATTGCCCAGATGAGTTACTCAGTCAGAGTCGTGCTGTTGTTTTTGAATGTCACTAAGTGCATCAGCATTTCTATTTTCGAACAACTGATTCATTTTCTGAGCTTACTCTGATAAATCCCTCTGCCTATCTGCACCTTACGAGGGCAGCCCCAGTCACTGATTGTATAACTAGCTGCCACATTAGCAAATCAGATGCTAATTTCTCACAGATTCTGAGAGTAAAATGAATGAAAAGACCAATGTAAATTTGCCAGCTGCATTTCTGTGTATTGCCTCGTGATCATAAGTTGCATTTGCTCAATCCTTCCATTGTCAAATTTTGAGCAAAACAGGACTACATGACACAGTTTCACTTCTTTCTGTTCAACCATTTTGTATGAAGAATAATTGTTGGTGATTTGGTGGATTATGTTGATTAGAACGTTGAATAAAGGTATTGTAAGTCTTATAAATAAAAATAAATCTTATTTTAGTATTTTTTTCAAGCTTCTTAAAGGGCCCATGTCATGGCCATTTCTACTGATCATAATTCCATTGTTGAGGTCTACTACAATAGATTTATACTGTGCAATTTTCCAAACTCACATTGGTTTCTCATACAGCATCTCTGTAAAGTATGTGTATTCACCGGTATTCACTCTCTGTCCTAAACGGCTTGTTGGACCTCGCCGGTTCAGTTCCAGGTACGGTATGACATCATGCCGTACCCGGAACTAAATGGAAGAATCAAATGGACAATGACGTATCTCCAACGATGCGTTTAGGGGAGGTATTTTCTGTGTTAGAGTTTTACTCGCTACAGGGTGTACTTTGAGGGTTTTTGACTCTGCAGACCGTTTACATGCATAAAAACCTTCAAAACACACAAGGGGATGGGTAATAACCGGAAAAGCATGACATGGGCCCTTTAAGGTAACGCTTCTAATCATTTCCAAAAATGCTTGAAACCTTAAAACCTACACATTTCTCTTGCTTCTTTTTGGGCCACTTGTGGGCAGCAGAGACAAGTTGTGAACTTTAAAACTGACATATCATCACAAGTTTATATGGGGAGCATGCACACTTTTAACACCAACAAAAACATTTTAAATGGTACATTTTCAGTTTCATATTTGTATTTTGTGCATCCTCTGTGATAATCTACATGCTTTAATGTAAACAAATGTCTTTATTTTTCTCATACTGCCTGTGCTGCAGCACCTCTTTTCACCCTCTGTCTGAAACCAGAGTCTGCTCTTATTGGTTAGCTGGCCGGCTCTGTTGTGATTGGTCAATTGATTAGAGCTGTGGCAGAGGTGTCCAACACCTTAGCCTACACATACAATCTGTTTGAGCACTAGGCAATACAAGCATTAGTGTTAATAATGATGCCACTATGTTACAGAAACAGAACTTTGGGATTTTAGCATTTAAAGACCATTACATGCACAAAACCTACAGTATATAACACACTGGAAAGGGAAAAACCCCAAAATCATAATCGGGCCTTTCTAATGTTCAACACATACAAGAAATGCTAAGCTAATCATAAAAACTGTTTAGCAATAGTAGGAGCTTAATACCAATACATGTTAGCAGTGTGAGCCTCGTGCCTTTAAAAAGAGCTGTAAACTCATCCTTGCTGCAAGATGCTGAAGACCGGAGCTGTAAATAAACTCCCACACCAATTTACAACTTAGAAGGTGAAAGTGATTGCCATTTCAGCAGTGTTGGTTTCAGAACAATAAACACTTTTTAAAGAAGAGGTACTTACTTACTCACTATTCAGTGAAACATGTCAGAAGTTCAACTATCCAGAGGGCAGCGATCTGTTAGTCTTTTTGTCAAACCTAATTTGTGAAAAAAAAGTCAAGCAGTAGTTGTTTCTTTATACTCACCATTAATCATGGGGTATTATTTTTTGACATAGCTTCTCTGAAAAATAGGATAGGATAGGATGTGGTCATTTTTTCAGAGCAAGCTATAAATGGGCACTGGTTGCAGCTAGAAGCCCTTTTTCAATAACATATATCTCCCTATTTAATAACCCAGAGGGGTGCCTATCACAACCCATCACAGCACCTGTTGCTGATCTGAAAATCGTGCTTTAACTTTGACTTACTTTGCTAACATTGTTCACAGGTATTGGAACAGTGTGAATGAAAGTTCTGAACGAAAAAATAGCAGTTCCTCCAGGTTCTGATTCAGGTTATTTATTTGTACCCGTACACTATAGGTAGATTTGGTTTGCACTAAAAAGACAAGATATCCATTGTGTCACACACTTCATACAATACCGAACAGACACATCTTTCAAAAGTACCCCGGGCTCCACCACATGTTTGCCTTCCCCAGTGAGATGATAGTGAACTGTTCATGAACTTGTCATGAAAAGTTCATGGAATATCAGTGAACCATATTCATGAACAGCTCATAAACAGCTCATAACAAAGTTGATGAACTGTTCATGAAATGGTCATGAACATTAAATGGCACTAGGGCAGTTCATGAACTACTCATGAAACTCCTGTGCTGGAATGGTTCATGAACAATTCATGGAATATGGTTTTAGGCAGGTTCATGAACAATTAATGAAATTGAGTTTTCAGTGAGTGTGTAGGGATATTCAGTTTTCAACCAAGAACATATCAAGAACTGATCATAACAACTTCATGAACAGTTCATACCCAGTCACTGAATATAATTCAATGGCTGGCTATGAACAGTTCATGTACATGAACTGTTCATGTACATGAACTGTTCATGAACCATTGACTGTGGGTCAATTGGCAACCATAGAAAACAACAATTATGTTAATCACAATGGAACTTTACTCAAATTAACATACAAACATACATGTATACAGGTGGAGCACTACAATTAATCCTATCACTATTTGAAGCACAGTTCTTGATACTCAGCTGCACAAAAAAATGTGTTACGGGTCCCAAAAGCTTGGGTACCACAGCAACAATAAATGATTTATGTAGAAAACAGAAAAGTGCAGCAGCAATAATTATACACAGGATCCGGTTGATCGTCTGGATTGCTTCTTATTATTCAAAGTACACAGTTACATTCAAATAGCTGTACTTTACAAACATCACATTTCTCCATTTAAGTTATCCGTCTGTCACAGTCAATTACTGTATCTCAAGGAGAAATTCAACATAGTCAATATAAATTATTACATCACATTGCATTTAGCTGACGCTTTTATCCAAAGCGACTTACAATAAGTGCGTTCGACCAACAAAATACAAACTTGAAGAAAACAGAATCACAAAGTACATCAGGTTTCATAGAGCAAAAACATTTCAAGTGCTACTCAACTGGCTTTAGATAAGCCAGCCCTTTATTAGTATATAAGTGCTTTGTTAATAGTTCTATCGCTCCAGGTGGAGTCGAAAGAGATGAGTTTTCAGTCTGCACCGGAAGGTGTGTAAGCTTTCTGCTGTCCTGATGTCAATGGGAGCTCATTCCACCATTTTGGAGCCAGGATAGCAAACCCACGTGTTTTTGCTGATGGGAACTTGGGTCCCCTTCGCAGCGATGGTGCAGCGAGCCGTTTGGCTGATGCAGAGCGAAGTGCACGTGCTGGGGTATACGGTTTAACCATGTCCTGGATGTAGGAAGGGCCAGATCCATTCACAGCATGGTACGCAAGTACCAGTGTCTTGAAGTGGATTCTAGCAGTTACCGGAAGCCAGTGGAGGGAGCGGAGGAGCGGAGTGTTGTGGGAGAATTTAGGAAGGTTGAAGACCAGGCGAGCCGCTGCATTCTGGATGAGCTGCAGAGGTCGGATGGCACATGCAGGTAGACCAGCCAGGAGAGAGTTGCAGTAGTCTAGGCGTGAGATGATGAGAGCCTGGACCAGAACCTGCGTGGCTTTCTGGGTCAGCTGGGGACGTATCCTCCTGATGTTGTAAAGCGTGTATCTGCAGCAGCGGGTTGTAGCAGCTATGTTTGCAGTGAAGGACAGGTTATTATCTATAAACACATAACGCTATCAAATAATACTTTCTATCAATATATCTATCTTTACCAAATATAACATATTATGGAGATCACAAAAATACACTGTCAATGTTAAAGGAATGGTCCACTCATTAGATAATTAATCAAAACTTCAGTATTTAGTGAAACATTATGTTTAAACCATACCCTGAAGAAATCAGCGATATTCCCCGGTAAATAATGATGTTATAGCTCTTTTTTATCAAAACCTGTATATTCCGTCTGGCCGCCTCCATTTTTGCCATTTTCAGTAGTCACGTGATGGTCGTGACGTCATCCATGCGTTCACTTTGTCAACACACGGAAACATGGCGGAGTATTTGAGTTCGGACTCGTCAGCAGAGGAAGAAGTTTTGACCAATGTGAAGAGATTGGATGGGGGAATTCAGCCATACATATCAGTATGACAATACGACACCCTCTGTCCTTAGACCCTCACATCGTACAAGGAAAAACTTCCGAAGAAAACCCCCAGTTTAAAGGGAACATGGGAGAAACCTCAGGGAGAGCAACAGAGGAGGGATCCCTCTCCCAGGACGGACAGACGTGCAATAGATGCCGTGTGTAAATTGAAAAGATAATACATTTGCAACATAGGTAGTCCAAATGTTTGGAAATGCATGTGTGTATAATAGGAAGATGATATAAGATACTATATGTATGCATGTAGTACCACCCTTGCTAGCGATTCCCTCTCTAGTTTAGCATACTCAGCTTCGTTGTCCCTGGCCATAGAATCACGATTTTATGGGGCTGGAAAATACACACTAGCCGGTACTACGCTATATGGAAAGACCACCAAAAACTGTCCTGGCCTGGACGCTAAAGGACGTTAAAACTGGGCTAGCCGCTGCAATGGAAATGCGCTATAACATACCTTATTCTTACTCCGAGCACTACTTCTTCTCCTCCGTCGCTTCACACTTGCAGAGGGCGATTTCTCAACTGGCCGAACTGGTGTCCTGGTCGGTGATGACACCAGAAATACCGATTGTACTGCATCTCCATTAAGTAATGGTTGTTCCATAAATCCCATGTTATGTTTTATCATACTCTCAGAGTTGTCGTCCGGAAATTTGAAATGTTCGCTGCATACATGAGCCTGTGAATCTTTCGGTTCGGGCCGGCCACATTTCGCTAGCCACTGCCTCCGAATGTACTTCTTACGCTTACCTTTTGGCAACAGATGGAACCGAGCATTCCGTGGATTGTTCCTATCCGAATTATGGCAATATTTCGCGATACAGTGAGGCATATTTGAAGAGAGAAACTACAGTAAATAACATGGAGATCAACGTGTCTTCGAAAACCAAACGCATGGTTTACGTCACGTCCGTAAAATGGCGGCGCCCACAGTGTTGATGTTATTTCGGTATATAATCAGTTTAAAATCACTGATAATGTCATCGGATTAAAAAAAAAAAAAAAAGACTGGCTGAGACTGGTCTGTTTTATCGGATGATAATTATTTAAAAATGAGTGTCATGAGCATACCATTCCTTTAATAAACAAAAAACAAGGCAATGTGCCTGCAAGACTTCACTCAGGTAATCAAAACATATTACCCGTGCGCAGCAGCTAACCTGCCTGCGAGCCTTCGCTCAGGTCACCTTTACCCAGGCGCGGCTGAAGCCCGCGAAAATGGCATCTATTGTTGCCGACAGTTTAGTATTTTTAAAATACCGTTACTCTGTCAAACATGCTCAAAACCTTCTGACACACTCTCCTAAATATCTCCAACATCATATCTAATTCACACAAGGTAACATCGATCATTTTCATCATGTACTGACCTGTAGAAAACCGAAAAGTAAGCAACAATAATTATACACAGGATCCGGTTGATCGTCTGGATTGCAGAGGAGGGGGCGGAAGTGTCCCCCCTAAAATAACCCAGATGTCACCGCTCACCTGCCAAAGGTTCCACCTTGGCGCTACTTACTCATACTGCTTCTCAAACAGTACAGATAAACCATAAAATGATATGAATGTCACCAAAATAAATACAGATAATGTTCAGTTTCAAATTCACTATTGTTTTGTTTTAAGATTAAAAGTTTTTAAAAATAAAGACATGTTCAAATAGTAGATGAATATTCAAGAGGTCTTTAAAATCATCACACTGATCATCAAAAGTTCATAAAATGCTCATGAATATTCAAAAATATTCTGAACTTGCCACAATCATCCAAAATTCATGAAATGCTCATACAGTAGGACAGAAAAGTTCATGAAATGCTCATGCAAACTTTTTGGGGTTTTAATTATAATTTTGTGATTGGCTGGATCATGAAAAGTTCATAAATTGCTCATAAAAGTCTGTCATGAGCAAAACAGGAACTTTATATGAATGAACAATGTTCATAAAAATGTCATGAACTGCTCTTTAAAATGGTTCATGAGCATTTTAAGAATTTTGGTTCATGAACATGACAAGTGAACATATAATGAGTTGTTCATGAATGTTTCATGAGTGCTCATGAACAGCTCATAAAGTCATGAACTCCATCTCGCAGGGGTTAAGTCCAAAAACTGAATTTATGATAGCAGGCGGTCATTTCCTGATTTACCAAGGCATCATCTGTAGACCTCTGCAAGTAGACTCTTGCTGCCCTGAAAGAATTTGGTGACATTTCTAGAGGGAATTTTAACAGATTCATGCAGCCTTGTCAGAGTGGCTTCTGTTGTCAATCCAAGACTTGTTGGGTTTCTGAGGGGGCAAATTGCCATATTGCAGGGTTTTGGCTGCAGTTTATTTCAGGTTTATTAAATTGGTTAAAAAACTATTTCATGAATTTAAATACAATTTTGTCATAAGGTCAGGTATCCTGAATATAAAAATGGAACCGGATTGTGCATCCTACTGTTTTGTGCTGTCCTATTTTACACTGACCAATCAGGATATTGCAGGATACTCAACCTTATATTATCCGTGTATCTTGAATCATCACTATGACATTCTGAATACATTGTCACATTGCTTCTGTCATGTGGTATATTGTTACTGAAATATTGAATAAGGCGCTTTAAGGTATTAATCCAAATTTGACAAGTAAGACATACACATCCAGCTGCTGTTTGCCTTCTTTTGAGAAACTTTGTTAGCACAAACTCAACAGAAATCTCTCCTGAATATCTTATTTCTTCCCGGCTCTGTCTTTGTCTGGCACTTTTATGTTATTCTTTTTTCCTCTTGGAGGTGAACGTGTGGTGCATACAATCAGCTCTAAATGTTGGCCAGGCTGGAAGTGAATATCAATTTTTGCAAAATAAATGAAAAGATAAAAATACGGCTTTCATGCTAATAGCAGGGATCTAGTTGTCATAAAAAAATAATTAAACAGTAATGAGTCATTGTTTGAATTCTATAATTTGCTGCAGGTTTACTTTATTTTGATCTGCAGTCATTGCTTCGTTGCATCTGAAATGAGCCTGTCTCAAATCCATCCTGCTTTAAGCCAACACCGACAGGGGATCTTGCACGGTGGCTGTCGACTGTCACCATGAAAGTCCTCTCTCAAGGTACTTAATGTGCTCATTCGTGCTTCATCCATAATCGACTTGTAGCACACTGTAAGCTTGAAATAAAGGCATCTCAGAGGGCGACGTTGGCCTGATTCCAGTCAGAACACCAGTGTCAGAGGAACCGGGCTTTGAATCGGCATGGGGTTTGTCATTAGGAGTAGTGAGCGGGGATGATTCCCAGGCAGGAAACAGTGTTTAATGGAATTGAGTGGTAACTGTGGCCCTGTGGGAGATTATGCCACAGTCTGTCCGTAATGAGCAGCGTAATGGCACGATTACAGCAGCACTTAATGACTCAGAAACGGCCACCAGTGTAAGTGTGTGGACCCCCTCTACTGTATATTCCTTCTCATTAGCCAAAGCCCTGCACAATTATTGCACCATTTATAAGCATTCACATGAAGCTTTGGCTATCTGTTTCTGACTGTATGTATTTTTTCGACAATTACTCAATATTCGGTCTAAAAGCCCAGTTACAGAAGGATTTAGATTGGTGACATTTTGTTGAAAAATCTATTGATATCAAGGTATTACAAGGAAAGTCTGGAAAATCTTTGTTTTAATGAAATTACAATTGTGATCTAAGGGAGCAGCCGCACACAAAATAACATTGGCAAATATTTACCATTAGGATTCATAGAATGGAAAGGAATGGATCAACAATTTGCCTTTGCATCGCCTACATTGCATCACCTACAAATTTGCAACCTAAACCAAAATCATTCAAAATGAACTTCTGCAGGCGATCACTTTTCCACCAAAGTCAATAAATTAGGCTAGCTCATCACTTTATTTACCATACCTTGAAGGTAACTATCCGTATCATAAGCAAACACAATGATGATCTAGAACACTAAGTCCGGAACTACTGCAAACTGCTGTACAAAAACATATACAGTCAGACAGTGCTATAAGAGTTACACAGGTTAAATATATCAACAAGAAATACAGTTCATAGCCTGAGCAAATCAGATTTCACAAAGTTTTTTAATAAAGTGCTGTTTCTGTACCATACAGTACCAAAATAAGAAATTGAAAAATAAAAACTCCAAGGACACAATGTTAAAATACACAACTCAATACATTGAATTAGACAGATTCAACAAAAAATAAACCTTTTTCATGTAACCAAAAACTTTCTTTTCGTTATTACTTTTGGTGTTCTTAAATGTCCGTCATCATTATTAGGGATGAGATGTTGCCTTTAAGCGGCACAAATAAAGGTACGTTATGACAGGTAAGATTAAGCACATATCGCCTTGTAAGTGTGACAGCAGTTCTCCGGGGAAATCTACTTGACACTGCCTTAGGATTGTGCTCGGCTCAGCTAACAGGATTGGATGTTATGTCAAGCAAATATGTAATTTTCATTAACCTCCAGCGGTGCCGTGATTTGACTGTGCCAACCCAGCAATTAGTTGATTGTGACTGATTGACAAAGCCACTGCTTTTCAACTCAGATGAAAGATGGGAGATAGAGAACAACTGTATAAATAATTGACACCTGGCTTGAGCCTTTCGAAACACCCCTTTAACCCCCATTACTCTGACTTCTTCGGTTGTGAAGACAGATCTAACCTGGGATAAGATCAATAGGACTCTTTATGTTATGGAATCCAACTCTGAATATAACAAAATATAAAACAATTACTGTTAATTGCTTTATAATAAATGAAATTATATTATGAGATTTGTGGCAACCTTTTTTTTATATTAATGTAATGTATTTTAACAAATTAAAATCCAATACTAAATCCATCCTTGTCTGCTTGTATATCGTTCAGCCAAACAACTTCACATTCAATGCTGTACTTCCTTGGAGCCTGCACAATACAGCCACCAAGTGTGAAATACATGAGATGAACAGTCTTTGTCCAACATTCCTGTCTGTCTTTCTTTTTCTGTTCTTGAATGTGAAATATATAATTGTGTAATAATAACTAGTTATTTACCTATATTATAATTTATATTAAACCGGTCATATCGTGAAATCATCATTAGCATAAGCATGCAAAGCCTTGATTGCTCGATTGGGAAATTGGAGTATGCATTACTCACACATCATACATCATAGGTGACAACAGATCTGGGACCAAAATACATGCTCTTTTGAAATGCATGACAACAAGGGCCCCAATGACGGAGCTAAAAGCACTTTTTAGACCTGTTGTAGGAAAAGGGATAATTATCGGTTTGAAGGCTCTGGCAGAAGACATTTATCATGCTGATAAGCTTCATCAATGAGCTGAAATGTGGCGGAAAGTAGCTCATCAAACCTGCTTGAGCTCTCCCTGAGTGGTCACTCTCTACTCAATGAACTCCTCAGTCAGAGGCAATTGAGTGTACGCATCACATGCAGCTTCAAGAGGATGCAGCGCCTAATGTGATCTGATATGCATACATGTTGTGCAAGACTTTCTCTCAACAAGAGATGGGGTCTAAAAATAGAACCTCTACCTTTCTCATTGAAAGAAAAGGACCTGCTTTAAACCCCAGTCAATTTGTATTCGAGACATCCAACGGTGCAAAAGGTTGTAAAGGAATCCAGGCTGACATTTGAATACACTGCCTGCCTCTCAATTCTCTGCCGTGGCCTCCCTTCCAAGGCATTTCACCAGCCTTTATATTGAGCTCAAGCACCTCTAACATGCACCTGATCGATATGTTATTGCAGAATTGTCAGGGACATATCTGCCATTTAGATTCCAGCCGGGCAGTATGAACTTCATCCCTCCTAGCCACAGCGGAGTCTGGTCATGGAAATCTCTGGAGCTGACATCTTAGGCGTTTTAATGGCGATACAGGCTTAAAAAACAAGGTGGCGGAGGTGGCATTCGCTCTCCCTGGGAACTAAACAGTGAACGCAGCATTAAAAATCCTTTAATTTGTTAATTGCAGAAAGCGATTTCCCAAGCCAATTGTTTAAATGCCACGGTGAAACATTGCAAACTTTCCTCAAAGTGCCTGCTATCATGCCTCATGCATTGGTAATGGCAAAATGGGGAGAGTAAATTCATTTTGTTCCTTCCCTCTCAGTTTTAAAATGGTTCAAGCTGCCTTCTCCATTTATCTTTATTGCCCTCCAACAACTGTAGATCTGTCTGTATGAGCAGGAAAGCAAACAAAATGGCATGCTGGGATAAATTACACAGTGATGTAAAATGCAGTTGCTGCCTTTGGAAGCCATACTGGTACATTTAATACATTTATTCAGTTTTCTCTGAGCCATTTTTATGGATTTCAATACTTGCTATTAATCTGATAGAAGTGCTGCGTTTTCCTGTGAGGTCTGTTATTACAGTATTTGATCTTTTTTACAGTGTATCTTTGCAAAATGTTGAAAAGCAGTTTCCAAAATTGTTCAAAGTGAACAAGTTTGCATCTCTCTTTATACTGGGATTAGAAATTCTCTCAACAACTACACCATCCTCCCTCATTTTCATACCCTTGGTGTCAAGGGCTCCCGCAGTCATATTAGCTTGTCAAGAAAAAGCTGTTTGATCTATCTCCTCGGTTTTAAAATAAACAATTCTGAGACAGTTTCAGGTTGGGAGAGAGAATGCTCCTAAATCAGCAATAAGGCTCTCTGCTGTGTTGCTGTGCAACAGAGTGAGATTGACAGCGCTCAGATTGGGGAAAACATGTCTCGTGTTTGATTGGCATCATCAAAAAAAACCTTTACGTTTTTTTTTTTCCTTCTACTGCTTCCCCATAAATCTCTTTATATACACCGTGCGGGCTCCCTCCCCCTCTGCTGCAGGTCAAACTAATTCTGCATTTGTTATATTTGGGGAAATTGCTGGCAGATTGGAGGTAAAGTGCTTGTAGCAGGAGATCAGGGATGTGATCCTGGGGGCCGAGGGTAGCGTTTGAATACAAAGGAGATTGCGGTGCTGTGTTGACTCAAAGTGTTGACTCAAATTTGAGGTTTTAGTTTTCGTCCCATTAATCCCTGATGCTGATAACCTCTGATCTGAGGCAACTCCAGCCTCCTTATCGAGGGCTTTGTAGATATTAATCTTCACAATGCCTGTTGGACTTGTTGTCACATAAAAAAGAGCAACAGGGTACGTTAAAGAAACGTCTCTGCAAAGGCTGAAATTGGAAAAACTAGAGCACAGAACAGATGATCCTTTTGTTCTAGGTGTAGTCATGCCTGCTGTACTTTTGTTACAATAATCATATAAGACCAGTGATGATTTAGTTTCTCTACTCTGTTGAAGAGGCCCTAATTTCAGCTTAATTTGTATGTTGTGCCTCTACTGCGACATGTTTACATGCTTTAATGTTCACAAAGACATTTATTTTTCTCATACTGCCTGTGCTACAGCTTGTTTACCCTCTGTCAGAAACTGGAGCCCAGTATGCTCTGATTGTTTAGCTTGCCAGCTCTGGTGTGATTGGTCAACAGCTTAGAACAGTCCCGCCCATATATATATAGCCTAACACGTACAAAGTGTCGGAACGCTAGCCAATAGAAGGGCAAGTGTTGCGTATTGATGTCACAATGTTACGTAAGTAAACAAAGGAGTCCAATGGAGGTCTTTCAGGCAGGGAACTTTATCCTTTGCAGACGATGTTCCTGCATAAAAACCTATATAACACACCAAAGGAAAGGGACACCCCTAAAAAGCTCCTTTAACTTTCTACACTGCATTCATATTATATCTGAAACATGTGAATAGTTTTGTCAAGAGTGCTTTCCACCATTATACTCCATGCTGGTAGGTAAAACTCAACAAGAAGCAGATGGTTAGGAAGAGCATGTAGTTAATTATACTACATCAACTTTGTATTTCTGAAAGAAAAATGTGGAACACAGGCAGTGCGCAGCAAATCATATACTTCTTACCCTCGGAGCTCTTACTTTCTCTCTTCTTTTTCCTCCACCATCTGTAATGAGCTACTGTAAGCAGCTTCTTAGATAATGAGGCACAATTCACCAGGGTGTGTCAAGCTGGGCCCACTTTAATATACCATTTCTTCATCCTGAGAATGAAAGCAATCAGAACGGAGAGACTGAGCAGAAAGACGCCGGCAGCTCGAGTGTCAAGACGAGCTTCCTATCTCTGTGCGGCTCCGCCAACCGAAAACGTGATTTAGAAAAAACTACTTGATAGGGAAAATAATGATTGCTATTGCCATGTTGAGGGATACAAAGGCTTTTGAGTGTGGCATTATACCGGATTTAAAACAAAAGTAGTCTAACAGGCCCCATAACCACAAGGCCTCTATTTTTCATTACATGCTACCGTGTAACAAACCGGGTCACATTTGTGAGACTACCATTATTCAAAAAGCATTAAATGCATTTTGCAAAGTCCCAAAGCTGCGATGCATTGCAGGTACATAAATGCTATTGCTTTTTTTATGGTTGGAGATAGTGGCTTGGCATTCTACCTCAGCACTAGGAGCTGAGACCTCTCCAGCTTTTCGTGGAGGATATCTCCATAATGGCCTCATTATTCAACTGTGAGCCCAGGCACACTCAGGCTGAAGTAATGAGCCCTCACTAGTTGCTGAGTATCACCTTTTTTCAAGAGGGTGCATGGAGAATGCATCCTGATTAGAAGTGTTGTTGAGCCATTTTGTAGCAGAAATGCAGTAAAGGTCATAATCTTCATTTTCATTTATTTTTTCATCCCACTTAAATCAGGACCAGGTGATTTAGGAACAATTGCTGCAAATTCCCTGACAGCGACTGAAATGCACTGTTAATAATGCAAGACATGGTTCACCAATACGTGCAGCTGGAAGTCTTATACTTCGTTATGAAAAGCCCTTACTTTTTTTTTTGTCTCACACAGTGACCAGACTGACCGCTGCCAGTGAAGTTGAAAACGTTTTCTTGAATTGGCTCATAATTTCATGTTTATCCATTTGTGTTAAAATAGTGTTTTAGATTAAATACGTGTAGCCTACAGAGATATCACAAATAAGTAGGGATGGATATCGTTAAGGTTTTAATGGTACTACTACTTTTATCGATACCGCTTATCGATCCGGTCTTTTAACGGTACTCTTATCGGTTCTTTTGGAGAAGAAAAAAGGTAAACTAACTAAACAAATTGTGAACAAAATTAACATTGCTTTTTATTTACATTAAATACATAATATTTCACATCAAAAGAAACAACAATGTTTTAACAAATCGTATTTAATAATGTGATGACAGAACTGTAAACAGAATAGCTGAAACTTTAACAAACTAAATAACTCAGTTACCTCTAATCATTAACCCATGTTTGTATCATTGAGTTAACTCCGTGTGTTGCTGCTAGCATACATAATACCTGACGTGGAAACGTGACTCGTGGATGGGGCTACAGAGCTACAGTCCGGTGCATTTCTCCGTCTGAATGTGGTGCACTTTTGCTAAATGTTTGGACAAATTGCTTGTGTTACCGCCCTGACATGCTAAACTATTATTGCACATTTGGTAACGAGCATTGTCCACATCGAGACGGGTAAAGTTTAACCAAACCTCGGAGCGCGTTCTCTCCGCCATCTCCTCCGTGTGTGTGTTGCATGTAGCAGCCGCGTGTGTGCAAACTGCCCCGCCCCCTCGCAAGCAGGCGGGAGAGAGATCGAAAATACTAAAAATAATCATGGACGAATTTTGCAGTCTTTTTGCGTATTAGAAACGGAGTTGGCGACACTAATACTGCAATATAATGTTTGCGTAGCAATAATACTGTAGCTAATAATCATTCCAAATAGACTACAATTCAATTAACAGAATGAACACTTACTTTGCAACAGTTGGACAACTTCATAATCCCTGAACTTCAATAAGCGCTCCCGGTCCCAACTGTCATCACTTTTTAGTGTCCCTGTTTCCGTTATGTTTTAAGCTTCTTGCAGAGTTCTGGATTTGCAAAGATTTCTTTATGGTGTTCATCAAGTCATTGAATGTTTTCTAAATGCTGTGCCTGTATTGTCAAGTTGGTGAAGATCTTTTCTCATTTGCATGTGTTTTGCCATATTCATGCATTTATATTTTCATCGTTTTCAAACTGCAGCACGTTTCTCCAAACGTAAATGTCGGCCTCCTTATTAAATACTCTTGTGACTTCTCTACATTTGACCACACCATATATTGTTTAAATATTGAAACATGTATTGTTGTAAATTAAAAAAATTCAATATAAAGAATGTATATAGCAATTCAAATCAAGTCTACTTACTTGTGATAGTATAGCTCACAATCAAATTGAGGAGAACGGTTTTGTTTCCATTAGTGTAGAAGTTTAGGGTAATTAAACTTTGCATCTAAACTAAAAGAAAATTGCCATTTTCAGGTTGATTCTAAATTAATTAGCTAATTAGCTAAATAACTTTTCTTCAGGAGATGAGTTGATGTCCCATGAAACAAGCTGAAATGCAACAACAGCAGTGCCCGTTTTTTTGGATAAAGAAGAGGCAGTCTGAAACATTAATTTCAGAATGCTGTCAGTGACAACATAAGCCGGTAATATAAATAAAAAGTTTCAATTGGAAATGTTTCCATAACTCTATACAGTAACAACTAGTTCCCCTGATTTTTTAAATAGACACAAAACATGCAATTTATTATCAGATGGATATTAGGTGCAATGTTATTCATAACATACATGTATTTATGGTTGTGATACATTAAAGGTGAGGTAGGTAAGTTTGAGAAACCGGCTCGAGATACACATGTTGTTATATTCCATGAAATGCTCTTAACATCCCGATAGCAATGAATATCATAAGTGCTTTGACAAAAAATCCATAAAAAAATGTCATCTGTGGAAGCCGTAGCGCATGACCAATCATTGTAGCCAGCCCGGCTACAATAACTGGATGGCCTACGTGCCTGTCAGCCTTCCATCTGTGCACAAACTTATCTCGTGCCCTCATTGGTCATGTGCACGTTCGTGTGTTTTGAAGGAGGGGCTCTGTAAGGAAGTGGCAGATTTTATCCGGCTGTGTATTTTCAAATTCTAGCGCACTCGAGCTGGTTTCTCCAAAATTACCTACCCCACCTTTAATATATCATGTATTGTTTCAGATAAAATTGCCCAACCATATTTAATATAGCTCAATTATGATCAGCTAAAGCCATCCAATTGTGGGTACCACTTTGGATTTGAAAGTACAGAAAAAAACTACCTACTGACATTATTTAACTGGAAATCATACATCATCATAATGTGATTTTTGTATTCAGTTCAATGGATTCCAGAGTTCGCTAAGATTTAGACTTCAACGTTTAAATCCAAACAAAAAATGAGCAAACTAGTGAAACTAAATATCTGGTTGTTTACTTTAAGGAATTAAGGAGAGCCATTATCAGTACGTTTGCAGACACTGACACTGAATTCATTGCATCTGGGCCATGACCAAGATGGCAGCCAGCACCCAGCCTGCTAATGTGACGCACAGCTTAAACTGCATCACAGTTTAATTAATGATCATGGTTCTGTCTTTCGGCTTTGTTTAATCCTCACGAGAATGTCACACACTGTTACACTTCCCACATGACAGGAGATGCTCAAGTCATCTCACATTACATTTCCCCCCCTTTTGTATGACTTAAAGTGCCAGGAATTTGCATAAGCTGCCCTTGTGTAAGCATCCATTAGCGCTTTTCCCTCTGTGTGTTCCAGTGTTTGGAGACCTAGTTGTCTAAAATCTTCAGTCCCTGCCTGCCACCTGTGTCCCAGTATAGCAGGAACATGACAAATAGCACTGCTGTCAGGCCCCAGGGCCCCTCTCTATCCATGAAAGATACCCTAACACAGGCTCTTGATTGTTGTGCCTTGGGTTACCACCACAGACCTAGGGGCGATCCTAATTAGCCTGTGGTCGGAAAAAATGCACCAGCAGAATGTGTGTTAGGGCACTGGCCCATTTGTTTTCTCAAGTACACACCATTAATGCAACTATCAGTCTTCATGACTTGATGTATAAAGCACCAAATACATGCTCAGATTTTCGAAGGTCATAAATGTTTGGATTTATTCCTGGGGTGAAACCATTATCTGATACCAGTTGTATGTTGTTCAAATTTAGTTTTTTTGATATTTATACATCTTGGAAAGAAAACAATGTTAGATAATGTGTTGAGCCAGTGCGTCTCAAAGGGCAGGTGCATGACCTACCTCAATCCATTTAAGAAAACAAAGAAGAAAAAAAAGTAGCACGCACAGAAAACAAATCGAGGAACCTCAGGAGAGGGAACCTGGAGTCAGACGGCTTGGTGTGAAGTAAAAGTCGTGGGATGATAAAACCGTGTGTAACATGTTTATTTCTTGTCTGAGAAAAAGGTTCAGTAAATAGTCCACCGGGATGATCCAGATGTCCAAAGCTTTTCAAGTCAAAGGGCTCAATAGGCCACAATCAGAGATGGGGTCATTACTAAAAAAAAGTAATATATTACATATTACATATTACTTTAAAAAAAAAAAAGCAATATATTACACTACTTCGTTACTCTCTACATAAAGTAACTCGTTACTTTACTCGCAGGGCCGGGCCGCCCCTCCCTGCAGGCAGATCACGCAGACTGCTAAAGTTTCAAATGTTCTCTTTAGTTCAGTTTCCATTGTCGCATAAGACTGATCCAGATCCTGAATGTTTTCCTATCTGACCGTGGCTGTCCTCTGTCTCCTGCTATCTGTATATTTTGCGCAGTCTATCTCTGCTCACGCTGTTGCGTCGGCGTGTTCTCCTGCGTGTTGGCCATGGGTCCTTCTCCCTTTGGTTAAATGGATTCCTTGCGTCCCTCACTTGCGTAGTTTCCCTGCGACTAGTCCCTCCCACCAGGGAAGCATCGAGAGACGCAAGGAAACCACGAGAAGCAGGGAAATGAGTTTTAAGAGCAACGGGACGTCCTTTCCTCTGGAGCATCACTTGAAGCGACGTCCGTTTGTGATGACGCTGCACAGCTGATCGTCTGACAGCAGCTCTGTCCCCGTTATTTCCACACACACCCCTGCCTGTTAGTACACATTTACTGACACAAACATTTGTATCATCTGTTTTAGACCCAAATAAATTAAATTAAATAAGAACTCATTCTCAAAAAAGATAAACGCCATTCTTAAAATGTATAAACGAACATTAGTTTGGTTAATATTGATTAGAGTGCACAAAATAAATAAAATAATTCAGAGAAGAAAAAGAGATATGTTATCTATCAAAACCCAGTTAGATTAACATTCATTGGATTGCACACTTTGTTTGTTTATTTGGATATGTAGCAAATTAACATTTTAATAGCACTTAATGACTTACCTAATTCTTTCACACACAGTGACGTCACGAGCTACCCACAAACGCGCGCCATAGCTATATAAATACGCCATTTTCCTGGAGGTGCTAATATCCTGGTGGTGCTAATATAAACCAACCTGATCTCACCAGAATGCGTGACTCCACCACCACTTCTTAACACCACAATGCGTGGTGGAGTCACGAACTTTGTTACATTTGCGTGTCGGCACCACGCAAACAACCCCAATGTAAAGTGAATGAGGCTCCTTTGTCGTGGTGCACACACGCATTTCTACAACGTCCCGCAGTGAGCTTTTATTCTATAAAACGTTTTTTTAAATCTACTTTATAGCTTGTAGTAACTCACGGGAGGCTTCTTTTATTTTATTTGTATTCATAATCATTTTTATTTTTCGTCAGAATGTAAAAATTACATTAGTTACGAATTTGTGTTCTCAAAAAACAGTGCATTGTGTGTAATGCAACTGTGATTTTTATTAAATTAGTTAGTTTTTAAGGAAGGCCAGAGCTTCAGCTGTGTACTGTTCCCTTTAGTTAACGTTATTTAAAAGATAATGATCATGTCCCCTGTATTGTATTACGAGCGTCCATTCCCATTGGATAATGGAGAATTGTACACCCGGAAGTAAGTATTCTCCTTACTGTCGATTGATTTTACAGTGATATCTGCACTACTCATCGACTAAAAAACACCAGATTATCCTTGTTAATTACACAACATTGATTGGTTTGAATTGTGTGCAATGCTTTTGTATTTTCCCCCTTCGATTCGGAGAAACAAATGTTTTTTCGGAGTTTTAGGATGGCCGAAGACACTACACTACCCAGAATCCTCAGCTATCGTTTGGGACTACACCATGTGCTTAGCTTGACAAACCCGTGATCAGTCCTCAACCTCTGTGATTGGATGTTGGAGTGGCAGTGTGTACAGTGTACACAGAGCGTCAAAAAGGACTTTGAAATGGAATGAAACCCATCGACGGCACACTATTCAAAACAGGAATCGAACGTGTCCTACCCCCGCCCCCCTTAGGTCACAGGCTCCTCCAACAGTACTATGCAATAAAACAGATAGGCCTACACAGAAAAAATAGTGAAATAGTGCAATAAGAGTCTACAAGTGATTGGAATATGATATATTAGATAAATAATTTCTAAGTAGCAGCCAGATGAATGTTATGGATGTTGTTTCTAAGTTCAGGTGTTTAATAATCGTATAGCCTGTGGGATGAAGCTGTCTCTGTGTCTGGTGGTTTTAGTCTGGATGCTGAGGTACCGCCTGCCAGACGACAGCAGACAGAACAGTTTGTGGCTGGGGTGATGGGGGTCTTTTATAATCCTGAGGGCTTTCTTTAAGGTTAACCTGGTATTTTTACTCCACTACATTTATTTTAGTTACTTTACAGATTTGGATTAATAATGTGAAATATAAACAACCCTTAAATCAGACTTTAGTTACACCTGAATGAAATTCAGTGAAGGTGATTGTCAAGTGCCAACAATCAGGCGAGATATTTGATAGTTGGTGCTTGAGAAGACTAAATATTTATCTGCAGATCCGTTTAAAGCATATTCATTACTCGTTATTCTATAATAGTTCATTAAAGACTGTATATAATTGCTATTTTGCACATCCCTTTCAAGATTTCAAGATTTTCTAAGGTTTATTGACATATCATATACACAATAGTGTAGTTATGTAATGAATGAAAAACTTGGGTCACAGGTTCCTCAACAGTGCATTACAAGACATCTATCAATATGTGTGTATACTTCCACCATTACACTGTCGTATTCTGCACATTTCTTATACTATCTACATTCATAAGGTTATAATTAATGTGTATAATATCAGTTAAAATAAGTGCTTCAACATAGTTAACATTGCAGGAAAGTTGATTGTCAAGTTCCAAAACAAACCATGCAATTTAGACTTTGTCAGGCTTAATATTTAGATACCCCCAAAGCTTTTTTCCTATTTAAAAGAAGACCTTAACCTAAAGTATTCTTTAATGTTTAAATAAAGCCTTATTAGTTAGCACATCCTCCTATCAGGCACTAAACTGTTTTATTCTAGATATCATTTGAGTATCTTCTTGATATTTTCTATTCTATATTTATATCATTGACCTTCTACTTTCCCACTATTTTGTATGTACTCTTAATATTTAAATGTTTTCATAAAAAACACATTCAAAAGTGCTTTACAAAAATGAAAGACATTAAGAAAAAGGCATTTTAACACAATCTTCCTGTATTGCAATTACTCTAAACGTGCAATAACGTGCTTTAACCAGTAGGTGTTTGGGTTAAAAAGCTGTAAAGTTTACAGTGTAACAAAATAAAATATACTGCTGTTTCTGGTTTAGTTTACGACGAATATTATTTTGTTATTGTTTTGATATTTGTAACACAAAAGCGATGGAAAAACCCCACAGCAACACAGAAAAGATGGTCTTAACATGACCCAGCGGTCTAGTAGTTAATAAAAAACAATAATATCAAAACAAAATATGACCACTAACTTTATTGTGAAATTAAAACAGAACGGTAAAAGAATAGTTTCCGGTCTATTCTGAGCCCGATCTCTGTAGATAAATAAAGAACTACGACAGATGTGTAATATTTAATGCAGCCAAACCATTTATTACAATGCATTCATGTGATGACTTTCAAAGAGTAAAGCAAGCACTGCTGAATAAAGTATGATTTTCTCTTTTACGAAACCTTTTTTTCATATGGAATGCAGTTGGAGGTCAACCAATCAAAGAGCTTGAGGACTGATCACGGGGTTTGTCAAGCTAAGCACATGGTGTAGTCCCAACCGATAACTGAGGATTCTGGGTAGTGTAGTGTCTTCTGCCATCCAAAAACTCCGAAAAAATCTTTGTTTCTCCGAATTGAAGGGGGAAAATACAAAAGCATTGCACACAATTCAAACCAATCAATGTTGTGTAATTAACAAGGATAATCTGGTGTTTTTTAGTCGATGAGTAGTGCAGATATCACTGTAAAATCAATCGACAGTAAGGAGAATACTTACTTCCGGGTGTAAAATTCTCCGTTATCAAACGCTCGTAATACAATACAGGTGACATGATTATTATCTTTTAAATAACGTTAACTAAAGGGAACAATCTATTTGACACAGCTGAAGCTCTGGCCTTCCTTAAAAACTAACTAATTTAATAAAAATCACAGTTGCATTACACACAATGCACTGTTTTTTGAGAACACAAATTCGTAACTATGTCATTTTTACATTCTGACGAAAAATAAAAATTATTATGAATACAAATAAAATAAAAGAAGCCTCCCGTGAGTTACTACAAGCTATAAAGTAGATTTAAAAAAACGTTTTATAGAATAAAAGCTCACTGCGGGACGTTGTAGAAATGCGTGTGTGCACCACGACAAAGCAGCCTCATTCACTTTACATAGGGGTTGTTTGTGTGGTGCCGACACGTAAATGTAACAAAGTTCGTGACTCCACCACGCATTGTGGTGTTAAGAAGTTGTGGTGGAGTCACGCATTCTGAAGAGATCAGGTTGATATAAACAGCTAGCTAACATAGCCAGGCAGAGCGCACTAGTTTTTTTTTTCTGAATTAACGACCGAAGAAATCGCTGCATGTCTTCGGATTACATCTCTGGACTTTAGGGGTGTGCTCTAGGTCGTTACCAGCGTAAACTAGAGCTGTGTGGGTTGTCCGATTGCCCTTACAGACTGCCTGCAGATGTATGGAAAAACGACTCTCGAAAGTGGCCTTCGGTCGATTTTGGCAGCATCTACGTCTATCTTCTGGAAACACCAGGTGAATACCCCACTTGTCACAATAATATTATCATGCCAATGCATATATGTGGTATTTTAGAGTTAACTAGATATTGATTAAGGCAATAGACTATGATATTCTGCTTGCACCTCGCGTGAAATGGCGCATACCGGAAGTATGGTGTCGCTCTCGGCCCAAAACCCGTATGTGTGTGTGAAAGAATGGAAATGACAATAAATGAAAATGTAAAACGA
Organism: Pseudochaenichthys georgianus; assembly: GCF_902827115.2. Lineage (NCBI taxonomy): Eukaryota > Metazoa > Chordata > Actinopteri > Perciformes > Channichthyidae > Pseudochaenichthys > Pseudochaenichthys georgianus. The sequence continues at coordinate 27,064,047 of NC_047506.1, read as the reverse complement.
AAAAAGCGATCATGAAAATGTTTCCAAAAAATGAATAAAATGATTTTTGACCACTTTGTTGTTCAGATATATCACATATTTGTAACTAAATGAGACATTAATTGAAACAAAACACGGTATAAACTGAGGAGGGACTCCCATGAGGTTCATGTATTTTCTTCACTCCGCTGGGAAACTGCTCTCATGTCAAGAAGCATCAGATCAGTGCATGCACTGCCTCGTCCAATCAGTGAGCGATACACAGTAAGGGGGCGGGGCGAGTGTCTGAGGATTTCATCGGAGGATGGTCTGATGGTTCCTCGATTATAGCTCCTCCATTATCGCTCCTCGCTTCTCGCTCCTCGGTCCTCCGGCAAAAATAAGGCCATTGGGACGCTACTCAAGATGGCGCAGACAAATCAACTTCCGGTGAGACCGAGGAGCGAGGAAATGAAAAATAAGAGAAGTGAGAAGGGTCCCATGTGTTTCACTGGAACCAGACACCGCAAAGACTTCAGCCGAGCACGTACGAACTGCGCATGCGTGAGTGGCAATAACTCTCCTTACCAGCAGGCGGTAAGGAGTTAGTAACTGTAGTGTGATTACTGAGTTATAAAAGTAGCGCGTTACACTACTCCGTTACCGACAAAAGTAATATTATTACCCAACTCTGGCCACAATACACTAGATCTTTCTACAGTTTTGAGGGATAGAAAAGATAGAAACAATTACAGTGTTTTTGTGTGAACAAATGTTGCCATTTTATCTTTAGCTTTACCTCTCACCAAGTTCTAATAGTCAAAATGAATCATTGCTCATTCCTTTGTGCAAAGATAGGCCAAGTGGAATAACACCCTGCTGTTGGTGGCACTTCGGACAAAGGACAACATATACTCTTTTAGACTCATTTTATTTTAATTACGTACATCATCAGACAACAGTTAAGCCAAAACGGTAACAAAATAAATAATAATAATTCATAATCCATGAAGAAATATGCTTTTTTTTACAGTGGTAAATTTTGAGTTTCTCTTTGATAAAACAGCTAATGTTACTACAATTACAATTGTCATATAGCCTAAATCCTATAATGGCCAACCATGCAAAGAAAGTGCAGTCTTCTTTGTTGTTGGGACTGGATATTACTCTACGACCTATACAATTGCACTGAGGACCAGAGGTCGCGTTAACCGAATATTTTCCGTCTGACGATTTTTTTAACAATGATGGAAAAATCTGAAAGCAGTCCGTCATTTTGACGGATTAGAACAAACTCAGAACAGCGCCAAATTTCCCCCGCAGCGAGGCTACAGTGTTATGCATGACCTCCAAAAAGGAAATGATATCGGTTCAAAACCCCGTCCCCGTCCCGTCAGCTTGCAACCTCTGCTGAGGACAAACTTGGTCTTCCCCAACTACTTGGCCAAAGCAGATCACGGTCAACTTGACAGACTTACAGTACACTCACAAACCTTGTCCCCTCCAAATGAATAGTTCCAGACATTCTAGGGTTTCATAGGTGTCTGTGTTAACTACTATATCTTCCAATTCAACTGCACACCATTTAAATTCACCAAGACTTAATTAGTAGCTGGGAAGTAGCTGGTGCTTTTCGGAAAAGCAATCACAGTGTAGGGACCAGTGACGTGCGGTGAGGTTCATGGCTGGTGAGGCACTGACTCTTTCAGAGATTGTTTGTGTCTGCGTAGAATAACAGTAGCAACAAGAACCTGTGGGCTCACTTGCGCCCCCTTCAGTGCGGCAGAGGTTATGGCTGCCTCTCCTGGTGCTTTTTTCATTGCCGTTGTATGATGAGACCAGCGAGCCTAAATATCATATATACATGAAATAAGTTATTTAGAGACTATGGATGGCGAGGATAAATGTAATAAAGGGATCTACAAACATTACATTGGTGACATACAGTGAGATGGTGCAGGCATGCGCTTAGGGCCCGCTATCCAACCAGTTTCTATGGGGTGACGCATTCTGAGGTGAGGCAGAGCTCATCTGTGCCTCACCTCACCCCAGAGTAACTGGCTTGAGCGCGCTCACAAAATAAGTGCCCGCGCTCCAGCCAGTTACTGTGGGCTTACGTGAGGCAGAGCTCGTCCCTGCCTCCCTCCTCATCGCTCCCATTTAGTTGTAGCGGAGCTCGGCCAATTTGCTGATTTTGACCATAAAAAGCAATTGGAATCATACAGAAATCACACTTACAACACAGATCAGTGGAGACATTTTATTATTATTACTATTTAGTTTTTCTTTAGTTGTTTTTCCGTTTCATTGAGTATGACAGGGGAGGCTCTGCCCCTGACTCCCCTGACTGCATGTCGCTGGTAGAGACCCTTGGTCAAACTGGAATGCCAAATATGTAAATTAACTGTGAAAGCACACAGTCAAAAAACCGATGTATGAGGTATTTAACTGCAGTGTGTACAAAGCCTTTAAAACAACATACACACACACACAATTTCACGAAACGTATGCTCAATCATGCATCTCTGTGCTGTCAGATAAACTTAACAATGCAGCCCATCATTTATTATAGATTAATCGTCGTTCCATGCAGTGTCGGGACCTGCACTCTACCTTGTTTCATCGTTATTAAAGGGAAAAGATTGAAGACAACAGGAGTTAGCAGTACGAAGGCAAATGGAGATAGCGGGGGAAAAAACTGAATTAACCTTCGACAGTTGAAAGCATCGGTAGATAAAACGGGAATACAAAAGGTGAAAACAGATTAAGATACCAAGATGTTCCCTGTTAGATTTTAACATCTTAGTGTTCCAGTAATACTGCCATATGTGATGTTAAACACTGTGTCAGGAACACAGCAGACTAGAAATGGAGAAAACAGACGGAGATTGAACCCAGGGGCGGACTGGCGATTGGGAATACCGGGAGTTTCCCCGGTGGGCCGGTGCTGTGTGTGGGCCGGAGGGCCAAAAATCCTGAATCCTACCGGCCCACATTTGTAAGTGTTCCGGCCCAGCCCAGCCCAGTGGGGTGTGGCCCACTCGTCTGGGCTGGGCCGTTTTCATAGGCTACCTTTGTTCTATCTATCAGTTTCAATTTCACACATCAGGCCCGTAGCAGCTGTCACTGCGCAGTGAACGATCAGGAGTGAGTGACTTAGAGACCTAGCTGGCAGTTGCTTACAGATGGATAAACAAGCTTCAAAGCGTAAAGGCGGTTTTGTATAGTTTGTGTATACAGTATACAGTATTGTAGCGAGCCCTGGGTTCAGAGGGAGGGGCTTGCATAGGGGAGGGGGGGGGGGGTTGGCAGGGAAACGGGGTTCAGGGGGAGTGGCTGTAGGGCTGTACCCGTAAGATAAAAAAGAGGGAAGTGACGTCTGACTCAGAGGTCGCGCGGCTGTGGAGAAGAACGTGTTGCCCACATTCTGTTACTGAGTTTAGGCTAGTTAGCTAGCAGGTTTATTGTTTTGGGTGCAGTCACGTTTGCCTCCACGTGCTGTTCAAATAAATGTTGAAAGAAAAAGTAAATCTGTTTACAGTTCTGTTTTATATGGGTGAAGAAGAAGAAGAAGAAGAAGAAGAAGAAGAAGAAGAAGAAGAAGAAGAAGAAGAAGAAGAAGAAGAAGAAGAATTGGGAGGGATGAAACCCTCTTTAATGGTCACAAAGCACACACAGTGAAATGTGTTCTCTGCTTTTAACCCATCCTAGTACCAGGAGTCTAGTACTAGGAGCAGTGGGCAGCTATTGTACAGCGCCCGGGGAGCAATGGGGGGGAAGGGGGATGTCCGGTGCCTTGCTCAAGGGCACCACGGCAGGGCAGGAGGTGAACTGGGACCTCTCCAAGTAGAAGTCCACACTCCAAATGTAGGTCTGGTCGGGGACTTGAACCGGCGACCCTACGGCTCACAGTCCAAGCCCCTACTGACTGCCATAGATTTAGTCCCTAATGTTGCTCTCAAAGTGTACCAGATTGATGCATTTAACTTCAACATTTAAAAAAAAATCTTCCCGGGGGAGCTTGCCCCCCTAGAGGAGGTGAGATCCACCACCTGCCCACACCCCCTGTTAAATTGTCTCACCCACATTGAGGATGCTTCCTACGCCCATGTTTTATTCCATGTGTCAAGTCAGGCAAATTGGGTCCAAATGTTATTGCATCAATGATCTGTTAACATTAAAATCACTAAATATATGCTGTAACTATTTTGCTAGGCAACTCAAGGGCTGCTCAGGTAATGTGATTACTATATGAATAATTGTCCAAAATAACATAAAATGCATAGGTTTCTTTTTAAGTAACATACTTTCGTCGCCGGCCGGCCGATACATGCCGCGCATTAAGTGGGCCTGTCTGTCAATTAATCCCCGGGCCACTTTTTCCCCCCTGATTGAACCCACTGTATTACAGAAATAGAGAAACAGGTTGACTGGACTAAAGACAGAGAGGTGTAGAGATGGAAGCTCCCTTTTTTAATGAACCCTACAGCATCGACGCTCCCCTCCATGCTGCCGCCTCTAGCCTCTGCCCTTGCTGTCAAGACCATGTCTGGGCTTTGCAGAGCAGCGGTAACACAGCTGTAGCAAAGCCCACTTTGAAGTCCAGAGTGCAGCAACAGGGTAGATAATGACCCCGCCACTCTCCTCCCACTACCCTGTCTGCTTCCCCTAGTCTCGGTGCCGGCCAGAAATTGAGGACTAATGAGCATACTTTCCTGAACAACTTTAACTGAAGGCAAAAGCATTAATTCTTGATCCACTTCTTTCATAGTGCTGGTTTTCCCGACGGAGCGAGGATAAGTCAGGCTGAAGGAGAGCCACTAATGCATGTTACAAGAAAAAATAAATAAAGTGGAAGAGACAGGGGACAGAGATGGTAGAAAGATCTGCATCGTTGTTGAGCGGCCTGACAGAGAGCAAGAGAGACAGGCCTGAGAAGAACAAATGACGGCTGGATTTATTGATATCCAGGTAAATAAGCGTCTCATTCCCTAACAGTTGGCAAGGGGTGTTCGTCCTTTATTTGGCGTGATTAATTAATGTTTATTTGCTTGAAATCCCAATGCAGGTGGCGCCTAAGGAAAGACGTTGAATGCTTCTTCATTTGGGCTGTCAGGTTACAAAGAGGAGAGGTAATCCAAATCAAGTCTGCCAGGGACAGCTGCTTCACCACAATTATAACAAGGCGTCCGCCTGCTGCATCCATACTCACGGCACTTCAAACGGGTCGAGGCTAATCAATGTGTGGTTCCTCCTGCCAGCGGCTTCACTTTTCTCCAGGAGATGTTTGATGTTAGCTAAAGTTCACGCCAATGTTCCATTAGCGAGATTAGCTTCAATATGGCAAACTGGAACCCTCATAGTGAAATGATTCCCCATAAGAAAAGCTGAGGTGAGATGTGTGAAAAGGGAGTAATCAGGTTATCGGTGTCAAAGTTGCGTCTAAATGGTGACCGATAATAGTAATTTTTGTAGGTTGAGACTGGGCTCATTTTTAGTCCCATTTCCTGCGGGTGAGAATAACACAATTACTGCCTCCACTACAGAGGCAACAATAATTCCATGCTTCTTTTCCCGCAGTTTAACTGTCTGGCATATCTTCAAACAACGGGTGATCTACATTATTCTGTTGCTTACCTCCACATGTTTGAGTCTGTTTTATCCGTGGGAGTTTTTTTTTCTTCCTGTTCATCTGATGATGAATGGTCTGTTTTTGCCCTGAGAGATCTTTACCTGCTAGACACTGTATATCACATCAAAAGCAAACAAACCACAAACACGCTATCAACTCTACCAGGAATTGTACCAAAGGGTCCATACATCATGCTATTTTAAGGCACACACATATCAGAGAGAACAAATATAACGGAGGCCTGAGGGAGGAAACAGTATGAAATGTCTCCAAACAGCAACAGCTTTCATGCTCACAGTAACCATTATCTATTGTCTGCCCAGCATATATTAACAAAGCCTATTGCTTTTAAATGAATTGTTGGGTTATGATCTTTTGTGTGCGAGATGTTATAGGAACTCTGTCATGTCACGTCTAACTGCAAACATATAACATGCCAGATTTCAGCTGGTTTATAAGTGCTTATGTATCCACTTGATAGGAAAAAGCTTCCTGGCTATTTTCCTGAACAGCATCCACTTTCACACAATTCACAAAGTTCACAATGCTGTTGAGTTTTCAAATGCATATTTTGTACAAGTGGGTAAAACATAGCTTTCTACATACATATCACATCATTTAAAATAGTAGTTTAAATAAATAAAGGAAAAAAAGTCATAAAATGTTCTACTTTATTTATTTTCTGAACAAAATGCAACAATAGGTTTTTTTTGTTGAGAAAGGTGGTGTCACTTTCTAAAATCGAAAAACTTGGTATTTCATTATTTGCAATCATTGCTCGATAATGAACTGCTCTCTGTATAAAACTAGTTCTACACGGAGGCAACAGACAACGACCCTCTTATGACTGTCTACTAGAATAATGATGTCTGTCTGAAAATTATAGGTTACTATTGCATAATTCTGGGGTTTCAATTTTGTAATATTTTCAATAAAGCAGACTGACTTAGTCATCTATATCTCAATACCCACTCTTGAAAAAATAATTTGGTGTCAGAAATGTTTGTGCATTTGGATCTTTTCAAAATCTGCCACACAAACCTTTTTAAATACAAGTGACAGATGGAAACAAAATGTAACCAAGAGTAAACAACTGCACTAGCAGCCCTGTGGTGTTGTTTGGGAAAAAGTGATTTATATAACTCATTATATTTTACTCATTATCATATATTCACACAAAGTAAAGCTGAGGCAAGGCAAGGCAATTTTATTTATATAGCACTTTTCATCTTTTGGTAACTATGGATTTCTCTATCAAATTTGATGCCAATCTATCAAATAATCTTCAAGACATGCACTCACAACAACACATGTGAACCTTGTTGTGATGCTAATGTGGAAGTCTGGGAATCACCAAAGCAATTAATACGGTTAATCTTCTGGCCATTATATATGCACTCCATCCAAAATGTGTTGACACGTCAGTAAAAATACAAAATGTCAACCTCATGGTGCACTGTAAGAAACTGGCAGCAATTGACAAATTAAATACTGTACAATTAATTACAGTACGTAACTTGTCAATTGCTGCCAGTTACATACTGTAAAGGTAATCACAGTATTTACACGTCTTTATTTACGGTAACAGTGTAACATGAAACACAGTAACTTCCAAGTTCTGTATTTGTATGTGTGTTTACTGTAATGGTGTTTTAACTGTAAAATGAAACGCAGTAACTTCCAATTACGGTATTTGTGTTTACGGTAATAGTGTTTAAACTGTAAAATGAAACACAGTAATATGTAATTACTTACAGCAGTAGTGTTATAGCTGTAAAATAAAACACAGTAATTTCCAAGCGCTGTATTTTTGTTTACGGTAATGGTATTTTAAAATAAAACACTGCCATTTAACCAAGCCCGAGAGACCCCGATACAGGGGCACTGCTGCAACATCTTGCAGGAAACAGTGTCTGAGGGCACGTTCATTTAATAAACTATGAATGTGTTATATCCCTGTAACGGGAAGAAACTCATCTAACTGATCATTTTAATTGTTTGTTTTTTTTAAAAACCCCACAATGCTAACGCTGAGCCTCTGAATTAGCAACGAGTGAAAAATGCTAACAGATGACTGCACCGAAATTCACTCACAAAACCTTATTATTTATCTTTGCTGCATATCCAACCCATCGTTTCGTGAGGTGACACAGAATTGAAGGGTACCCTCATTATCACTCAATTATACGAACTCGCGGAGGTAATAACAAGAACATACATCAAAACATATGGCGCTAGCTAGCTAAAAACGCTAACATGGCTCACCTGTGTCGTAGTCTGGTCAAAAGTGGTCTTCAATGGCATTAAAACGATAAAAACGCTACTGAAGTCAATCCATAGGTTAATCCAATGTGTCTGTGTCCCTTTGAAATGATTTCTGATAATCCATAAGCAATAAACCTGCGTTTCGGTTTCCAGATGTCAGACCTAGAGACAGCTTCACTCTGGTGCAAAACTGTGTGCACGAAGCCCACACCTTTTTGTTTTAGACTGTGTGTGAGTGGGGAGATTCCCCTTCGATTCTATTGGCTCTCACGGCATACTTGCCAACCCTCCCGATTTTCGCGGGAGACTCCCGATTTCATTGCCCTCTCTCGGTTTCCTCCCGGGGTCATATTTCTCCCGCATTTCTCCCGATTTCTGACAAAATCAGATTTACTCAGGACTGTTTCCACTCGGACTTTAATACAGCTACACCATTGTTTGGTTTACATGGTAGCGTGTCTCTTTAGCAGCGCGCGCAACTCAAAGTCTGAGAGGGTGAGGAAGATTGGCACAGAAAACTGAACAAGAATCGACAACACGACCCTCTGCTCACTCCTTTCCAGCCCACACATATGCTCCAGGCCGCAAGGCAGTGCACTTACCACTACAATAAACATGTTAAAACCTAAACCTCTCTAAAAAGGTCAAATGTCACTTGTTTTGCATCAATCTTGATACAGGGTACTTATATGTTGTACTTTGGATTCCTAAAGCTTTTAGTCTACCTTACCATCATCCAAGTTTTCACTATAAATTAAAAAATAATTTTTGGACGGACACTATAATTTACAGTTTTTTACTATGTTCAATCTGAATTTTCTTTAAAATAAAAAACTTTTCTTTTCTACTACATCCAACTCACAGGTTTATCATTACTTTGGGAAAAAAGATTATTAATGTAACTGTGAGACTCTCCGCTCACACAGGGTTCAAATAGGGACGGAAAGAGCAGGTTGGTTGATCACAGGCGTTTATTAGCACCAAAACAAAGTATACACGGGTCTCAAAACGTTGCCCGTGTGGGAACCTTCACAGGTCCTTTGGCAACCTTCCAGGATCCCACCTACTGCAAAACAGACCAGGTTACGACATGCTTTTATTCCGTCACTGATTACCTGATTCCGATCAGCTGTCTGTTACAATACATTACACTTGTTAGACGCTTTTATCCAAAGCGACTTACATACTCAATACTGTGGGCAATCCCCACAGGAGCAATTTGGGGTGAAGTGTCTTGCCCAGGGACACAACGACATGCTGACTGCAGGACAGTAGACAGGACTATTTAAACATGAGGTGAGTGGGAACAGGTGGAAACAATCAGGGGCGGGGCAGACACTGACGATGAAAAGGGAGGAAATAACAGGGCCTGAAATGAGAGAGGTACTGTAAGTACAAAATAAAACAGGAAATGGAAAACGAGACACGACATGAAACATGGGGACTTGACTAGAGATGAATGACAGACAGACCTGACATGACGTGAATAAACATGAAAACCTATTAAATGACAGACATAATACATAAACATAACTAACACATTTGACGAGACACAACAAAAGGCACTGTTTGGCAAATACATTATCACTATTCTTAGATAATACACAATATTTTATACTAATACTCCGTAGTATTTTGATCATTTTGATCGCGAAATCAATAGCGCGAGGAGCGCTGCATTTCTATGAGGTAAATATTACCCGCTGGCGGAAATAGGTATAAATATCAATTTTTTTTGGCGATTTTTTCAATCTGACTTCATATTGACAATTTTTAACAACACACTTTCAGGAAAAGTCACGGACTGGGAGACGTTAATATTTTATTGAAAAAAAGGTACATACAATAAAAAAACAGCTGCGGGTAAAATGTACCCGTTGGCGGTTCTAGTGTTAAACTAAATAAACTACCCAGTATGAACACGTGTATAGCCCTTATTAAAAACATTCGTTCCTCAAGTTGTAATAATGTGCTAATAACGTTATTCTGAGAGTTATTTCCCTCTGCATTATGAACGTGCATCTAACCCACGGGACCGCGCCGCCCGGCACGTTCATGTTACGTCTCCCGACCAATCAGAGCACACTGTGCTCACAGGGAGGGTGGGGGCTGGAGCTATTGGAGCTACAACGAGCCGTTAAAGGCAGAGAATGAAATTCAGTGAATACACGTAGTTTACAGAGATGCTGTTTGAGAAACCAATGTGAGTTGCGTTTATCTTTACCCATGGATGCACAATAAGAACGGACCCATATCGTCTTACTGCCACCCCACGGAGCTGTAATAATGGATATATTGCACATGTTTGCTGTAATTCATTATCATACTACATGGGCTGTATGATTTAAATATTGTACTGTAAATGTTGTATTAAATAAAGTTAATATTACTTATTATTATAAGTATATATACATACAGTGCAATCATTCTTTCATGCTAAATGAAGCTCTGTTGCTTGGATACCACTAGATCCTGTTACAGCGTAATATAAGTACATAACGATTGATGTTACATTAGCATAATTACTAGCTAGCCGCTAGCTGCTAACTGCCGCCTCGTTAATATCAAATCCATCATAATAACAAATCATTACCATGCTGTCATGAACGTGCGGTGCTGTTACGTGTACGCAAATTGACGTGCTTGATGTGAACGAGCATTTTGGTTAAAGTTGCGCATGTGCTATGAGCGCACATACGGGTACTTCTCAGGCATGCCGGGTAATCTGTGACGTTTCGCTCTCTCAAAAGTTGGGCCATTGTATCATCATGCGCTAATGAGCAACTCTCATAGGAATGAATGAGGCCCTGCCTCCCACGCTGTATCCAGTTCTTATTATACATCCATGGCTAGAACCCACCTGCTTCTTTTAAATCAGCTGTGTGGGAACATTTCGGGTTCCCTGTGGACTACAATAACGATGGAGTGCGAGTGGTGGATCGGACGAGGACGGTGTGTCGGCGTTGTTAGACAGCGTTGCGGTATGCTAATGGCACGCCAAACATGCTAAATCATATCAGAAGGCATCACCCAGATTTGCAAATCACCGGAGCCCGGCAAAAGACAACAGCAGTTCAACAGCTTATCCCCGCTGTTTAAACCAATAGACATGAAAGCGGTGAGAACAAAATAAATAACGGAAGCTTTTGGCATATGTTTTTCAACGACTATGCTCTCTGGAAACACTTTCTTATTATTTATGATGTAATATTTTCAAGACATTCTTTTTAGTTTTACAGCTTATTGAACCTTTTTGTTTGACATCAGCCATTATAGATACTATGGCCATCTGAGTGCGTGTGGTACTGTTTGTGGTTTGTTTTTAACTGTTTAATACAGTTAATTATTCAAAATGTCAGAGTTCCTTATTTTTAAACTGAAACTTGCACTACTGTTCAAAGATAAATAACAACAAACCTGGAACTATGCATTTGGGACTTTTTTTTGCTTTTTCTTGTTGTACCGAACCCGTACCGAACCGTGACCCCCAAACCAACACACTCTCACTCCATAATCGTCCAGGAGCGACGTTTGGTCAGTGTCCGTGGCGTGCAGTTGTGACGCTCCTAGGCTCCTTCAGCTTCATAAAGGGACGCAAATAGCTTTCAACTGATTGCAATGTATTCCTATCTGCGGCAGGATTTGACGCTCATGGAAGCACGGCTGCCCTTAAAGGCAATGTGAGCGTCTATTCTCATTGGATAACGGAGAATTGTACACCCGGAAGTAAGTATTCCCCTTACTGTCGATTGATTTTACAGTGATATCTGCACTACTCATCGACTAAAAAACACCAGATTATCCTTGTTAATTACACAACATTGATTGGTTTAAATTGTGTGCAATGCTTTTGTATTTTTCCAATTCGAGTCGGAAAAAGAAATATTTTTTCGGAGTAAAGGATGGCAGAAGACACTACACTACCCAGAATCCCCAGCTATTGTTTAGGACTACACCATGTGCTCTGTTTGACAAACCCCGTTTTTTTTCACCATTCATTCCAATGGCTGGCGTCTATGTCACGTGATCTTCAAATTTCTCCCTGCAGAAAAAAAAAACATGGCCGAACTTCGTTTTTTTCTCGGTGGAAAATGCCTATTTTAAAGTTAGTTTGGCCATTACAATGCGATTTGATGCGAGAAATATGAGTTGTTATTTCAGATTATGTGTGCAGTGGATGTACATGATCTTTAGTTAGTTATTATGAACATTACTTCAGGAAATTGCGTCCATAGAACATTTTCATTGTTACCAAGGTGGTTGCTAGGGACGCTGCTATCGATATTATTTCTGTTATGTTGTGTAACTGTTTAATGGTGTTATCTTTATTGCTACCCCCTTCCCCGTCAATGTATAGTGTTGGTCCACAGCGCAAACATATTAGTTTAACAAAATCCGCATCCAAAGATACGTTATTTTCCCCTGTGCAATTCCAGTCTCACATCTCACAGCACATCGTCATTAACAAATACCGGAAACAGACCGAAAACATAAAAAAAACGGGGTTTGTCAAACAGAGCACATGGTGTAGTCCTAAACAATAGCTGGGGATTCTGGGTAGTGTAGTGTCTTCTGCCATCCTTTACTCCGAAAAAATATTTGTTTCTCCGAATCGAAAGGGAAAAATACAAAAGCATTGCACACAATTTAAACCAATCAATGTTGTGTAATTAACAAGGATAAGCTGGTGTTTTTTAGTCGATGAGTAGTGCAGATATCACTGTAAAATCAATCGACAATAAGGGGAATACTTACTTCCGGGTGTACAATTCTCCGTTATCCAATGAGAATGGACGTTCACATTGCCTTTAAGGGCAGCCGACACAAACGAATGCCGTGCTTCCATGAGCGTCAAATCCCGCCGCAGATGGGAATACATTGCAATCAGTTGAAAGCTATTTGCGTCCCTTTATGAAGCTGAAGGAGCATAGGAGCGTCACAACTGCACGCCACGGACACTGACCAAACGTCGCTCCTGGACGATTATGGAGTGAGAGTGTGTTGCCCAAACCGAGGTAGGAACCGAACCGTGACTTCTGTGAACCGTTACACCCCTACCTGCTTCCATGTCAAAGGGGGGATTTGGGTTTTGTCAGTGTCCTTTGTGTATTCTGTCACTATTATTTATCCCTTGGTTTCAACTTGGTTTGGCCAAGCCACTACAGTATATAGGTTCCTTGGTTTTTCATTGTAGCAGGTCAGTTTGTTGAGTTTACACCTCTTAAGTTGATGCCATGTTTCTTTGAGGTATTTTCTGTTGATCTCTTTTATAGGCCTAGTTATTATAACTTATTAATTTATGATGTTTTCTGTGGACTTTTGGGTAAATAAAAAAAACCAGTCTATTTACACCACTCCTGTGTCCTGTTGCCTTACTGCTTGGTCCCTGACAATTGGTCAGCAGCTTTCCTCGACATTGAGTTTCTCAATGCCTCTGATGGACCTGACTCAGAAGACACGTCTTACCAAGGAAGCATTCTCGACATTGAGAAACACCCCCAGTTCTCTTCACGAGCTACAGAAGCAAAATGCTTGATGGGAAACGACTCGCTGGTATATCGAGCTGAGCGCTCATTGGTGGTTTTTACCCCGTGCTGGTGATGAAACTCTCCAATTGGCTCCGCAAAAGTTTTTTGTTGTTTTGTGTCAGTAGCTTGAGCATCGGCAGTCGGCGGGAGTGTGGAGAGATGTGCTGCGACCTGTTCCATACGGCCTCCGATGTTGGTCACACCGGCGGTTAAATCCCGAATCGCTTCCATAACTCTCTGCAGAGCTCTGTCATGTTGCCCTATCATTACCCCTTGAGCAGCAAGCGCTTCCCTGAGTCTCTCATTCTCTGCGGGGTCCATATTGGCCAGAGTATTCTGTGACGTTTAGATACTACTGGGACCCCAAAGCAGAGACTGACAAAAAATAAAGTTTCAAAAAGTTTAATAAACAAGGTAATCCAAGGCAGGTACTGACGACAGGGAGCTTGGCTGGCCGTAGTAAACCAAAAACAAAGCTGCGGGAAAACGTTTCCGACCAAAACTCAAAAAGAACTCCTTAACCAACTACAACAGACTCCAGGCTGCAGAAAGGCACTCCGGACCGCGGGACAGCATAAAAAATACTCTGGCAGAGAAGTGAGGTGAGGGCCAGGCTCTTAAAGAGCAGGTAATCAAGTGAGTGGGGACAGGTGTGCCTCATCTGCAGCCAGGAGTAACCAGCCACGCCCCCCTGTCACACACCAGCCCTGCAGAGACAGAAAGACAGAGTAGTGAGGGGTAAAAGGAGCATACAACAAGTTAAACACAAAAACAACAAAAGCTCCATGCAAAACATAACACTGTCTTCAGTGACAGGTGTTTCATGTCAGCTTCTTCCAGGGGTACAAATGGAGGTCGAGTGAGCCCATCTAAAACCACTGCCAAGTCCCATAAGGGCACCAGTGACCTGGAAACAGGGAGGAGCCTGCGAGCCCCTTTCATAAAACGGCAGACCGAGGGATGTTGGCTAGCCGTCTTTCCCTCAAAGCCCACATGGCATGCAGCAATAGCAGCCAGGTACACCTTGATCGTAGAGAAAGCTCTGTGTTTATTAATCAGGTCCTGTAGAAATGATAGAATCACCCCGACAGGACATTGAAAAGAGATGTGTCCTTTTTGAAGGCACCACTCCTCAAACACCCTCCACTTACAGTCATAGAGGAACCTGGTGGAGGAAGCTCTTGCACTCTGAATAGTGTTTATCACCTTCTGAGGGAGTCCCACTGTATTCAGGTTATACCACTCACGGGCCAGGACCATAGTGCCAAGCGCTCTGGGTGTGGGTGAAAAATCGTCCCCCCCGCCTGAGACAGTATGTCCCTGCGTAGCGGAAGCTGCCACGGCTGCCCCCACAGCAGCTGATATATCTCCGCCAGCCAGTACATTGCAGGCCAGTGTGGAGCTATTAGGATCAGTGTGTGGCGTTGTTCTCTCACTCTGGCCAGAGTTGGGGGTATCAGAGCCAGGGGTGGGAACGCATACAGAAGGACCGGAGGCCAAGCGTGCGCGAGCGCGTCCACGCCTAACGGTGCGTTTAAATCGTGCATTGAAAAGAACAGCTGACATTGAGCGTTTTCTTTTGATGCGAACAGATCCACCGTGGCCCGGCCGTAACGCACCCACAGCTGACTCACAATTATTGGATGTAGAGTCCAGTCTGCATATAGTGGTGCACCTCTGGACAGCAGATCTGCCCCGAGGTTCATCACTCCTGGTACGTGCTTCGCTCTCAGAGAGAGGAGACGTCCGCAGCTCCATAAGATCAGTTTGCGTGCCAGCATGTGTAACTGGAGAGAACGCAAACCCCCTTGGCGGTTTATATACGATATTGTGGTCATGTTGTCTGTCCTCACGAGGACATGATGTCCTCTGAGAAAAGGCAGAAAGCGTTTCAGGGCGAGGAAAGCTCCAGATAATATATGTGTGACCGTTGGAGGTCTCTGCTCCAGAGACCCCTCACAGGTCGACCTTCGTATATACCCCCCCAGCCCGTCAGACATGCGTCTGTGGTGACCACCTTCCGCGATAGGACAGCACCCATAGGCACGCCCCGTACTAGAAAAGTCGGGTGCAGCCAGTGGCGCAGTGCAATATGCATTTTATAGTGACCATCACTCTTCGCGCGCCATGACGCACAGGGTCCAGTCTGAGGGCAGCTACCCAGCGCTGAAACTCCCTCATGTGTAAGCGTCCCTGTTAAGCTCCGTGATCGCTTTTCAGGACTGAACCCACAATACAAACACGGACAGAAAAACAGGAGTTTGTAGCAAAAGGTTTATTTTCTAATCGTGACAGGGGATATTAACTGTGTAACATAGTCCAGGAAAGGGGATAAAAAAACTAGGGAATGGAGATCCTCAGCCGAGGCTCCGGAGTGAGCTGGGGATATCGCCAGGCAGATGAGAGGTGGCTTGAGCCTGAGTCTGTACGCTCCCGAGAGCGAGTAGGTTGGAGTTGGAGTTAGAGTTTGTCCTACCAGACAGGAGTGTGGCGAGCAGGGGTTTCAGAGCCGAGGGGAGCGAGCAGGCTGGAGCTGGTAGCGTGGAGAGCGGATGAATCCGATGAGGAAGTGGCTGGACGTGGCTAGCGGAGGAGGTGATGATGGGTTCTGGATAGAGAGACAAACAGGTAAGACAAAAACTGATTCCAGAGTTGTGTCAGGCTAAGCTAGAAAGCAATACGTTTACCAGTGTAATCTTGATGACGAACTGGTGAAGACTGGATGAGGAGACCGGGTTAATAAGCAGGTGTGGATGAGTAGATGATCAGGATGAATGAGAAGCAGCTGCGGAGATGAATTGGCAGGAACCAGAAGTAGGTCAGCCACGCCCAGCCCGGGAGACACAGACAGACAACAAACAAAAAGGGAAGCAGAAGGAATGGAGTACTGCAAATCCTTACCCCCCCCTCAACGGGAGCCTCCTGGCGACCACCAGGCCTGTCAGGATGGGCCCTGTGGAATTCCCTGACCATGACTGGGTCCATGATTCGAGAATGAGGAACCCAACAACGTTCCTCCAAGTTGTAGCCCTCCCAGTCCACCAAGTATTGTAGACCCCTACCCCGGCGTCTAACATCCAGGAGACGCCGCACGGAGTAGGCTGGATGGTTAACGATGACACGGGGGGAGGAGGGGGAACGGCCGGAGGGCACAGGTCGCTGGTGAGAGCTGGCTTGATTTGAGAGACATGGAAAGTGGGATGGATTCTCATATTTCTGGGGAGCCTTAAACGGACAGCAGAGGGATTGATGAGTCGCACAATGGGGAAGGGACCAATAAACCGAGGGGACAGTTTCTTGGACTCGGTGAGGAGGGGGATGTTCTTGGAGGACAACCATACCGATTGTCCAAGGGCGTAAGGGGGAGCAACATGTCGACGGCGGTTGGCCGACTGTTGACTCCTGGCGGATGCTTGGAGTCTTTCTCTTGTTTTGAATCCTCTTGTTGCTTGTCCTTGGCAGAGGGAACAGATTGATGACGTAGGCAGCATAGGCGGCGCGTGAGGCTCAGGTTTGGGAAGGCTAAATAACTTTTTTTACCGGGCGGACGCTGCCCGCTTCCGGCGTCTATAGAAAATAGATCAACTCAGTGAAAGCACCGCCTGCTGATCAGAGCTCAGTGTGCGGAGTTTAAATCTATCAAGTCATATTACAGGATAAAGGAAATACAGTTTAAACTGCCGTATGCAGGGAAGACGCCGACATATCACATCATCAATCAGTACATCGATAATATCATAATATATCATATTTCCTTATCTGAGTCAGCTTCTCGAGCCGTATCTGGCCATGCATCACCTACATTGTCACATACTGTATGCAGAAGTATTATTTTAAGCAACACATTAAGTTGACGAAACACTCAACTCAAATGTAATTAAAGTCAGATCCACTCGTGTCTTAGATGGGGCAGTGATATCATAAAACTGTTACGCTTTCAAACACTCAGTTATTTGTTAACCAGTTGTTCTATATTCACCTTGCAGGTGCAACTATGTGGCTTGTATCCTGGATTATATGTTTAAATCATGGATGTTTAAAGTTCATATTTGTCTAATATTAGTTTACTTTTCATTAATGAAGTATGACGCTGCGCTGTCAGTACACTTGTCCCTGTTTGTGATTGGTCAAATGTAGCTAACCCCGCCCCTTTCACGTGAACGCGCTCTCAGCTGGAGAGAGAAACCCTGGCTTGATTTACCGTGTTGATAACCATCGGCGTAGGACCGCTAGTGAGATCTCGTTTGTTAGGGTTAGTTAAGATAACTCAAACATATCCAGGGACTGTTGAACTGGCTTCGTACATGGCACATGTGGCTGCATAGCAGCGCTAATGTCAAAGACACAAACATTATATTTTTATTTTACCAGGATGCAGAGACAAAAATATTTGGGAAGGCCAAGCCTTCCCTAGCCTACAGTACCCGCCGCCCCTGGTAGGCAGTTGAATACGTTAGAGATAAACAATTTCACTCCTGACTTGTTCAGACAAACTCCATTTGCCTTAAAAATATGTCTGCGGTCCCAGAAAAAGTTAAAGTTGTCATTATAATTGACAGAATGGTCAATACAGACAGTTGAAAGCCAGGTATTCAGTGCAAACAATCTGCTGAATCTCTCCACTCCTCTTTTGACTGGCGGTAGAGGGCCACTGATGAACACCTCTGCATTTAGAGAGCTGACAGTTTCCAACAGACATTTAAAGTCTTTTTTCAGCACTTCTGACTGTTGTTTCACAACATCATTTGTTCCAATGTGCAGTACCACATTCTTCACAGTCAGATGTTCAGCCCCAATATGCAGGATCTTCTCAGCCAAGTCAGAGACCATATCATCATGGCTATGATGTCATCTGTCATCACGGGATAAAATCAAAGATGGCGCCTGTGTCGGCTCGCCGCTCCCTGAGCTTAGGGTTAGCTATCCTGTTTTTGTTTTATGTTTGTCAGAATGTCTCTGCTCTGCTCATCTATGATCGCCAAGCTCTCCTCCACCTCAGACCCTCATTGGAGTTGATACTGCTGCCCAAACTCACATCTGACAACCATACATCGCCCCCCCCCCCTCTACGGTGGGATATTCCCTCCTACCTGCGCCGGCTGCCTCACCGAAAGCGCTTTAGACGCCGGGGAAAGCGTGCTGGTGCACTGGTCTCTTCACGCCTCGGATGTCATGGCCCTCCCGCTGCACGCCATGTGAGGGATCGATGGATTCGTTGTATTCTTCCGGAGCTGCGGCCTCTGCTGGGCCCGCTGCCAGACCCTCCTGCCCGACTGACTGCTCCCGGCCCGCGCGGTGTCCAACACGCAAATCTTCGTCAGCTGAGACGAGCTACTCCTTCTGCCAGCCCGGAGAGACAACTTAGCATGGCTTTGCTAAATGCTAGGTTGATAGCAAACAAAACGTTCCTGCTAAATAACTTCTTCACCTCGTGAACTGGATTTTATGTTTCTGACGGAGACCTGGGTCCACGCTGGCGAGTATACATCGTTCTCTGAACTTCTTCCTCCTGACTGTACATTCTTCAGCTCTCCCCGCACCACTGGCCATGGTGGGGGCATAGCATCAGTGTTTAGAGCTAGCCTACAATGCCGATTGCTTCACCATGTAACTAGCTACGCTAGCTTTGAGTTGCAGCTTTTTGAACTGAACCCGGCCTCACCTATACTCTGCGCAGTCGTGTATCGTCCGCCAAAATGCAATAAGGATTTCATAAATGACTTTTCTGACTTTCTGTCCGGGATCATGGTGAAATATGATCGTATTTTGATCTGCGGAGACTTCAATGTTCATGTGTGTTGCGAGTCAAAACCTCTGGTTAGGGACTTTTTAAATCTCCTTGATTCTTTTGGTCTCGTTCAGTCCGTGGCTGGCCCAACACTTAGATTTAGTATTATCATTTGGACTGTCTGTCTCTGTGGATGAAATCTGTGCAGCAACGCGTATCTCAGACCATTTACCGGTTCTGTTTACAACCTCAATCCCCTCCGCAGGAGTCGAGTCACGTGCCCCTGCGCGCCGTCTGCGTTCGATTAACCCCTTGACTGCCTCACAGTTTTCTGATGTTTTTAATGCTTCTCTGATCTGTAAATTAGAGATGAACTGTGCTTTTAGTGCTGATGAGCTTATCTCCATGTTTGACTCGACATGTACCCAAATACTCTATTCTGTTGCTCCTTTTACGCTTAGACGCACCAAAATTCTCTCACAGCCGTGGCTCAATGACTGTACTCGTGCTCTCAGACGCGCTTGCAGGCGTGCAGAGAGAAAATGGAAAAAGGACAAACTCCATGTCTCCCTAGAAATCCTTCGTGCTTGCCTAGCTGACTACCAGACGGCAGTCAAAGCAGACAAAAACAGCACATTTCTCTGTTAATCTCCAAAAACAGTCATAAACCTCAGGTTCTTTTTAATGTCCTCAACTCGATCATTAATCCCTGTGATGTTTCTCCAATTGTGCCATCGACTACTCTCTATGATAAGTTTCTTACATTTTTTATTGAAAAAGTATCTGCTTTTAGGCTAGCCCACACTAGTGCTACCCCAGATTCTGCTCCCTTGCTGTGCCCTGCTGTCCTCGACCACTTTGAGCCTGTATCCCTCTCTCCTCTCTCGGATGTAGTCATGCACCTGCGGCCGACAAACTGCACCTCAGACAGCATTCCCTCTCGCCTTCTCAGAGATGTCGTCGAATCAGTTGGAGCAAGTATTTTATTACTTATAAACACCTCTCTTAGCTCAGGATGTGTCCCAGCTGCCTTCAAACATGCCGTGGTCAAGCCACTACTTAAAAAGAAAAATCTTGACCCCTCCATTCTCGCAAATGTTAGGCCCATTTCCCAGCTACCTTTTTTATCAAAAGCCCTGGAGCGAGTAGTCTACGCCCAGCTGCAGTCTTTCTTAACCGCGCATGGCATCCATGAAAAGTTTCAGTCTGGCTTTAAACCCATGTATAGTACTGAAACAGCCCTTTTAAGAGTTTTTAATGATCTGCTCCTAGCCGCCGACTCAGGTAGCCCAGCTGTCTTGGTGCTGTTAGACCTGACAGCTGCCTTTGACACTGTGGACCATAGCATCCTGTTGTCACGGCTTGAACAGTCCGCAGGCATCACAGGCTCTGCCCTTGCATGGTTCAGGTCTTACCTGACAGACCGTAGCTTTTTAGTGCAGCTAGGTGCCTTCTCCTCTGCCAAAGCCCCTCTTACCTGTGGGGTCCCCCAAGGCTCAATTCTGGGCCCCATCCTCTTTTTACTGTACATACTGCCGCTAGGTTCAATTCTCACGAAACACAATATCCCCTTCCACTGCTATGCGGACGATGTACAGATCTATCTGCCTCTCAAAGCAAATGTCAACTCACTACAACAGTTGATGGACTGCTTAACAGAGTTAAAATCCTGGCTGAGCAAAAACTTCCTCAACCTCAATGAGAGCAAGACCGAGGTAATCTTTTTTGGACCCCAACCTCCAGCCTCTCCGGTTGATATTCTGGGCTCCCTAAGTAAAAACATCCTCCCCTCTGTCATGAACCTTGGAGTGACCTTTAATAGCACTTTTAAATTCGACAAGCAGGTCAGCACCGTAGTAAAATCCTGCTTTTTTTTAAATAAGACTATTGGCCAAAACCAAGTCGTATTTATCTTTTAAAGACCTGGAAAGGGTTATTAACGCCTTTGTGACCTCAAGACTGGACTATTGTAACGCTCTGTATGTGGGTATGGACCAGGCATCAATTAAACGCCTGCAGCTAGTCCAAAACGCAGCTGCATGTCTCCTGACTGGCCACAAAAAGCGTGACCACATCACCCCAATTCTGGCCTCACTACACTGGCTTCCAGTCCGGTTCAGAATTGATTTTAAAATCCTTTTATTTGTATTTAAAGCACTAAATGGGTTGGCTCCGGCCTATATAGCTGAACTCCTCCAGCGCTACACCCCAGCCAGAGCTTTAAGATCTACTGACCAGGCTCAAAACCCGAGGGCACCGAGCCTTCGCAGCAGCTGGCCCCAGGCTCTGGAACACTCTTCCCCTCCATGTGAGGTCGGCCCAGACCCTAGGGGCTTTTAAATCCACACTGAAGACACACTACTTCTCTCTGGCCTTCTAGTTAGAGTGGGGTTACGACTCCTGACTGTTCCATGTGTTGTTTCTATCTGTTGTAATTTATTGTGATGTAATGTGTTTTTATGTGTTTAAATTACATGTACAGCACTTTGGCTCGACCAAAATCGTTTTTAAATGTGCTCTACAAATAAAATTTGATTTGATTTGATATCCTTGGGAAAACAGAGTACTTTGGTGTTGTTCTTACTACACAGACCTTTTACATCTCTTACAGCAGAGTTACCCACAATCAGAGTTTCAGGCCCAGTCGTTAGCTTTCCCTCTGGCCTTTTACTTTTGGAGTAGCTATTGGTCCTTACCCTGCTGTGTGAAGAGGACAGGTTATCCAGCTCATCAGAAAGAGATCTCCGGTTCTGGGTCAGTGGATCGTATCTGTTCTGGATTGGCACACTCTGTGGTTTAGGAGGATTGTTTGTAGTTCTCCCTTTAGCAGCTGTCCACGGCTATTTCCTCGTAGGAACAGGGGTTGAAGAGGCGCTCTTCCTGGGTGATAACAATGCAGGCCATGTAGGATTCAACCCCCCTTGTATTGATTTGTTTTAAAATGAACAGACACTTCATTAATTTGTAGTGGTATAATAATTGTGGGATTTCTACTGCATCCACTTCATCTGCAACGAAGAATGCCAACGCAATTTCCGTCATTGCAAACCGAGTCAAGCCGACTCCGAGCTGTCCAACTTCAGGCAAGCTTTTTGAGACCTCCCCCGGCTGCAATCGGCTATTGTTGATTACTTTCGAGGCGAGCCGCAGCTCATCTCAAACAAGCCTGTTTTTTCTATTGACCGTTTTTGTCCCTATAGTTCGTTTTTGTTTATTAAATATTATCAGACTATATTACTTCTGTGTGGACTCTCTCTTTGAAAATGCGTCACAGCCTATAGCCAAGCTTAGCCTCTCTGCGACTCAAACTGGACTGGGAATTGAGCCGCCACAATAATAATAAAAATTATGATTATTACCTTACTTTTGTCTATTTCTATTCCTCTGTGTTGCATTTTTAAGGCATAATGCCAATACACATTATTTGTATGCTTGCATTGGCTAATGAAACAGATTCTGTAGTATTGTAATCTCTGAAGGTGACTCATTTTTGTCACTATTTCCATATAACAAAAACAAATAAAAAGCTTATATATATTGGGCCTTGAAAGTGCTCTCTGAAACTATACGCCTGGGATGGCTTGTGACCATGAAATGAGAAAATGAAAACTTTGCCGTAGTAGAGGCACACTAAATACATTGTTGGAAAGGTCTTGACCTGGAGAGTAACATATGTCAGTATGAAGATTCCACATGGCTCCTGCTTTGAAATACTGACCTTTGACCCTTGACCTCGGTGCATGTTTGAAGGCTTATAATTAAGCAACAAAAGGGACTACAGACATGGGACATACTGTTATAGAGAGCTCTTGACCTCAGCTATCATGTGAGTATAGTCAAAACTGGGGGCACTGTCAAATTTGGGTCAAATATGGTTAAAATGTATGTTCACCATTTCACAATTTGATATTTAAAATCTGATTACACACATGTGTTTGCCATCCCCTTAAACCATCAGTGTATTCTTAATTCAATATTTATAACTTCCAATTTTAGGAAAAACACTAATATAGTTAAGATCTACAATTCCCTAGAGCCACGCTATGCAGCTTGGTACAAATCAGCACCACAGTTGTAGTTCTTCCGGTTTGCAAAGACATAGAGTCTTAAAAATATATCTACTAAGTATATAAAATATCTAGTATAGCCAAACTAGTAATTACACTGCATCAAGATTATGTATATTAAGAAAAATATGTTGGTTTATTTAAGATATTTTAGATATTTTAGCTATTCTAGAAATGGGGTTTTTCGGTTGGTTCTTTATCGTTTGGTTACTGTGATCTTCTACAGTACATTGTTGGTTACTGCGATTATCTACAGTACATTGTTGGTTACAGTGAATATCTAGTGTACATTGTTGGTTACTGTGATATTCTACAGTAGATTGTTGGTCACTGTGATTATCTACAGTACATTGTTGGTTACTGTGATTATCTACAGTCATGGGCGTAATTTCCACTAGGGACAGGGGGGACATGTCCCCCCCACTTTTCAAAATCCCATTTGTGTCCCCCCCACTTTTTAGATGTGTTTATTTATTTATTTCGCAAGCGGTCATCGTCACTGAGGAGCGTCTGTGTGTGTGGCACGAGCGCCTCTTGTGAGAGAGAGATAGAAAGAGAGAGAGAGAGAGAGAGAGAGAGAGAGAGAGAGAGAGAGAGAGAGAGAGAGAGAGAGATAGAGAGTTACGGGGGTTGTTGTTAGCATTTGGTGCTAGCTCGGAGCTAACGGAGATTAGTAGCTGTTTCAACAATAAGTAGAGGGAGAGCTCTTTCCTGTCGGACTTTGAGAGAGATAACGTCAGCTCAGGGAGGTAAAGGACTCTGAGCTATTAGATTGTAAACTTTAGTCTAAGTTATCTCAGTGGGTCTCAAACGGTTTTGTCATCTATGTAAACACATATTTCCATCTATGTAATATTAGTTGTATATAAAATAAGTTAAGAAATCCTTCCAATGTGTACTATAGGTCAGTACAAAAATTAAAAACACAGTTTGAAAGAGGAGTGATTAGTCAAATATACAAAAATAAAAATAAATAATACAGACTAGGTAAGATAAAGATAGGAGAGAGGAGTTGATCAAATATGTGTTATTGCTTGTGAGCATATTCTAATGGTTTTTTGGTTATCAAAATATATACAGTTCTGTTTCATATGAGTGTTGAGAGCTGTATCCATACATCTCTTAATGGTGCCCTCAAAGTGCACCAGATTGATGCTTTAACTTCAATGTAAAGAAAAAAATCTTCCCGGGGTGCATGCCCCCGGACCCCCCAAGAGGATGTGAGGTCATCACAAATAAAACAGGTGCACATGGATAAGATACTAGATAAGTTGTTATGTTTTGCATGGGGCTTTTGTTGTTTTTGTGTTTAACTTGTTGTGTGCTCCTTTTACCCCTCGCTACTCTGTCTTTCTGTCTCTGCAAGGCTGGTGTGTGACAGGGGGGCGTGGCTGGTTACTCCTGGCTGCAGATGAGGCACACCTGTCCCCACTCACTTGATTACCTGCTCTTTAAGAGCCTGGCCCTCACCTCACTTCTCTGCCAGAGTATTTTTCATGCTGTCCCGCGGTCCGGAGTGCCTTTCTGCAGCCTGGAGTCTGTTGTAGTCGGTTTAGGAGTTCTTTTTGAGTTTTGGTCGGAAACGTTTTTCCACAGCTTTGTTTTTGGTTTACTACGGCCAGCCAAGCTACCTGTCGTCAGTACCTGCCTTGGATTACCTTGTCTATTAAACTTTTTGAAACTTTATTTTTGTCAGTCTCTGCTTTGGGGTCCCAGTAGTATCTAAACGTCACAGAATACTCTGGCCAATATGGACCCCGCAGAGAATGAGACTCAGGGAAGCGCTTGCTGCTCAAGGGGTAATGATAGGGCAACATGACAGAGCTCTGCAGAGAGTTATGGAAGCGATTCAGGATTTAACCGCCGGTGTGACCAACATCGGAGGCCGTATGGAACAGGTCGCAGCACATCTCTCCACACTCCCGCCGACTGCCGATGCTCAAGCTACAGACCCTGCTCCTCCACCTCAAGCTGATCCAGAACGACAGCGCTGCAATCCTCGTGAGCCCTTTATCCCCACACCCGTCAGGTATTCAGGAGATTTAGGGTCTTGTAGTCAGTTCTTACACCAGTGTAGTCTTGTGTTTGAGCAACAGCCTTTCACTTATTCCACTGATAGAACTAGGGTTGCTTTCATCATGAGCCTACTGAGTGATAAAGCAGCAGCATGGGCCCTTGCCATATCTAACAGCAACTCGCCTATTAGTCAGTCTCTGTCGTCTTTTACTGCAGAGATGCGTAGAGTGTTTGATCATCCAGTGAGGGGGAAGGAGGCTGGTAAAAGACTCCTTTCACTCCACCAGGGTTCAGGCTCTGTTGCTGATTTTGCTATTGATTTCCGCATTCTTGCAGCTGAGAGCGGTTGGGATGACATGGCTTTGCTGGGAATTTTTTATAAGGGGCTTAATGATGAGTTAAAGGATGAACTAGCTGTTAGGGATGACACCTCCTCCTTAGAGGAGTTGATTTCTCTAGCGATACGACTAGATAACCGCCTCCACGAGAGGCGTAGGGAGAGATCAGGAAAACATAGCTCCACCTCCTTTCCCCCTCCGTCCAAGTTTCCTAGTCGGCCGGCATTCTCTGGACCTTCTCGCCATCCTCCTGACTCCGGACCTCCCAGACCTTCTCCAGATACCCAGGTCTCTCCCTTCTTTATGGAGGAGCCCATGCAGCTGGGAAGGATGATGCTTACTCCATCAGAACGTCAACGCCGGCTTCGTCAGAGACTCTGCTTCTACTGTGGCCAGGCTGGTCACGTCAGCGCCGGTTGTCCCTCTCTGCCAAAAGACATGGCTCATCAGCGACAGGGGGAGCACTGATGAGCCACACTTCTATCAACTCAGCCTCCTCCAACCGCATCCCAGTCAAAGGTACTATTTCCTGGTCTCAGAACTCTGTTCCGCTGCAGGTCTTGATTGATTCTGGTGCGGATGACAATTTCATTGACTCTGACTTTGTGATGCAGTCTAAACTTCCTTTTGAGCCTCTTCCAGAACCTAAGGATGTGTTTGCCTTAGATGGGAGACTCCTAGCCCAAGTTACTCACCGTACTGCTCCAGTTTCCCTCAAGATCTCTGGCAACCATCACGAGATAATCTCCCTGTACCTTATCCCCTCACCCATGTCGCCACTCGTTTTAGGTTTTCCGTGGTTGAAGCTCCATAACCCCCACATAGATTGGGCCAACTCGTCTATCATTAACTGGAGTTTGTTCTGTCACTCTCATTGCTTACACTCTGCTGTACCCCCCACAGTTACTAGAGCACCAGACCCCCTCAAACCCATTGATCTCACCTCTGTACCCCCTGAATATCACAGTGTCAAGGAGGTTTTCAGCAAGGACCACGCCCTATCCTTGCCGCCTCACCGGCCCTACGATTGTGCCATAGATTTGCTCCCTGGCACCCCCTTTCCGTCAAGTAAACTGTACAATATCTCTAGGCCAGAGAAGGAGGCCATGGAGAGTTACATCTCTGACTCACTCGCTGCTGGGCTTATTCGCCCCTCTTCATCGCCTATGGGCGCAGGTTTCTTTTTTGTGGACAAGAAGGATAAGACCCTACGCCCTTGCATAGACTACAGAGGGCTTAATGAGATCACAGTCAAGAACAAGTACCCCCTTCCACTCATAGACTCAGCCTTTGTTCCCCTTCATGAAGCCACCATCTTCACTAAGTTGGATCTTCGCAATGCATACCACTTGGTGAGAATAAGGGAGGGGGATGAGTGGAAGACTGCATTCAATACTCCCAGGGGACATTTTGAGTATTTAGTAATGCCTTTTGGGTTAACGAACGCACCTGGGGTTTTTCAAGCTATGATTAATGATGTATTGCGTGACATGTTAAACAGGTTTGTTTTTGTGTACCTTGATGACATCCTTATCTTCTCTCGCACTCTTCAGGAGCATGTCCAGCATGTTAGGCTGGTACTGCAGAGACTTCTTGAGAACAGACTGTATGTTAAGGCTGAGAAGTGCGAGTTTCATGCCTCTTCTGTGAGTTTCCTGGGTTTTATCGTCGACAAGGGACAATTAAGGACTGACCCCGCCAAGGTCCAAGCAGTGACCGAGTGGCCCACTCCCTCTAACAGGAAGCAGTTGCAAAGGTTTCTGGGCTTTGCTAACTTTTATAGAAGGTTTATTCGGGACTATAGTAGGGTAGCAGTGCCTCTGACTAAACTCACCTCTGTCAAGTTGCCTTTTGAGTGGTCTCCTGCAGCTGAGGCAGCTTTTGTAAAACTGAAATGTCTGTTTGCCACTGCTCCTGTGCTCTCTCATTCTGATCCAGGGGTCCAGTTTGTGGTGGAGGTGGATGCCTCTGATTCTGGAGTGGGGGCAGTTTTATCCCAGCATTCCCCCGCAGACCAGAAGCTCCACCCTTGTGCGTTCTTCTCTCGTCGGCTGACCCCTGCTGAGAGGAATTACGACGTTGGTAATCGGGAGTTGCTGGCAGTGGTTCTGGCCCTTCAAGAATGGAGGCACTGGCTGGAGGGAGCCAACCATCCTTTTATAGTATGGACGGACCATAAGAATTTGTCTTACCTTCGCTCTGCACGCAGGCTCAACTCACGCAGGCTCAACTCACGCAGGCTCAACTCACGCAGGCTCAACTCACGCCAGGCTCGGTGGGCTCTCTTCCTGGGACGGTTCAACTTCACCTTGACCTACCGGCCTGGCTCCAGGAATGTGAAGGCTGACGCCTTGTCCCGGCAGTTCGCTTCCCCAGTGGAGGACTCAAGGGATGCAACCATTCTGCCATCTTCCTGTGTTGTGGGAGCAGCTAGATGGGAGATTGAAAGGGTGGTCCAGGAGGCCCAGGAGGACCATCCAGCGGCTCAGGATTGTCCACCAGACCGGCTGTTCGTTTCCCCCGATGTTAGATCTCCAGTGCTCCAGTGGGGACACACGTCCAAAGTTGCCTGCCATGCAGGTTTTCATCGGACCCTGGCTCTAATTCGACAACGCTTCTGGTGGCCCACTATGTCCGCAGACACGAAGGAGTATGTCTCAGCTTGTTCCGTCTGTGCCCGCAGCAAGGCCTCACATCAGGCCCCCACTGGCCTTCTTCGCCCACTTCCCATTCCCCACCGGCCCTGGTCCCACATTGCGGTGGATTTTGTGACTGGTCTCCCACCATCAGACGGGAACGACACTATTCTGACCATCGTTGACCGTTTCTCTAAGGCTGTGCACTTTGTCCCCCTGCCTAAACTACCTTCTGCCCTCGAGACTGCCACTCTTCTCACCCAGCATGTTTTTAGGCTGCATGGTATCCCTCAGGATATTGTTTCAGACAGGGGTCCGCAGTTTTCCTCCCAAGTTTGGAAGGCCTTTTGTCGGGCATTGGGGGCGTCGGCCAGTTTGTCCTCTGGGTACCATCCCCAAACCAATGGCCAGACGGAGCGGGCAAATCAGGACCTGGGAACGGCTCTTCGTTGTGTTGCCTCTCGAAACCCAGCCTCATGGTCTCTTCATCTGCCATGGGTTGAGTACGCCCACAACTCCCTGGTGTGCTCTGCCACAGGTATGTCACCCTTTATGGCTTCCAACGGCTTCCAACCTCCCCTTTTCCCGGTTCAAGAGAGAGAGGTGGCAGTTCCCTCAGTACAGGGGCATCTTCGGCGAGCCCGCAGAGTCTGGCGTGAAGCCCGGGCAGCTCTTACCCGCACCTCTGCCCGGAACCAGAGGATGGCGGATCGTCATCGACGACCAGCTCCGGATTACCAACCGGGCCAGAAGGTTTGGCTTTCCTCCCGTGACATCCCTCTTCAAACGGATTCTCGGAAACTCACTCCCAGGTACATTGGACCTTATGAGATAGAACGGGTCATCAATCCTAGTGTGGTTAGGCTTAAGTTGCCTCTTGCCTTGAAGGTGCACCCCACTTTTCATGTGTCACTCCTTAAGAGAGTTTCCTGCAGCCCTCTTTGCCCTCCAACCAAACCCCCTCCACCCCCCCGGCTCATCGACAACCACCCGGCCTTCACTGTACGGAGGTTGCTGAAGGTTCGAAGGTGGGGCCGTGGATACCAGTATTTAGTGGATTGGGTGGGGTATGGGCCAGAGGAGCGACAATGGGTTTCTCGCTCGCTGATTTTGGACCCAAAACTCTTGAGAGACTTTTATGTCCGTTTCCCGGATAGTCCTGGTAGGCCGCCAGGAGGCGTCCTTTGAGGGGGGGGTACTGTTATGTTTTGCATGGGGCTTTTGTTGTTTTTGTGTTTAACTTGTTGTGTGCTCCTTTTACCCCTCACTACTCTGTCTTTCTGTCTCTGCAGGGCTGGTGTGTGACATGGGGGCGTGGCTGGTTACTCCTGGCTGCAGATGAGGCACACCTGTCCCCACTCACTTGATTACCTGCTCTTTAAGAGCCTGGCCCTCACCTCACTTCTCTGCCAGAGTATTTTTCATGCTGTCCCGCGGTCCGGAGTGCCTTTTTGCAGCATGGAGTCTGTTGTAGTTGGTTTAGGAGTTCTTTTTGAGTTTTGGTCGGAAACGTTTTTCCGCAGCTTTGTTTTTGGTTTACTACGGCCAGCCAAGCTCCCTGTCGTCAGTACCTGCCTTGGATTACCTTGTCTATTAAACTTTTTGAAACTTTATTTTTGTCAGTCTCTGCTTTGGGGTCCCAGTAGTATCTAAACGTCACATAAGTGTGCAGACTCATTGTTAGAGCCAGTATTTAGATTTTATAAGAAAGGCCACCTAATTGTGACGTCTGTTGTCAACGCACTATAAAGGACTACATTTCCCACGGCGCCGTCGAGGAACAGTTTTTAACCGTACACGTACATACAAATCGTACAAGTATTCTTTCTTTCTTGATAATGCTTATATAACTTTAAGTGATGAAGTTATATAAGCATTATCAAGAAAGAATACCTAAGTTGTTTGTTATTTTATTTGAGTTTTGCCTATTTCTTTTGAATATTGTAAAGGCCTATTTTCTTTGTTGCATGTGCAAAAGTTTGTTATTTTATTTTGAGCAAACACATCGCAACATCATCTAAACTATCGGAGGCCAAGCAACACTTCAAACTGTAGTGTTGTAATTTAAAGGAAAGAAACAAGTTAGAACTGTCTGTTTAAGGCATCTAGTGGCTTGATGGAAAGACAAGGAAGGAAGCCACGACACTAATTATATACACTACACATTTTTCTTGGATTTGTTAACACTATAGTCTCAAATATATTTGTAGAAAGGCAGGAAAGGGAATTAAATTGAGAAAATGTTTCATTGCGGAGGACCCCCTGTTTTGTGTCCCCCCCACTTCTCAAACCAAAGGTACACCCTTGTCTACAGTACAATGTTGGTTACTGTGATTTTCTACAGTACATTGTTGGTTACTGAGATTTCATACAGTTGGGACGTCACGTTACTACTGATATTTTTAAAGTAACTCCAGAGGTACTATAATTTTTGGTTGGGAACACGGTATTACACTCTAAAATAGTATAGTAATTTTTTTGTGCACAAACACTGTAAATAACTGGATTTCAGAGCCATTTTTTACAGTGTGGCCATTGGGTCAGACGTATACCGATTTTGATGGCAATCCATCAAATAGTTAACCTTATTGTAAAGCCAATGGAAAAGTCTGGAATTCATCAAAGTATTTATAAGGATATATCTTCCTTCCACATTGATGTGCATCAATTTGTATTGTAATCCATTCAATATTTATCGAGACATGTCATTAAAAAAACAAAATATGTGACCATTGACAAAAAGAAGGCGATCACTAGGTCAGTAGGCTTTATCCCGTGAGTACCATGAATTTATCTACCGAATCTAATGGCAATCCATCAAATGGTTAATAGATTCATTAGCTTTCATATTTCCAACATGAACATGGTATTTCAATCCATCCAATTATAGTGAAACATGTCAGTAAATTACAAATGTGGCGTTAGATGAAAAGATAGGGCTTTACAAAAGTGAGAAAGCTTAATATTATTGGGACCATGGATGTCTCTAGAAAATGTCATGGCAATTTACCAACTGGTTGTTTCGATATTTCAGTCTGGACAAGGGCCTTGGATTGATTGAACCAAAGACAGGCATTGCAATCTCTAGAGCCACGTGTTAGCTATAGTTAAAAAACAAATTACCTCTGAGGTTATGGTATGTCAATCAGAAGACCCTGGGTTAAGCGCATGTGTAGGCATTCATCCCTCTCAAGTGTCCTTGAGCAACACTCCAAATCCCTACCAGCTCTTGCAACACCTGTACTCTCACCTCCCTTTGCAATATATGGTGAAAAGAAAATTTCCCTAAGGGGATGGATGAAATATCACATTGTTATTATCATCCTTGCACACTCCCTCAACACAAAGACACTGACTCGCAGCCTGAGGGAGTGTTTCTGAAGGACGCGCGGATGCTTCTCTAACATCAGCCTTGCTTGCCTATCAGTGTTTTAATTTGTTGACGTGTAATTGGACAGACTGCAAATGTGCCCCTCGGTGAATGCGTCCCTCTGGAAAGGCCTTCTGCTCCAGCGTCTCGGCACTGCTCAACATATGTGGCAATAGATCAAGCACCTGTTTCTGCCCGTCACATCTGCGCTCAGACCTCTGTGGCTCTTATCTGTCCGACAGTTACAGATGACCATGCATCCGGATGCTGATGCAGATGATGAACGAGTCCGCTCTGTGCGTTTCTCCCTCTTCCAGTCTTCACACGAGTTATTATTAAACCGCAGCATTTCAGCCTGCTCAACGCTTGAGAACATTCTGCTCTCATTAAACAGACCAAGGAGCATTGCACACATTTCCCACTCTCGCTTCATTTCCTACACTTTCTTCTCCTTCTCACACTCGTCTTTGTCATCGTTTTTCATGTTCTCTTTTCATTAGCCCTGACAACTATAAAGTGAAAGCTGGGCTTGGGATCTTCAGAGCTGGCACAGCACCACTTTGCTGTCTTGACAAGAACTCAGAGAGGAGAGCACAGGGAGAAACATTTACTCATTCTGTTTGCAGCAAAGGGGATGGGCTCCACGCTCTTGCTCCCTTTGATTGTAATCCTATCTAGGCCAGCACAAGACACAGGAGACTTCATTCCCCGAATATTCGTTTGCATGGATAAACCAAAGATAGGGTCCAACGGTATAGAATGTTTTTGCCTTTCAACAACTTTTGCTCCTATACAAAAACTTCACACGGATAAAAGCTTTCATTGATATTTTGTCGTTGCTGTAGGGTATAATAATGTCGTAAAGAAGTACGTTTCTATTTCAGTTTCCAAAAACGCTATCTTTAAATAAGTGATGTGAATAAGTTGTTCCACTACTGATGTTTCTGGCACAAATGCACCTTAAAAAACAGGAAATTACAATCTTATGCACACTGTTTATAGAGTAAAGACTCATATCTACACATATGCTCCATAAAAAACTAAAGCTAAGTCAAACATCTTATTTTCACCCAGGGAGTTTCAGTGGGACAATTTTGCCGAGATCCGCTGTTGTATGTTTGATTTAATTTGTTTGCGGTTTCTTCGATTTCAATCAAAACTGAAACCATAGCAGTGTGAAATGAAACTATGAATTATTCATAAATATATATTTAAAGATCATAATAGGCTTCCGTGGCTGGGGGCCTGTGTAGTTGGAAGAATAACCATTCCTCTCACTACCTGCATTAGAGCCTGTACGTGAGCCATACTGCTCTGAGGTTTAATTTAAAGTCAGGTTTCCCACAAAAGCCTCAGAAGCATAAATATTTTCAACATAGCTGTCAGCGCAGTCGATGCCACAACATGTCTCGGGTTGCTCAAGCGTGGAGTCCTCAGAGATTTGTGGAAATACTCATGCAGCTTCTTCCTCCACTCTACAGTCAAGATATTTCAAAAGTAATGAAGAGAAGTTGCATGCAAGTCAATCTAGTGCACAGCAGGCGAGCCTGATCATTCAAGCGTGTTTCCATCATGCATATGCAGCCCTCACTCTGCACACTGCATTCTCTCTGCGCTCTCATGATGGGAAACTGTCTTCATGAGTGATGACATGAAACATAATATGACATGACTGTTCTTTACAGTTTGCCCTACTTAGAATAAGCATATACATAAGTTATATAACATTCTAGAGAGCTCACATAATGTAATCCAGTTTCATGGTCAAGTTGTTAGAGAAATATTATCATGCTTATAAGACTTCAACAATGTAGTCCCTAAATAACAATACATTTTTAATTCAGGAATAATGTGTAATGACTGGACAATGTTGGTATTCTGGGCAAAATCTTGTAACAATTCTTTTTTAAGATTGAAGAAAGAAAACATCCAAAATACACTTATAGGCGATTATTTTGATGTTTTTGAGTTTGCCAAGTAGTTGACTCTTGAGCAATGGGTTAATCAAGTGTACTATGTTAGTGCATATTATGCATATTAGCAATGTAATGTCTGCAACACACAGATGAATCCACATGTTCTATAGAAACATAAAAAGGTTGCGCAATATGCAGAGGATTTATTAGTTGTTCTAAATCCTTATGAACTGTAATGGCCACACACTGTTTCACGTCTACTCAGCCAAACAATTGATCCACAATATTTAAAAACACTATTGGATTCTTACTCTACTTCAAAATATCCAAATGGGTCCAACAGTGCATTACCCTTGTGAATGACAGCCTGCTGACATAAAGACAGGAGAAAAAAAGAAAGATGAAAGCTGTGGAGTCTCTTCGATGCATTTCAGAGAGCATTGAGGCAGTAGATGGAAGTTGAGTTGTGAGGGCTATTAGGATAGCTTGAAATAAAGAGATGAGGAAAACAGCTCAATAACATATTGACATGATCCTTTAATGTGTGTGAGTGCACACAGTGCTGCAGCTGGGGGTCATGCAGTGGCTCCCATGAAGTCTTTGAGCAGTCTTAGTTTAAAATACTTTCCACATTAAAGAGGAAAACTTTTATAACTTGAAAAAAGTTTACTATATTCCAATCCCATCCAACTTTATTTATAAAGCACTTTAAAACCTCCAGACCAAAGTGGTGTACAGAGAGATACATAAAATACAAAATCACACAGCTCAGCTCACAAAACGTAAAATCACATAAAAGATACGAACACAAAACAAACCAGAATAAACGTAACAATTACAAAATAAAAATAAAAACAGCCATATAGTAAAAACAATAGACCACTGAAAGCAAATAAAAGCAACAATCTACTTGTTTACGAATGCTAAGGAGAAGAGGTGGGTTTTAAGATGGGATTTAAAAACAGACAGTGTGGGAGCCTGTCTGATTAGCAAGGGCAGGTCGTTCCACAGTTTAGGGGCGGCAGCAGAGAAAGCACGGTCCCCTCTGTGCTTAGACTTTGTTTTTGGCACCCTCAGGAGCAACTGATCAGCTGACCTGAGAGTGCGAGTGGGCGTGTAGCTGTGTAACAGCTCAGAGAGGTAGGGCGGGGCCAGGCCATTGAGGGCTTTAAAAGTAAATAAAATAGTTTGAAAATGAATCCTATTGTGCTGTCGTGTTTGAATCCACAACTATTAACTTATAAGCAGCGGACAACTAATAAAACCTCCAGACGTTCATAATGGTTTTTGGCCATACACTGTATGAAACATGAAAGTACATGACATCATATTTTTGTGTCAGTTATTGGTGTTATTGAGTTGTTGTCAACCTCTGTTTCTTTTCCACTTAAGTATATTATACGTGGAACAGTTGGCGGGGCCTGGGACTGGGACTTTTCGTTGCTATTAACTGCACTGTAGATTTTGTGCATATGACAATAAAACATTTGAAATTCTTTGAATCCTGAATCATCAATGGATAGAGGCTGTTAGTGTGTGGAGTTAGGCGGACCCGGAGCAGACAGCTAGCTGCTAGCGACCTGTGACAGCACCCACCTGTCACTCAATGCAGTAACACCCTGAATTATGTATAACTTAAAGACTTAATAATTGAAACGGTGAGAAATATAAAAAAAAAAACCAGTACAATTGCTATCAACTGGGAAGTTAGCTAGACCAATATGAAAATGTTTATTTCTTGCTGAACATTTTGGCATTTCAAGGTGTCTCAAGTGGCTATTCATAGAACTGCACCTTTTTTATGTTTGATATACCCACGGTAGATTTTACAAATAAAAAAAAAAGTTAGTTTGTGAGAAAAGTGTTCCACCTTGTAAAGAGGCTGCTGTTCCACTGATCAGCATGCTTTGTCCTTGTGAGTTGTTACTCTCAAAATGTGTTTAATGCAGTTTTACTTTTATGCTGCTCATCACATAAAGTTATATGTTTTATACAGTTTTACATTATACAGTTGATCATTCGAAAAATCACGTCTGCCCCATGGAGTCTCTCCTTGTGTTATTACGTGCATCGTAGGAGGGAGAGCGATTGATCCAACATACAATATCAAGCTCTTG
The DNA here is from genome assembly GCF_902827115.2 of Pseudochaenichthys georgianus. Classification (NCBI taxonomy): domain Eukaryota; kingdom Metazoa; phylum Chordata; class Actinopteri; order Perciformes; family Channichthyidae; genus Pseudochaenichthys; species Pseudochaenichthys georgianus. Next base: position 27,028,476 of record NC_047506.1, on the reverse strand, counting down.
TGATGTTTTCCTGGATTCTGAAGATTTCCCAGCCCATAAAAAAAGTCTGTCTTGGTCAAAAAGTGCGAGTGCAATATATTTGAGCAGATAACTCTCTAGCCAAATAAATACAAACAAAAATGTGTGGGTCCCCAAAGTAAAACATTTAAATGCAAAGGTTTATGTTGTTATGGTTGCAAATATATCTTAAATCTACTTGGTATACATTTTGTCAGTCTTTAGGTCTTTGGGTTGCTTTGCAGTGTATAGTTGTTGCCAATGCTGGAACAGCAACATTTCCTGCAGGATATTCCTCTATGAAATCCGGCTTTCATAAAAGGGATTGCATTTGTAGAGCAGCCAATAGCAAAGCCCTCTCTCATAAATGACTTATGATTGGCTAAAGTCTCCCAGCATGAGTTAGATTTTCCAAAGCTTGAAAAAAAAGCCAAGAGGGGGTCCAGAAGAACCTCTCAGACCACTTCAATAGCAATATGTTGATAAAAGCAAAAATACATTACCTACCACAGCTCTAACAGTTTGGTTGTACCTTGGTAATTATGTGGTGATGCCAACACAACACTCTATATCTATGTGATCATCGCTTAATTGAACAACACATTTTAGAGAAAATCAAGGTGATGGTTAATTCTGACTTGTCATGACTACAACTTAAGCTGAGAAAATGTCTACTTGAGGTGTGGTAATTGCTGCCTACCTTTGGAGAACTACCTATTTAGTTATAATTGGCTACTGTACAAAGACCTTGGTTGAAGGACAGTAAAAGCGGTTGATTGCAAGGAAGAATTTAAATGAAGTTGGGGACAATTAAATATAATCAGGAGCCGTTTATTAGCTGCAGCGCTGCTCTGCTTCTTGCAGACATTCATCTCCTCTTCTATTTCAAAACTCCTTCAAGTGTTATTCTTCCCTCTCATCTTCTTTTGTCTGTGTGTTAGTTTTCAGAACCAGTGCTTCTGTAATGTACTTTTACTAAATGACCACTCCTCTGTCTAATGAATGGGCAAAGTTACACATTTAACAGTGTATATTGACTTTGTCACTTATATCTAGTATATTACAGTACAAGCACACATTTACATAGCATCATAGAGATGCAAGTGGTAAATGTGTCCAATTTATGCAAAAAAAAAATTGATGAGTAGAATAAATCAAAAGCTCATAATGCACAGTGACTGAATACTGCACTGAGCTGGAAAATGAGTTGTGCTTTTTGCTTACTTGCTGCATGTACAGTGTAACAATTAGCGAGAAAAAAACATCTGCAGTCGGCACACCAACTGCCTCTTTTTCAGACATAATATCCTTGTTTATTTCACCTTGGATGTGACTGCTCATCAATATTTATGTGTTCAAAAAATGAATATTGCACCTGATAGCCACATCAGTGAAGTGTTTGGTGGGATGTAAATTAATAATGATGTACATTCATCATAATAATAAAAATGATGTGCATTGGGAGCGGTTTGCATTCTTTATCACAGGCAAGGGTGTGTTTAGCTCCTTTTCCACATTTTCTCCATTCTGAAAGATTTCTGAGTTGATCATACTTGTTATGAACAAATGCTAAAATAAAAGGGTCCAGAATAGCTTAATGTTTAAAAAAGGTTTCTATATGACACAGCTTGAGTGCATTGATTTAAAGCAGCCTTACAACAATATTATAATGTCAAATAAATGATAGTTTGGTAGGAACCAGCTACAGTATAGGGACCTATTGCAGTCATGTGTTAATGTTAAACTTCATCTTGCCTAATATATTATTGAATGCTAAACTTATTGCATTTAAAATAATAAGAATGATATGATTAGAAATGTAACCATCTAACCATATTGTTATGTTATGCATGGGGTTTTTGTTGTTGTGTTTTACTTGTTGTTTGCTCCTTTTACCCCTCACTACTCTGTCTCTCCGTCTCTGCAGGGCTGGTGTGTGACAGGGGGCGTGGCTGGTATACTCCTGGCTGCAGATGAGGCACACCTGTCCCCACTCACATGATCAACCTGCTCTTTAAGAGCCTGTCACCTCACTTCTCTGCCAGAGAATTACATGCTGTTCCACGGTCCGGAGTGCCTTTCTGCAGCCTGGAGTCTGTTTTGTTCACTTCGCAGTTTTTGAGGAGCTTTTTTGGAGTTTTTGTCAGGAACGTTTTTCCCTCAGCTTTGTTTTTGGACTTACTGCAGCCAGCCAGCTCCCTGTCGTCAGTACCTGCCTTGAACTACCTTCCTTTATTAAACACTTTGAAACTTTATTTTTGTCAGTCTCTGCTTTGGGGTCCAAGTAGTATCCAAACGTCACACATATTCTTAAAAACATGGCCTTATGGTATTTTCTCCATGCCCGACACAAAATAGTCCAACACACATTTTTGGCTATATTCCGAGTCTTTACCAAGCTAACAAATGAACAAATCAACAACTTTCCCCAATAACTACAAAGAGCCAACAATATCCCACAGTGCGCACATTCAAAACCTAAAGCTTTCTATAATAGGCCTTGTAAAAGCACATGTTCATCCCAAACTGTATTCCTTTACTTCCTAGTATAGTATAATTCCTACAGTATACTGCCTCACAAATGTGATATGCGACTTTAATTTAGCCTAAGAGGAGTGAAGAGCTCTGCGTAAAGGGATATCAGCATTTAAATGAAGATGCTGATATTGTTGCTGAAGACAGGAAATGTAGCTCAAGAGAAATTAAGAGCACCTGGCTCTCCACTTCTTCCGAAATGCAAGTAGGCTAAATTACCCTTTTTCTATGATTGAGGCTTATTGTAGGCAATTTCATTGAAAATGCTGCAGAGCAGTGTTACAAGACAATTGGGTCCGAGCTGAATCTGGGGAAGGTTATCGGGCTAGCCGAGACTCAGCAGTTCTATTTCGAACAATAATCATTCTGATTATTTCTCAACACACAAGAGTTCAGGTTGAAAATAAGGTGATGTTAGGGTTCTTCTTATTAGCCAAGGAGAAAGGATTTCTGCTCTGCTTTAAAACAAATCCTTTCTCTCTTGGTGAACCTGAGTGAACGTCTGGACCATGAAAATTGAGCAACAACAAGGGTCCTGCTGCCAAAAGCCCACATTTGTTCGGCGGCACATCATTGAGCTGGTGATTTCAGTCCATCTGTTGTCCACACAGCCCAATATTCAAGCTAATCACCGCAGCGGCTATCATCAACGTTGCTCAATCTGGGATTGCTGATCTGCGAAGGTCCACACAAAAGCCAAAATCTAAAACTGTGTTTCACTCCAATGGTGTGGATGGGGTGACAAGGCTAAAGAAAACAGCAGCAGCACAGTTTCTCTGGGGTCTAATTATGTCTCCTTCCTCCCTGTTTGTTGGACAAACAGCACAAGCAAATTGGGTATTATTACATTTTTATGAATGCAAATTAATATGCGCACATTTCAATATTCATGAATTGAGAAAGGCATATTGGGGATTTCATCCCATAATCCACAAGCACATAATAATAAATGGTCATAGTATTTGCCAAATGCAAAGTTACATACGGTTTTGAGATGAGCAAATATCACTGCTATGGACGGACGTTAAATGGAAATGTGACTCTGCATTCATTTGAATTTAAAATGTATCTTTATATGCAGCTGGTGTTTTTCATCCATAGAACCAAAACTTTGCGAAGTGGAGGCTGTTGCTGTAGAAATAGTTTGATTAATTAACTTGAAAAACAATGCATTCAACTTAAATTTGTATAATAGTATATCGTATAATAATAGTATATTGTGCAGGCAAAATTAGACTGACCTTGGGAGAGAAAAAGGTATCAGTCACATCTTGTTGTGAGAGAAGCAGATAGACAGTATTCCTATGGCCCCTACAGTACCTCAAATTTCAAAAGAAATTGGACCATTCAGGTATCTGGGGGAAAAAAGGGCTTTCAAAGAAAAAAAGAAAACCTTTCTTGACAGCCAGGGTCTGATTCCCTTTCAAATATCTTCTGCTTGACAGCACACATTACGCTATTGTTCCTCCCCTTATCTGTCATTTAAATCAGTCCCTCTGTCAAATTGTAATCCCCCTATCTATCGCAGGATGGCTAAATGACTTCCTCACCGTCCGTTTGATGTAATTCATGCCCTTTAGAAACAGAATGAAACTTCCAAAATGGAGCTGAAACAGAGAGCACCATAAACTGTGATTGTGAGTGCTGACACGTCAGTGACTAGCCGATGCCTATCGCCTTTCATCTTTTTCCATTTTCATCGTAGGCTCCTGTGTTGGCCTTTGCAAAGGCCTCTGTCTCAACACTGGACTCCTTGTTTACAGTTTTTCTCGATTGCTAACACACGTTTTTTTTTTAATTGCTCAGATTCTCAGAACACTAAACACAATTCACAAAACCACACACCCAAAGTGCAAAACTCCTAATTTATCCTGCTAAATGAAGAACTGCCCTCAAAACTACATAAACACTTTCCAAATGCAAACTTTAGCACCAAATATAACACACTTCATTCATAATAGTAGATGGTTTGACCACCCAACTACACACTGCTGAGCATACTCTAAAGCACTTTCATCTGTTATGGGCTGTGCTCTGTACATAGAGGTTTCTGCAGAGAAAGATTGCTTGAGTTTACAGAAATACAGTAAAGGAAGAAATACAAATGAGTTGTTGAAAAAAAATCACATTTTATTCAAAACTAACATTGTGCAACATGCATCTCAGCACATAGCTACTATGCTGCGGACCTCTCTAAGTGTGATGCATTGTTTGCCAAAACCCAGTTTGTAACTGCTGCTTCCTGCCTCATTGAAAATCCTTAGCCTTCCACCTCTTTGTTTCTCAGTCCTTCAGATAAACAACAAAGATATAGCGGTTAGTCAGTGTCTGTGTTGCATAAAAGTAAGTATACCACAGTAGGGAGACCAGGGACAGTTTCAACACTTTTTGGGTTTTACCCCAATAAGTAAAAAAACATTTACAATAGGATAGCCATTTTGCTATATTATACATTATCAATATGTCAGCTACTGAAACAATGTATTTAAGATGTTTTTATGAAATAAGTACAGGTTGGAAAATGTATTTTTTTTTAAAAACTCAACTGTTACAACTGTCCTTGTGTACAGGGACAGTTGTAACACATGCCAGGCACGGTTGTAACATGTTAATAACGGTTACCTTTTTCACACTACATGACAACAAATAGGGAAAGCTGTCAAATTCTAAGGCAACAAGATTTTAATGGAGTTTCACACATCCTCCAACAAACAATGAACAGGATAACAGATAACACACACAGCATCATCATCCTCTGTGAAGGATTAAACTGTTCTCTGAGAGGTGCTTCTACCTTAATTATGTAGACCTACCTCCTTTGAGCTGAGACCATAATATAAATCAGCTGCCTCCATCAGGTAGTCTCTCAAAAGCATCTCCTGCTCTGTTGAGAACACCTTCTTTGGTGTCCAGTAGCCTACTCTTGGGGGAGTTTGTGATCCCTGACTCTCCAACCTCAGCCTCTTTTTATGGAACCGGTACAGGGTGACATGGCATATATCCAGGGACTTTGCCACTTCCCTGAATGATTTGCCCTTCTCAACTTCATTTGAGGCCCTCTGCAGCAGAGCAAGTGGCACTCCCCTGTCTGTCTTCCTCTTTCTGACATTTGGCATAGGCTACTGTAAACACACACACACTTTAGGCCTACTGTACAGTATTATATTCTGTTTATTTTTACAGGGACAATGCACACCAATCAACAATACAACTGTATGCTTGAATGAACAATTGATCATTCAAGCAAATGAGCCATCATTGTAAATGTGCCATGTTACAACCGTCCCGTTACAACCGTCCCAGGACCACCAGTCTTGCTTCCACCCCCTGTGAACCTGCCTGATTGCTCGCTTGACCCATATTTAGCTAGTTATATTTGTAGCTTACAAAACAGTGATTCTAATAATAATAGTTTGGATTCCTAGACATTTGAACTCAAGACAGTATCCAAAAAATACATCATATAATTTTAGATAATATTTTACCTCTGAAACACACTTTTGCTGATATCTTACGCGAGAAATTCAAACGTGGCTCCTTTTTTTCTCAGCGATCTTACCATCTAACTGCGCATGTGCAGAGTGAGTTTCATCACTCTAGTTTGTTTGTGATTGGAGATATTGAAGGTGTTACAACCGACCCGTGTTACAACTGTCCCTGGTATCCCCATTGTGCAGGATTTGTGTACAGTTATAGTATGCAACATGCCAACAATTCAATTACAGTAATGAAGTAAATACATTTCACACAACAGATATAAGCACTGATATATCATGAGAGTATTCTTCTTTGTCCATGTCCTCTCCCTCCAGCTCTACCTCTACCTCTCATTCTTCCTCCTCCTCTCACTCTCAGCCCAGCTCTTCCTCTTCCTCTTGCGCTTGCTCTTGCTTCCATGTTGGCTTCCATTGTAAGAAAGTACTCATCTGTGTTCTTTTTATAGTGCTAACATCCTGATTGATGAGCCAACAATTATGCTATCAGGTGTTTGGTCAGGTGGAACGTGTTTCTTGATCATTGGTCCATATGTGAGGCATTTTGAATATCAGTGTTTTAAACCTGCTAACACGTGACTTTATGTCAGATTCCTGTGTCTTATGTGGAGAAACGTGTGCAGTGGTTTGCAAAAAGTGCCATGTTGATTTGAAAATTGTGTGAAAAGCTGAAAACGTGTTTAGAGTTTTGGAGATTTGAGCCGATGTTTTGCTCTTTGAGTGTCAGTTAAAATAATTGTGCTTTATGCATAATTTTGTGTGTTAGCAATCGAGAAAAACTGTAACTATGCTACTACCTAGCCTGCTAGGCTAACTTTCATCTTCTCTTTTGCTACAGAGTTCAATATTACAAATACACATATTAATACAGTATTACACATAAGACAGTTTCACTTTTTGTAAGAATGTGACGCTTATATAGTGCTTTTTAGAATCTGTCAATCCAACAATTGCCAGGCAAGCCACGCGGGAGTTTTTCTTTGTCCGATGTGAGGGTCTAAGGACAGAGTGTGTCGCTTTCGTATATTCATATTCTGTACAAACTGTTAAGCCTCCTTAGACAAATGTATATTTTTTGATATTGGGCTAAATAAATAAACTTTGATTGATTGATTTATTGCAGATAATAACTGTGTTTTCACTTTTAGTACTGCTGCATATATACTATTGAGACATATTTATTAATTGTAACATTGGACCTTGAGCTTTTCACCATTTATCTCGTCATTTATATACTGTACGCTGCCGTCCATAGTTTTACATTTCTATTGGGAGAAACTAATAAGGGGAACCACTAGCTACTGACTGCTAATATAAAGCAGTACACACAGTGCCCCACTTCTGGTGAGATTATATAAATAAACCATGCAAATGTATGGTTTAAGAAGCTAAGATAAGTTCCTAACTAGGTTAGACTGTAGGCAAGGAAACAGGGTTTTTTGTTTTTGCCCTATTTGAGTCTTTTCTAACAGAAGGGTAGACACATATTAACATAGGCCTATCACCCAGAAAGTTCTAATGCATAACCAAAGAGTTACATGTCTTTAAGGTGAATAACAAATACAGGAAGGAGTCTTTACAGTATTTTCTAAGTTAACAAACATCACTGGGAAACATTCCTAATTCAAATGTTAATCATAAAGGATTGTAAGCAAATTATATTTTTCATAATTATTTGTTGGTACATTCTAAAATCTTCTCTAGTGTAGAAATAATTTTTAGTTTGAGCCCTTCCTACACAACAAAAGACAGATCCCAGCAGCCCGGCTGTGTGGTCATTACAGAATCTGGACCTGGATCTGGGTGTCAACAGATGTGAACACTTGTCATGTCTGGTCCCTGCCTGTATAATTGAATGTTGGCAGGCTGAAGACAGGTCCATGAGCTAAGTGACTGGGAGTGCTGGCCTTTCAACCTTCCTGTCACTTTGGCTTTAATAACACGCAATAGTGAGCTCATTACAGTGTCTCAAATTAATAGATTGTTTCTTGGTGTTATATTATTATATGCCACATTCTTTTTAATATGTGTTTGATTTTTATATGATTTGGATATTGAAAAATAGATAATGTTGCTGTTACCGGGGAAACCATGGGTTTTGTATAACCAACATGACAGAATAGGTTAAAATTGGCTCACACTCCCTAATGGTTAGCATTTAGGTTTGAATTAAAAAGCCATTAAATCAATGCCTTGCTGTGTTTTATTTAACGGTTAATGAAATTATGCCATTTAAAGACAGTTGGATGTAATAAAAACTCGTCCTATTAGGTCTTCATTGGAAATTGTTCTGTCGCTTTATTTTATATCTTAAACTGATGCATGTACTCATTTTTGTCAGCCCGTTGTCATTTTTCATTTTCATGGTTGGGATGTTATTTTCTGCCAACTGTGACCTGTTTGGCAGGTGCAATCAGCATATGTTATCCTTCCATCTGGTGCCGGATAATATCATAGAAATATTGCTTTCCTCTCGGTGAATGCATGTCATCAGCGTTGTGTAGAAACCTTCCTTCTCAAGAAAGTTTACTTTTGATTAATTTAGCCCATCAATAGTTTGGCTGGGCAGATAGTTTCTACACATGAAAGATGATGTCAGCAACCAAATGCAATAACAAGTTAAATAAATGCCCAGACATTTTAGGTATTAGGTTTTTGCAGGACACAAGCAATGATGACAAGGGGGCAGTTTGTAATTTTGAACTGAATTATGGCTCCAAAAGTGGAGCCATAATTCATCAGTAGGCCTACCGTGCTGTAGCCTGAAAGAATTGTAAGTTATTAACTCTGCTCTCAGATAAAGGAATGTGTCTTAAGGTACGTCCACACGGCAGCGTCGCGTTGAAGCTTGTCGGTGGGCGTGTCTGGCGTGCGACCAACAACCAATCACATTAATCTCCCGCCCCGGAGACACAAGCACGCTGTTTCATTGGCTGGCGCTTCCGTTGACGCTTGAAAAGTAGAACTTTTCTCAACTTTCGAAGCGAGCAACGGAGGCAAAGCGACGGAACCACAATGCAGTTTGGCAAAGCGTGACGTCACCCCATTCAAAGTGAATGGGAAGCGTCTCCGTTGAAGCACGCGACGCTGCCGTGTGGACGTACCGTTACTCTAAAATGCTAAGCCACGGCAAAAGTATTATTTGAAAATCACAGTTTAATCTTCTTCACTGATGTAATCAGTGAAATGGCACGCATCTTAAATCTGATGCTGGAATTGGGCTCTCTCCAAAGTACACTCAATGCTTTGGACTTTTCCTCTGATGCCAGCCAGGCAGCTGTGTGTTCTCCACTTTGTGCCAGATGCTCTCTGAGATCAGCACATGGAGGCACTGGATATGGGGCATTGATTAGATCTCAGCACCATACTACACACACATTCCCAGATTGGAGTTTATAAAACATTTTTCTCCCTGCTAAAATTAATCCATATCAGAATATTTAAATTGTTCAATATGTTCCTTTTCCATGTCCATTTTCATGAAACTGGGCTGCCAATGGCCTTTGCCATGGCAAGCCTTTTCTTCACAGGTTATGGTTGTATGGTATGGTTAAACTGCAAGATGAACTTTAATCATCAATTTAGCCTTCTCTGACCATTTGCAGTTTTTTATGCCAGCAAGAAATCAATGTTGGAAGCTAAAAGTGATATATTTAGTCAGAAAAATGGGACATTGGCACAAACACAACTCAATCTGATGTTGCCATCTTAGAATGAGCATTACTACAGAGAATTTGGCTTCCCAAAAGGTTTTACGAAACTAATCTCCCAACAGGTCCAACGGCACACAGAAAACTCTGCTGTGTTGGGATGTGATTTGCAATGTCAGCAACAATAATTATTTTAAGCTATAACCACAACAAACAGTCCAGATTACATTACATTGCATTTAGCTGACGCTTTTATCCAAAGCGACTTACAATAAGTACATTCGACCAGGAAGACACAACCTTGAAGAAAACAGAATCATATAAGTACATCAGGTTTCATAGAGCCAAGTATTTCAAGTGCTACTCAACTGGCTATAGATAAGCCAGTCCTTTATTAGTATATAAGTGCTCTGTTAGCAGTTCTTTGTTAGTAATTCTATCGCTCGAGGTGGAGTCGAAAGAGATGAGTTTTCAGTCTGCGCCGGAAGGTGTGTAAGCTTTCTGCTGTCCTGATGTCAATGGGGAGCTCATTCCACCATTTTGGAGCCAGGATAGCAAACCCACGTGTTTTTGCTGATGGGAACTTGGGTCCCCCTCGCAGCGAGGGTGCAGCGAGTCGTTTGGCTGATGCAGAGCGTAGAGCATGCGCTGGGGTGTACAGTTTAACCATGTCCTGGATGTAGGAAGGGCCAGATCCATTTGCAGCATGGTACGCAAGTACCAGTGTCTTGAAGTGAATTCTAGCAGTTACCGGAAGCCAATGAAGGGAGCGGATGAGCGGCGTGGTGTGGGAAAATTTAGGAAGGTTGAAGACCAGACGAGCCGCTGCATTCTGGATGAGCTGCAGAGGTCGGATGGCACATGCAGGTAGACCAGCCAGGAGGGAGTTGCAGTAGTCTAGGCGTGAGGTGACGAAAGCCTGGACCAGAAGCTGGGTCGCTTTCTGGGTCAGCTGGGGACGTATCTTCCTGATGTTGTAGAGCGTGTATCTGCAGCAACGGGTTGTAGCAGCGATGTTTGCAGTGAAGGAAAGGTTGTTATCTAGGATCACACCCAGATTCCTTGCAGTCTGAGTCGGGGAAACAACAGAGGGGCCGATGTTGATAGTCAGGTCAAGAGTGGGACAATCTTTTCCCGGAAGGAAAAGCAGTTCAGTTTTGTCAAGGTTGAGCTTGAGATGATGAGCGTACATCCACTGAGAGATGTCAGCTAAACAAGCAGAGATGTGTGCGACGACCTGGGTCTCTGAGCGGGGAAAGGACAGAATTAATTGGGTGTCGTCAGCGTAGCAGTGGTATGAAAAACCATGCGGGCTAATGACAGATCCGAGCGAGTTTGTGTACAGGGAGAAGAGGAGGGGACCAAGAACAGAGCCTTGAGGGACCCCTGTAGTTAATTGACAAGGGTCGGACTCGGACCCTCTCCAAGTTACCCTGTAGGTACGGTCTTTGAGGTATGAGGTGAGGAGGGAAAGTGCAGAGCCTGAAACTCCAAGTTCTTGGAGAGTGCGAAGGAGGATCTGATGGTTCACCGTGTCGAATGCAGCAGACAGGTCCAACAGGATGATGACAGAGGAGAGGGATGCTGCTTTGGCAGTGTGCAGTTCATCAGTGACAGCAATGAGAGCAGTTTCTGTGGAATGGCCTGCCTTGAAACCAGACTGGTGCGGATCCAGAAGGTTGTTCTGATGGAGATAACAGGAGAGTTGTTTAAAGACAGCACGTTCAAGTATTTTAGACAGGAACGGGAGGAGAGAGACAGGCCTGTAGTTTATAACATCAGACGGGTTGAGAGTGGGTTTCTTTAGGAGAGGGTTTACTCTTGCCTCCTTGAGACGGTTTGGAAAGTGACCAGAAGTTAGAGAAGTGTTGATGAAATGGGTGAGAAACGGTAGAATATCAGGAGCGATAGTCTGAAGGAGGTTTGAAGGGATAGGGTCCAGAGGACAGGTGGTAGGGCGGGCAGAGGTAATGAGGGTAAGAAACTCACTTGGCGAGAGAGGGGAAAAGGAGGTTAGTGTGCGGGTGGAAGGAGGGTCTGGTGACCCATCGGTGAGTAAAGGTGAGTCAGAAAAAGAAGAGCGAATATCATCAACCTTTTTTTCAAAGTGGTTAACAAAGTCGCTTGACAGAAGTGAGGAGGGGGAGGGGCTTTGGGAGGGTCCAAGAGGGTGGAGAAGATGGAAAATAGTTTTTTAGGATTGGAATAGGAAGATTGGATCTTATCTTGAAAGAAAGTGCTTTTTGCCTGAGAGATCGAAGCAGAGAAAGAGGAGAGGAGAGCCTGATAGGTTTGGAGGTCGTCATGGTGTTTGGATTTCCACCATTTCCGCTCTGCTGCCCTAAGGACGGTTCTATTAGCACGCAGTGCGTCATTTAGCCAGGGAGCAGGAGGGGACTGACGAGCCTGCCGAGATGTGAGAGGACAGAGAGAGTCCAGAGATGATGAGAGAGTAGAGAGGAGAGTTTCCGTAGCAGAGTTTGGAGGCAGGAGTTGGAACGAGTCAGAGGAAGGGAGGGCTGAGAGCACCGATGTGGCAAAGGTAGAGGGGGAAGGGAACGGAGGTTACGGCGGACAGGTGCAGGATGAGAAGAGATTAGTTTGTTATGTTTGGAAAGGGGTAGAGAGAATGAAATGAAGAAGTGATCGGATGTGTGGAGCGGGTTTACAGAGAGGTTAGAAGTAGCGCAGTTCCTTGAGAATATGAGATCAAGGACATTGCCAGCTTTATGAGTTGGTGGGGACAGAGACAGTGAGAAAGCAAAGGCGGTTAACAGAGATGTTAGTTCGTCTATCTTCCCCGTCTGGAGGTTGAAGTCTCCGAGAAGTACAGCGGGAGGGCCAGTTTCAGGGATGTGTGAGAGGAGATTATCCAATTCCTCCAAGAAGTCCCCCAAGGCGCCTGGTGGACAGTAGAGAACAACAATGGTTAATTGTATAGGATGGGTTACTGTGACGGCATGGAATTCAAAGGTGGAAGGAGTGAAGTTAGGTAGCTTGAAGAGGGAAAAGCTCCATTTGGGAGAGAGCAGGAGACCAGTGCCACCTCCTCTGCCAGTGGGTCTGGGTGTATGGGAGAAGGAATATGCTGTGGAGAGAGCTGCTGGGGTGGATGTGTTGAATGGAGTAATGCAGGTCTCAGTGAGAGCAAGGAAATCCAGAGATTGCAGAGAAGCGTAGCCAGAGATGAAGTCAGCCTTAGGAACAGCTGACTGGCAGTTCCACAGGCCGCCTGAAACTAGATGTTGGATGTCAGTGGAGCACGTGGGATAGACGAGAGCAGGCCGGTTATAGCGATTAGGCGATACACGGGGCCAGTGATAATTGCGAGAAGACAGATGAACAGGAATGGAGAAAATACACATGGTTATTGCATGAGGGGCTAGAAAGCTAAAGAAAAGAAAAATAAGACACCAGCAATACTTAGCTCAATCAGAGTAGGATTTGCCTCCTCTTTGCCACCCTCGTGACTCCCGCAGAACTCTATTGTCTTTGTCAGTCTTTGACTCCCGCAGGACTCCAATGTCTTCGGCTGTCTGACGCTCAAAGAAAGAACTACCTAAATGGACACCTGATTGCTGAGTTCTCACAGCTGTCGTGCCACGCCCCTCTAATTAGTTAACTCTCTACAGCTGATGGGCGACAGCTGAGAGGCCCTGCCTATTTAAATGCAGCCTTGATTGCCTACTGAGAGCAGTGTAACAGGTTCACGTGATCAGATCTGAGATTTAAATTCTCTCAAAAGCGCCGCTTTAGCCACAATAACTACAGAACAATTATACAGAGTAGAATAACTGAAATAGAGAAGTCTAATTAAACAAGAATAGTACTTACAGTGGTTGCTGCGTCAATAGGTATTGTCGCCACCGGGTCAAAATGCACACAGATGTCACTTGAATTAAGCATGTGGGCTAGTGATGTGTCGGTCGCGAACGAGATGATTCTTTTGAACGGCTCTTTGGTACGAACGAGGGGAACCGAGTCGTACTTGGTGAGAGCCGTTCTTGTTATCGTTCAATCGTTGGTCCGCACTCACTGCCTGCCAAAATCCACTCGCCTTTTAAAAAGCTTGATTTTGTTCCCCAAACGTATTCTGTGAAGACCCGCCCCTAATCTGATTGGTAGGTTTCAGCACGAAGAGTGAGATGGGGTGTGTCTTAACGGAATACGCCAGAGAGAGAAGTCATAACAACTGGTACAGGACAGCTAGACAACGTGTTTTTCGGATGGAAAATGATGCATCGGTGTATCCTCGGTTATAGCTCCTCCAGAGAGCCTCCTCGATGCTCGGTCCTCGATGTGTATTTAGAGAAATTAGATGTCCTTCAACATGGCGTGCTGAAATCCATTTCCGGGTCACTACTGGAGGACCGAGGAGTCGAGGAGGGGAAATTAGAGTATTGAGAAACCTCTACACACGTAGATGCTCTCTTCTTCCTCTTTCCCGACATGGCGCTGGGTTTGACTTCCTTTGTCTATTTCAAAACCACGTTACTTCATTAAAGTACCCATTTGAACTTTTCCGGGACTACATTATGTCTTTAACTTCCTCCTGGGTTCGAGAACAACGATCACGATCTACAGGGGATTCCAAGAAAAAAACTTCTGTAAATCCCCCATCAGTTGTTTACTTGCTTTCTTTGTCCTTTGCTTCACCAGGCAACTAACAGCTTCAAGCCAGATGAGCCTTGCCATACTTGAAGCTAGCATAAATGATCTCCACTGGACAGGCAGAAACATGTATGATTTAAAAAAATAAAAAGTATGTAAAAATGTCTTTACAATTCTGCCTGGGCCACTATTAGCAAGAGATCCTATGTGCCTGCATATGCAAAGACCCAGCTCTGGTTGTGAGAGACACACCTACTATGGTCCAACTTTTGAAGTTGAATGCTTAAAAGTCAGGATATTACTCAATGTATCTGTACAATCCTTTCCTATTAGGCCCAAAAATGCTACACCATGTGGAAGATGTGTTTTTACAAGTTTTCATTGTTTATCAACTATTGGTATATTCTCCTGAACAACAAGCATGCAATTTACCTCATTGTAAATGACCTGGAGAAACAGGTGGCACTATGCCAGTCAGCTAGTTGTCCCAATTCAACATTTCTCACTCACATAGATAAGTTCACTCTATATCAGCAAGACTGCCAACTATTTGCAAGTTGCTAAGCAGTTTTATTTAGAACATTTACATTTCAAACAGCATTATATAAAAAGGCACGGCGCCTGGATAAGATTGCATTAATATGTATTTGCCAATTAAGTGAGGAAAGTTTCACACAAAACAAGTCATTATTACTTGTTTTTTGCAAAATACTTGTTATTTAAAAAATGAATTATAGCTTTATCATAATGACAATGACCCTAGAAAATGCACAATCCTATTTTTTTAATCTTGTTAAATGTGATTCTGTTTAATTTTAAGTACATAATTACTCAGAAAATGTTATGATCTAAAGTGTATGTAATCAAAATGATCTACTGTGGGTAACCAAAAAGCAACAGAGACTAGAAAAATATAAAGTACCGGGATTGTTTGTAGTTCCTATAGTAACAACACTGTACCTGCTTTATTGTCTCCCTGCAAGGCTTGATTCGTTAAAGAATTTCCAACATCACACAAAATGTTATCAGTACATTACTTTGCATTGACTCCCTTCATCACCTCACCTGTTTCATACTCAGCCATCCGTAAATAGATAAGCCTGTTTTAATGAACACCTGGAAGTCAATCAACACTGCATGCTTAGATTTATCTCATAAACTCACGCACACACATCTACAGATCAACATTGCTTTAGTTAAATATGCAAATGATCTGTGGAGACGTAGCACCACCACCGCAAATTTCAATTAATTTCATTGTCATTGGTATTACATTTGTCATTTTGAATAGCACCATATGTTCAGACTATTTAATTCAAGTTGGGGAGAGATTATGAGCAGATGATTTAGCAATTGCACTGCTCCTCCATAGTGATGTGCTACTAGCTGATGTGAAGTGAAATGAAGCCAGGCACTCGAATGAGTTGAGGGCACCATTTCCCTCCCCTCTGATTGACTAAACATTTAGCTGTGATATAATTGGCTTGGTAACAAAGTGACCATGGGGCGTGAATACATTTGTAACAAGCACTTTGATCAGACTCACAGGCACATTGGCGTCTCTGGCCTCCCTCGACGTGGCGAGCTGTCAGCAGTGCTTGGTAAGTAATGAATAGCAGGACTTTCAACACAAGCTAAATGTTGTGACGACCACTGTTGGCCTTATCAAATGTGATTTTTTTCCCCTCTTTTTCCTCTTACAATACCCACTGTGACTAATTATTTTCCTTCCTTTTGCAGTTGTATTCAAGGTTAAGCTTTATCACGGTTTTTAGAACACAAAATGTTTGGTAATGCACCACATTCAATACTTTGACTTTACACACTTAAGATCATCAATTGGGAAATAGGCAAAACCCCATTAAAAAAATTAAAGGATGTTTAAGTTTTCCAACTGATCCAGTTCACAAAGAAAAAACGCCAACGTTTTAAAAATTATTAACTTAACTAATTTGTCGTAGGTGTTCGATTATCAATCTTACAGTTGGCATATTGCCTTATGTTATTGGCTTTGAATCCCAAGTTTTGATTGTGCGGATGAAGCAAAGTTGTTCAATTGTACTCTTTTAGCAGCTGGCTATCTAGCTAGCCTGCTATTAGCACAATGCTCTATTTTAGGGAATTAAGATCGTGGGAGTGCAGGGTGCACTAGCTAGCTAAATATTATCTGGTTTATGTTCTTAAAAACAGTTAATGCTTCAGATTGTGTGGTAGCAAACATGCACATTTACTACTTGTCATCAGTCACTTAAGCAGGAAAATAAAACGTTTTTACCCAATGACAGGGCACATCAATAGTATGATCTCTGTGATTGGTTGATTGGTCTTCACATCAGAAATGAATTGATCCAAGGTACATTAGAAAGCAGTCTCATACCACCACATAAGCAGACCAGAGTGCAGTTGTTGGTCCGCATAAGAGTTTGAGTACGGCTTTTACACAACCATGCAAAGTACACAAAGAGCAGTAAACACTCCAGAGTTTGTTAACCAACTAAACAAGTATGGTGGCTGTGCCCTTAAGTAGCATGTACTTTAGCATAATAACAATGTAGAAAAACAGATATAAAATATTCAACTACAATTGTAACGCAACAACACTAAAGTATTCAATAAGGGAACATAATCAGTGTTTGTTTTTTCAGATATTTGATGTGTGGTTGTATACATCCTCTGTAAAACTGTCACATGTTCATCCCACCAAGCCAGCAGCTGGTGGGCTTGTCCCAAAGGTGAAATTATCTTCGGGGTCTATCAGCATGCCTTTACCAAGTGAACTATGGTAGGGGGAAATCAGGCATCTCCAAACCGAATGGGTGAAACTGTCAATTGCTGCAGTTGGAAAGGCACTGTGGTTGCCCCCACTGTCTGGCCTGTTCCATCTTGCGCTCCATCTGAGGCTCACCTTCACACACCCCGCCTCCTCCCAACGCTCTACGAATCAACAGATCTGTAACCTGTCTGTGGTGATGAATAGAGGGCGTCTGCAGCCGTAGCTGCCACCACAGGCACAGATGGATGATAGTGGGCTGTTAAAGTGCTTCCTTCTCCACAGTTGCCGACATTCTCAAGGCAAGCTACAATGGCCAATGTTCCTTTTTATTTCTGTTGTTTGTTTGAATGGCGGTTGGGCTGCCAGTGCCATTGGCAAGAGCTGTAACACAGTCCGAGCACCTGGTGTGCCAAGTCAGACATTTACACAATTAGGTAGCAACACCAACCGATTTTTTTTCTTTCTTACCTCCCACATGCATCGGAACATTTCCTTTTTATATTCCGACAATTTTTTAAAACATTTACCACCTGTACCGTTCTGCAGCCCAGTTAACAGCGATTGCTGACATGATGTGTCAAACTGCAGAACAAGCTTTACACGTAATTCAATCTTGTGTAGCACTATATACAGTAATTGCATAGCTAATTGCAGGACTAATTGAGAACTATTCAGAATTAATTATAAACTGTTCTCCAGATGATGAACAAAAAATTGGTTCAATTATATACACTTCTAAATCCAACCCTAATCACACCACTTAGCCCCAGTGAGCAGTCAATACAGAGACAAATGGATGCAGGCAGCTTATCAGTTTCTATTCAAAAATGACTACTCAAGTTGTTGTGTTTACGTGTAGATAAAATCAATGAAATCTTATTCAATGCACTGGTAACAATTCAATGACATTTCTGCTTGTATAAATCTGCCCCAGTGCATCCTTGTAATGTTGATTCTTGAAAAAAAAAAAATGACCTCCCCGCTACTCTAAATCCTACTGTGCAGCTGTCACAGATATTAAACCCCATAACGACCCTAGGGAGGGTTGAAGCATGAGCACACATTGGAAAGAACATACACCATTAGATGCGCTGTTACAGTATTACAGTGAGCTGTGCAGTATGTCACAGCAACAGAGGCACCCAGCAGATTTGCCCCAGCCTGCATAGTGGCAGTGTTATTGTTATTAAATTAAATTAATAAAGCAACTAAAAAATGCACTTTACTCTTTTGAGACATGGTTGTACTGTTAATCGCTTAAGTCCAGCAGAGGCCACACATACATACTTTTGTAGCAGCCCCAGAAAATATCCCCAAATAATTTATTTTTTAACGTTTGGTTGGAGAAAATTAAATGTCAGAGAAGCAGAACTCATTTGCACATACCCTGCATGAATTGATGCTGTACCATGCCACACTCCTTTCCCTTGTTTATCAAACAATGTTGACATTTTGGAAAGAATTTAACAGGCCAAAGCCTATTTAAAAATGTAATGCCGCAGCAGTTTTGTGATGCAGACGTGAAGACTTCCACTTCCTTGATTCTGTTTTTTTCTCATCATGTATGTGAACCTGTGAAATCAGTAAGGATCCTGTGACGGGGGTAGTGACAGTACATGGTAGGGACCATTTGTTGGAGAGCATGAACCGAGATACAGGACGCAGGACCCAAAAGCAGGATTCGGAGACAGATGTCCAAAAATAGAATGTTCTTTAATCACAAATTAAAATCGTACTTTCACAAAAAATAGAAAGTAGATAAAAAGCCAAAACAAAGTTGTACAGCAACACAAAAACTCACTTGACAAAAGGTCTAAATCCCAAGGTAGGTATCAGGAGTCAAAAGGCCTGGGTGCTCACGACATGAAACATAACGAACTGACAAAGGAACAAAGAAACACCAGGGCTATATATATATAGGTGAGGGGGATGGGCACAGGTGAAAACAATCAGGGCAGGGCCAAGCAATCTCACTGGCGGGAAACACAAAGACAGGAACTGTTGGATCTGAAATGACAGGAAAGATTACATTCAAAATAAAAACATAACTAAACCTAACATATCTGTCGAGTCACAACATTACCACCCCCTCTAGGGACGTCTCCTGACGGCCCAGGCAGATTAGGATGTTGCCTGTCGAAATCCCTGATCAACTCCTGATCCACAACGTAGCGAGACGGGATCCACATCCTATTCTCTGCTCCATAGCCTTTCCAGTCAACGAGGAACTGCCTGCCACGTCCCCTTCTCCGGACTGCCAGCAGTTTTTTTACTGTATAAACAAGGCCACCATCAACCATTCTGGGGGGTGGCGGAGGTTTAGTTGCGGGCACCAAACTGCTTTCCTTGACAGGCTTGATCTTCCCAACGTGGAATGTAGGGTGGACCCGCAGGGATCTGGGGAGTCGCAGGCGCACAGACACAGGGTTCACGATCTTCGTTATTGGAAAGGGACCAACAAACCTGGGGGCTAATTTTCTTGAAGCGACATGGAGGGGTAGATCTTTCGTGGACAACCACACCTTCTGCCCAGGCTGGTACACTGGAGCTGGCCGGCGGTGTCGGTCAGCCCCCCCTTTTCATTGAAGAAGAACTCCTTAGAAGGGTTCGACGGGCAGCCGCCCAGATGCGATGGCAACGTCTGACCAGGGCATGTGCAGACGGGACCAAGACCTCCTTTTCAGTCTCAGCAAACACGGGTGGTTGGTAGCCAAAGACGCACTGGAAGGGAGTCATACCAGTGGCAGAGGTAGGAAGAGAATTGTGGGCGTATTCCACCCAGGTTAGATGCTTGCTCCATGATGAGGGATTCTGAGCCACCAAGCACCTCAGACATGTCTCCAACACTTGATTTAATCTCTCCGTTTGTCCGTTGGACTGGGGGTGATACCCAGAGGAGAGGCTAGCGGTGGCTCCAATGAGACTGCAGAACTCCTTCCAGAACTTGGAAACAAACTGTGGGCCCCGGTCTGACACAATATCCCTGGGAAATCCATGTATCCGGAACACATTGACCATCATAATTTCCGCCGTTTCCTTGGCCGAGGGTAGCTTGGTCAATGGAATAAAATGAGTCATTTTCGAAAAACGATCTACCACTGTTAGTACAGTGGTCTTACCTTGAGACACCGGGAGTCCAGTAACAAAGTCCATGGATATGTCAGACCAGGGCCGTTGGGGAATGGGCAACGGCTGCAGCAACCCAGCCCGAGGCATGGAAGAGGTTTTGCTGCAAGCACAAACAGGACAAGCATTCACATATTCACCAACATCTTTAGCCATGGACGGCCACCAGAAACGCTGCTTAAGTGCGAACATGGTTCCTCTAATCCCAGGATGACAAGTGAGCAAGGACGTGTGAGCCCAGTGAATGATCTTGGAGCGTAAGGGCACTGTAACAGACAGCCTATTAGGCGGACACTCACTAGGTGCTGGACTCTCAACATTTGCTTGCTGCACCTCTTTTTCTATCTGCCAAGTTACCGCTCCTACCACACGGTTCAGTGGTAGGATGGGTTCTGGTTCCTTGGCAGCAGGCTCAGGGTCAAACAGACGGGACAAGGCATCTGGCTTGGTGTTCTGGGAGCCAGGTCTAAATGACAAGGTAAAATCAAAACGACTGAAAAAAGTGTCCATCTAGCCTGGCGTGAATTCAGTCTCTTAGCCTTTTTCATGTATTCGAGGTTCTTATGGTCTGTCCATACCAGGAATGGCTGAGCGGCCCCCTCTAGCCAATGTCTCCACTCCTCCAAGGCTTGTTTCACTGCCAGTAGTTCACGATTTCCCACGTCGTAGTTCCTTTCCGCTGAGGACAACTTACGGGAGAGAAAAGCACAGGGATGGAGCTTATTATCCTTTGCAGCCCGCTGAGAGAGAACTGCCCCCACACCGAGGTTAGAGGCATCCACCTCTACCACGAACTGTCGAAGTGGATCTGGGATGGTGAGGATGGGAGCAGAGGTGAACATCTCCTTTAGAGCTTGAAAAGCATTAGCAGCTTTGGAGTTCCATTCAAACGGGACATGAGGAGAGGTAAGTACATGTAGCGGGGAAGCAATAGAACTGACATTTCTGATGAAACGTCTATACAAATTTGCAAACCCCAGAAACTGCTGTAGTTTTTTCCTGTTGACAGGAACTGGCCACTCGGCCACGGCACTGACCTTGGCAGGGTCCATCTTTAGTTGACCGGGGGCAATGATGAAACCCAGGAACGATGTGGTTTGGACATGGAACTCGCACTTCTCTGCTTTAACATAAAGTTGGTTCTGTAGCAGGCGGTCGAGGACTTGACGGACATGCTGCTGGTGGGTTATGTTGTCAGGAGAATAAATCAAAATGTCATCAAGATATACAAACACAAACTTATTCAGGAAGTCCCCCAACACCTCATTTATGAGGGCCTGAAATACTGCCGGTGCGTTTGTCAAGCCAAAAGGCATCACTAGGTACTCATAGTGTCCACTAGGTGTGTTAAATCCAGTCTTCCATTCATCCCCCTCCCTGATTCTCACCAAATGATAAGCATTCCTTAAATCCAGTTTGGTGAAAATGTTGGCGTCTTGCAAAAGTTCAAAGGCGGAGGAGATGAGTGGGAGAGGGTACCTGTTTTTGATGGTGATTGCGTTCAGAGGGCTGTAGTCTATACAGGGCCGGAGTGATCCATCCTTTTTGTCTACGAAAAAGAAGCCCGCTCCCGCCGGTGACGAGGAAGGGCGAATGAGTCCGGCCTGCAAGGAGGTCTCAATATAATTGTTCATGGCCTCCCTTTCGGGTCCGGAAAGAGAGTAGAGGCGACCCTTTGGAATTGGGGAGCCAGGTACCAAGTTTATTGCACAGTCATTAGGCCTATGTGGTGGCAGGGCAGTGGCTCTGGCTTTACTAAAAACCTCCTTTAGGTCCCAATAGCAACTGGGCACCTTGGACTTGTCAGGGAAATCTTGCTCCTGTACTTGGATAGCCTCAGTCATTTCTGTACATGCAATCCTTCTTGCATGGGGAGTGTTGTCATCAGTCTTATTGTCTCTCAAACAGAAATGCTTGCAGTCCTCTCCCCATCCCTTAACTCTCCCAGATCTCCAGTCTATGTGTGGGTTGTGCTTGACTAACCATGGGTAACCAAGAATAAGTGGATGCTGAGTAAAATAAATGGAAAGTCATGTGTTCAGTATGTGTTGCATTTACGGTTACTTCAATGGGCATAGTACAGTGGGTAACGGTAAACAATAACCGACCATCCAGAGCAGAGGCCTTTAACGGTTGCGTCAAAGGAATTACCCCACAGTTCCACTTCTTGGCCAACCCCCAATCCATTAAACTTTCATCCGCACCAGAGTCTATGAGAACCCCCTGAGTTAAAACATGTCTGTCTATTTTTACTTGTACCTGTGTCAAGGCACGAGGAGGGAATCCAGATGACAGTCGGCTCACCAGGGTCCTCCTCGTCCCTGATGAGCCCGATCTTTTGCTGTACATGAAGCCAGGAGGTGCCCCTGCTCCCCACAGTAAAAACACCTGCCCTCCTGAATGCGCCGAAGACGTTCTTCCGGAGTCAACTTAGCCCGACCCAACTGCATGGGCTCCTCTGAAACACTAGGGAGCACTCTTCTCCCAGGAGGAGTATCGGTAGGAGGTCTCCAGGCGGGACGATGGCTTGGTGTGTCCCCTTGGTGTCGAGGCAGACGTGCCACACTCTTGAACCTTTCTTTTTGTCTTTCGGCCAGTCTATTGTCTATTTGAACTGCCAGTGCAATGACAGAATCCAAGTCTTCTGGGAGGTCCAAAGGTATTAACTGGTCTTTAATGGAATCCGAAAGACCAGACAAAAAGGCGTCGAGCAGTGCTGCAGAATTCCAGCCACTATCTGCTGCAAGGGTCCTGAACTCAATGGCATAGTCCGATACTCTACGCTGACTCTGCTTAATCTGCATCAGTGCTCTGGCTGCCTCCCTTCCAGGAGCCGTGCGATTAAACACCTTGTTGAGAGTGTCTGTAAATACATCCAGAGAATTACAGGTAGATGAATCTCTCGCCCATTCGGACGTAGCCCAGGCCGCTGCTCTCCCCGTTAAGTGGCTCACCATGAAGGCCACTTTGGAGTGATCAGTGGGGAATGCAGCAGGGTTATATTTATAATGGAGATCACAACGAACAATGAAAGGGCGGCAGTCACCGGAATCTCCGGAGAATCGCTCTGGAGATGCCAGACGAGGCGGTGGAGCATGGAGTGGCACATGGTCAGCTGGAACAATAGGTGTGTGAGCAACAGCAGGGTGCTGAGGGGATGAACCAGCTTCCAGGTGAGCGAGGACACGGTGCAGCTGTTCGGCAAGGTGATTCACCTGAGTATTGACTGAGGCTTGAAAGTTTTCCTGACAGCCGGTCAGTTCCCTCACCCCCAGGTTGATTGCGCCCAGCTGCTCCTCATGCTGGTGTAGTCTTGTTCCTTGATCTCGCAGAGCTATCTTCACTGTCTCTGAATCCGCTGGGTCCATATTTTGGTCAGTTCGTACTGTTATGAACGGAGATACAGGACGCAGGACCCAAAAGCAGGATTCGGAGACAGATGTCCAAAAATAGAATGTTCTTTAATCACAAATTAAATGGTACTTTAACAAAAATAGAAAGTAGATAAAAAGCCAAAACAAAGTTGTACAGCAACACAAAAACTAACTTGACAAAAGGTCTAAATCCCAAGGTAGGTATCAGGAGTCAAAAGTCCTGGGTGCTCACGACATGAAACATAACGAACTGACAAAGGAACAAAGAAACACCAGGGCTATATATAGGTGAGGGGGATGGGCACAGGTGAAAACAATCAGGGCAGGGCCAAGCAATCTCACTGGCGGGAAACACACAAAGACAGGAACTGTGGGATCTGAAATGACAGGAAAGATTACTTTCAAAATAAAAACATAACTAAACCTAACATATCTGTCGAGTCACAACAGCATGTTATTGTTGCAGCCCTGCAAAGAAAGCTGCTCAGGAAATGTTGCCTTGAAGAACGCTTTTTCAGATGCTCCATTTTCAGATAAGATACACAGAATCAGAATGAGATTTATTGCAAGAAGGTTTTCCGTTAATGGAATGTGCCTTGTTTTTTTTGCCGCTTTGGTGAATACAGGTAAGGACCTGAAAAAGTGAAGAAAATAAATATAACATGGATATAACATGACAATTGAACTCAGGATGTGCCAAATGTCTAGATAAAGGGATGTGTTAAAGACCTTGCAAACACTGTTAGGGTTAATAGCCCAAGAGGTGTTGATGTGTGGATATGTTTTCCCTATTGCTCTTTCACACATACAAACGTAATCCTCGAATTTGTGAATATCTTATCCCAATAATTAACACCAGCTCCAAGAAGCCTGAAAGACATTAGTTTTGTTGTTATATTAGGGTTTGAATGTTGATCTACAACTCTCCCTTATAAGCAAGCCTACCACCAAACTTAAAGGTAACATTTGCCACTTTTTATGTAGATGTCCAATCCGTGCATTGCATGTGAGCTACTGATGCCCAGCGTAACCAAAGTGTCAACCCAGTCTCACGGCATTTCGTGTTCAACAACACGATTTTTAATCTATTGATTCGTGTTCACCAACACGATTTGCCCCTTTTTTTCGTGTTGCACAGCACGATTTTAAAAGCAATGTATTTCTACTGGTAATGTGTTTCGTGCCTGCAGGCTGCAGCACGTCTTTTTCTCCGGTCGGGTCGTGGAAGACCCGAAGCTGTGTGGTTCATAAAAACATATTCTTACTCAATATCAAGCCACAGTTATTGCTTTTACTTTAAATCGTATAATTTCGGACTTTTGTTGCCGTCTGTGAGGTAATAAATGGGGCTCAGAGCCTCAGGATACTGAAATCTGTATTTTTTAAATCTGTTTTTCCTTCTAATTTGTTATTCTTTTCAAAATAACACACTGTTATTTACTCACCAATAACACATAATTATCCTTGCTTTTATTTATTGGTTTAATTCCATAATCTCGGGCTTTTTTGGCGTCCGTCAGGAACTGAATTTCAAAATAAATATATCCGGAAACAGACGTAGGCATTTCGAGCGATTACCCAAGATCCTCAGCTATGGTTTTAAGCTCACTGATTGGATGTGTTAGCCGCAATGCATGCTGGGATTTGGTGTTTATATTATATGAAATCCGGAAAACATTTTAAAAGAATAAAATAATACTTAATTCCGAGTGCTCTTGCTTTTCTCTTTGAAAGTCCTCACATAACGGCATTGTAATACACGGTTCAGCTGCATTACATATTACAGATCTGCCATAGTTCTTTATTTAGAGAGCCCTGATGAGAAGACCTTTGGAAAAACTGGAAGAAATGCCGCCGAAACTGAATACTTGACGTGGATCATAAATATATCAACAATTAAACAACATCTTCAATTTCTCTTCACACAATACGTCTCCTTGCAGTATTAACACTAATTCGGCTGACTTTTACATTTGATCTAATTCATAGATAGGTTATATTTACACCATAACGGTGCACAGCTGATAGAAAAGGACTGTAGTTTTAAAGATATTACTGATTTTCTTGGAATGTAAGAATGTAAATACTGAGTCTGAAATAGTATAGCAATATGCTGTAAAATTATGTGAAAGCATGCATGAAACTATACATCTTCAGATGTTGTACATACACACTAATAATACAAAGTTATTATGGCTGTGTGTACCTTGTGTACACCTCCTAGTGGTTAAAGCACGTTATTGAATTATTGTTTGTATGTGTTATATTTGATTAAAAAAATATTAAGAGTACATACTTTCATAGGGGGAAAGTATAAATATAGAAATATAGAATATAAAAAATCAAGAAGATACTATAAGTGATCTCTACAATAAAACAGTTTAGTGCAGGATGTACAAAGATATTAATAGGAGGAGGTGCAAAACAGAAAAACGGATTAACCTTTATTTAAACATTAAATATTAAATATTAAGCCTGACAAAGTAATTAACGTCTAATATATTGCATCAACTTCATCACAGGTAAAATAGTGTTACTTGTCCAGGAAGTACGACATATTTTACAGCTGGATAATTCAGTTCTCATTCATAACACTCCGTTCGATGTCTCACTATGGGATGCGCCTCATCGCGGAGCAAACAGAAACATCAATCTCATTACGCCAATCCTGATTGGCTGGTGATCTTGACGTCAACGTCAGGGGAAATCACCCCCTATAAGTAGCCTGCGCCACGACGCATGCGTCATTCAAACACCTCTTCTCGCTTCAGAGCACATCTCTAATGGTAGCCGGGCTAGCTTAACAGTCCACAGACTGAACCAAAAGCTAATTTTCGGTCGACGGGCGTTAGCCGGCTACCCTATTCTGCCTCGCAGAAGAGTATAGTACGAACACACCAGTTAGTATTATAATCAACCTCGCCATTCTTCCTCAGGAATTAAAGTAAGGTTTTGATTGTTCAAGCTAGCAACACACCAGCTGCTAGCTTGTTTTTTCCCTCACTGCCGACACCACGGTAGCGAGGACGGATTTTTTACTTTTTTCTTCCACGAAGGAGAAAAAGGATTAAAAGGATATTACCACACCAGGTAATATTCTTTGAGAAAAAAGACCCACACCGTCCTTTTTCTACGGATTAAAGACAGGTTGGGAACTATTTTTTTCTCTCGACGTACCTGTTACGAGCGGGTCCTCTTCACGCCACGCAGCGTATAAGATGGACGCCTCTCTCCCTCACACCAGAGGAGTCAGGAACTCGGAGGCTCGGCTCTGCGGCTGCGGGTTGAAAGTGTCAGGCACAGACTCACACCAGATCTGTTCGTCCTGCCTCGGGCTGGAACACGCCCTGGAGGCCATTGACAACCCCAGCTCGTGCGGGCATTGTGCCCGCTTCACCATGAAGAGCCTCCGCCGAAGGTTAGCACAACAAGCTAGCCTGTCGGGACAGGACCCCCTCATGTCCACTGGTTTGCCGGCTGGCAATCAAGACACGGGGGTGTCCGCCGCAGAGATGGAGCCCCTCACTGGGTCGGTCTGGGGCTCATCGACAGCGGCAGCCGCAGAACCGGAATCCCGCGCCATATCAGGCCGAGACCCGGTGGCGGCAAAAGACGCGGGAACGGGGCCCCACGCTTTACCAAGCTGGGGCTCCCGGCTGGACCTCACCATGGTTTCACCCGCGGAAGATGTCCTAGAGTTAGACTATATGGAGGACGAAGAGGATACCTCTGAGTTCCTCCTGTCTGACTCGGATGAGCAGGAAGACGACATCTTCATGTCATCGGCTCAGGCTGCAAAGCCGGGAGCGATGGCCGCTCTCCCGGGCGATAGCACACTAGCTTCGCCCTGTCTAAGCATGGACCTGCAGGCCGTGTGTCAGCGCGCTGCGTCCAGGCTAGACATCCCATGGCCCGAAATGGCCAAGGAGACCTCCAGGTCCCGTTACGAGGGGAAACATTTTCCCCAAACAAGAGGCAGCTCCTTCCGGTCTTCCCGGAGATGTTGGATGAGGTGTCGGTCTCGTGGAGAGACCGGCCCTTTAGCAACAAGGCCCCAATCCAGGGTGCCTCCTCCCTTGACTGTGACGGTATGGAGAGGCTCGGCCTGCTCCGCATACCGCCTATGGAACCGCTGGTGGCAGCCCACCTCCTAACGAGGATGGGCCCGTCACCAAGCAGGAACCGGCCCAAAACAGCGGCCCTTCGCAACAGCGGCCCTTCGCAACAGCGGCCCTTCACCCAAGCTGCACCGAACCCTGCTAGGTTTAAAGTACCAGGACAGCAGAGGTCGCAGCCCACCTCAAGTCCCCAGCCCAGGCAGGAGACAAGGGCGAGTTGGCCTAGAAAATCTCCGGTTCCGGCTGCAGCCCAGGCGCAGCCAACCCAGAATTTCGGCCAGCAGTCGAGGAAGAAGAAGCGAGCGGCCTGACAGCCCCTCCTTCTCCCCTCTGTGACAGAGCTGGAAGTTATTTCCCCGGCTCTAAACGTGTCCCCGCTGCCTCGAGAGATGCCTCAACGTCATCCTCAAGTCCGCATAAAACACATGTCACATCTTTGTTGTTTAAATAAACCATTTTCCGCTGACGCATCCAGGCTTCGGCCAAGGGCGCAGCTCAAAAAAATGAAAAGAAAAACAATAAACAGTCCGTTAACTATAAATCCCCTTCTGAGAGCAGCTACGGCCTCTCTCAAAAGGCGGATAATAAACGGGTCTGTGAAGGCACCACCGCCACGCGCATGCGCAGTGCCGGTTGGGGCTTTAAGGGCACTACCGTCACGCACATGCGCAGTGCCGGCTGGGGTCGTGAAGGCTCCACCGTCACGCGCATGCACAGTGCCGGCTAGAGCTGTAAAGGACAGCCCGCCAATTCTTCCCCTTTTGAGAGCAGCTACGGCATCTATCAAGAGGCGGATTATTGACGGGTCCGTGAATCCACCGCCACGCGCATGCACAGTGCCGGCTGGGGTCGTGAAGGCTCCACCGTCTCGCGCATGCAGAGTGCCGGCTAGAGCTGTAAGGGCACCTCCGTCACTCGCATGCGCAGTGCCGGCCAGAGCCGTAAGCGTGACATCTCAGCTGGCTCTAAGGAACATACAGCAGGAGATACTCACGACATCTGCCTGGGCTTCTCAAAACAGTTATACTTTATCTGTTTTCACAAACCCAGAGAGAGTCAACTCATATTCTGGATTCTAGAAAGAAGGGTTTTATCTATAATGCCCACCGAGCGGAGTCAGATTACGGGGAAAAATGTCCTCGTAAAGCACCCACTCAACATGGGCCTCATAATAAAACTAAACCTAAACTAAATTTTTGTTCTCAAAAAACAGTGCATTGTGTATAATGCAACTGTGATTTTTATCAAATTAGTTAGTTTTTAAGGAAGGCCAGAGCTTCAGCTGTGTCAAATAGATTGTCCCCTTTAGTTAACGTTATTTAAAAGATATTACGAGCGTCCATTCCCATTGGATAACGGAGAATTTTACACCCGGAATTAAGTTACTGTCGATTGATTTTACAGTGATATCTGCACTACTCATCGACTAAAAAACACCAGATTATCCTTGTTAATTACACAACATTGATTGGTTTGAATTGTGAACAATGCTTTTGTATTTCCCCCCTTCGATTCGGAGAAACAAATATTTTTTCGGAGTTTTTGGATGGCAGAAGACACTACACTACCCAGAATCCTCAGCTATCGTTTGGGACTACACCATGTGCTTAGCTTGACAAACCCCGTGATCAGTCCACAAGCTCTTTGATTGGTTGACCTCCAACTGCATTCCATATGAAAAAAAAAACGTTTCTTAAAAGAGAAAATCATACTTTATTCAGCAGTGCTTGCTTTACTCTTTGAAAGTCATCACATGAATGCATTGTAATAAATGGTTTGGCAGCATTAAATATTACACATCTGTCGTAGTTCTTTATTTATCTCCAGAGATCGGGCATCAGAATAGACCGGAAACTATTATTTTACAGTTCTGTTTTAATTTCACAATGAAGTTAGTAGTAATATTTTGTTTTGATATTATTGTTTTTTATTAACTTCTAGACCGCTGGGTCATGTTAAGACCATCTTTTCTGTGTTGCTGTGGGGTTTTTCCATCGCTTTTGTGTTACAAATATCAAAACAATAACAAAATAATATTCGTCGTAAACTAAACCAGAAACAGCAGTATATTTTATTTTGTTAACACTGTAAACTTTACAGCTTTTTAACCCAAACCACCTACTGGTTAAATCACGTTATTACACGTTTAGAGTAATTGCAATGCAGGAAGATTGTGTTGCTTTTTAATGACTGTTTAAAATGCCTTTTTATTAATGTCTTTCATTTTTGTAAAGCACTTTTGAATATGTTATATTTTATGAAAACATTTAAATATTAAGAGTACATACATAGTGGGAAAGTAGAAGGTCAATGATATAAATATAGAATAGAAAATATCAAGAAGATACTCAAATGATATCTAGAATAAAACAGTGTAGTGCCTGATAGGAGGATGTGCAAACTAATAAGGCTTTATTTAAACATTAAAGAACACTATACGTTAAGGTCTTCTTTTAAATAGGAAAAAAAGCTTTGGGGGTATCTATCTACAGATAAATATTAAGCCTGGCAAAGTCTAAATTGCATGGTTTGTTTTGGAACTTGACAATCAACTTTCCTGCAATGTTAACTATGTTGAAGCACTTATTTTAACTGATATTATACACATTAATTATAATCTTATGTATGTAGATAGTATAAGAAACGTGCAGAATACGACAGTTTAATGGTGGAAGTATACACACATTGATAGATGTCTTGTAATGCACTGTTGAGGAACCTGTGACCCAAGTTTTTCATTCATTGCATAACTACACTGTTGTGTATATGATATGTCAATAAACCTTGGAAAATCTTGAAATCTTGAAAGGGATGTACAAAATAGCAATACAGTCTTTAATTAACTATTAGAGAATAACGAGTAATGAATATGCTTTAAATGGATCTGCAGATAAATGCTTAGTCTTCTCAAGCACCAACTATCAAATATCTCGCCTGATTGTTGGCACTTGACAATCACCTTCACTGAATTTCACTCAGGTGTAACTAAAGTCTGATTTAAGGGTTGTTTATATTTCACATCATTAATCCAAATCTGTAATGTAACTAAAATAAATGTAGTGGAGTAAAAATACCAGGTTAACCTTAAAGAAAGCCCTCAGGATTATAAAAGACCCCCATCACCCCAGCCACAAACTGTTCTGTCTGCGGTACCGCAGAATCCGGACTAAAACCACCAGACACAGAGACAGCTTCATCCCACAGGCTATACGATTATTAAACACCTGAACTTAGAAACAACATCCATAACATTCATCTGGCTGCTACTTAGAAATTATCTATCTAATCTATCTAATATATCATATTCCAATCACTTGTATATAGACTCTTATTGCACTATTTCACTATTTTTTCTGTGTATCTGTTTTATTGCGTAGCACTGTTGGAGGAGCCTGTGACCTAAGGGGGGAGGAGGGGGGGAGGACACGTTCAATTCCTGTTTTGAATAGTGTGCCGTCGATGGGTTTCATTCCATTTCGAAGTCCTTTTTGACACTCTGTGTAAACTTCACGCACAACATCCAATCACAGAGGTTGAGGACTGATCACGGGGTTTGTCAAGCTAAGCACATGGTGTAGTCCCAAACGATAGCTGAGGATTCTGGGTAGTGTAGTGTCTTCGGCCATCCTAAAACTCAGAAAATACATTTGTTTCTCCGAATCAAAGGGGGAAAATACAAAAGTATTGTACACAATTCAAACCAATCAATGTTGTGTAATTCACAAGGATAATCTGGTGTTTTTGAGTTGATGAGTAGTGCAGATATCACTGTAAAATCAATCGACAGTAAGGAGAATACTTACTTCCGGGTGTACAATTCTCCGTTATCCAATGGATGCTCGTAATACAATAGAGGGGACATGATCATTATCTTTTAAATAACGTTAACTAAAGGGGACAATCTATTGGACACAGCTGAAGCTCTGGCCTTCCTTAAAAACTAACTAATTTAATAAAAATCACAGTTGTATTACACACAATGCAGTTTTTTGAGAACAAAAATTCGTAACTAATGTAATTTTTACATTCTGACGAAAAATAAAAATAATTATGAATACATATAAAATAAAAGAAGCCTCCCGTGAGTTACTACAAGCTATAAAGTAGATTTAAAAAACGTTTTATAGAATAAAAGCTCACTGCGGGTTGTAGAAATGCGTGAGTGCACCACGACAAAGGAGCCTCATTCACTTTACATAGGGGTTGTTTGCGTGGTGCCGACACGCAAATGTAACAAAGTTCGTGACTCCACCACGCATTGTGGTGTTAAGGAGTCGTGGTGGAGTCACGCATTCTGGTGAGATCAGGTTGTACCTGGCTGGAGTGAGATTTTGATATCATGGGTTTAATTACACATGCGCACAAAATGACTGCTATCGTGTCAGCAGCGAGACCTTAGCATACATACAATATATATATATATATATATATATACACAATATATACAAATACACAATATTGGACACAGACTATAAAGGGCACACAGTTTCATTCACTTATGAAAGTCAAACACATGTTTGTTTCCACTGTTTTATTGTGTGCCTGTCGCGATAAGCAATTAATTGACTTATCGTACGATAAATAGAAATGAACTCGATAAATTGCCATTTACATGAGGATGTGACTAGCAGTTTGAAAGGATGTACTTGAATTATTATTATATATTATCATTATGTCAGTGGTCTAAATGGTCATACAACGGTGCCGACAATAATTTCCGGGAAAATGTATCCAACAAAATTAATTATCGTGAGAGGCCTATACATGAAACACACACACACACAAACAAATCTACAGACTTACTCCAAACTGCCAAATATATTAATTAACACACTCTCACTCTCATATACTCTTTGACTCTATTTTGGCCTAGAACAATAAGCAGCAGACTTTTACTTTTTTTTCATTTCGACTGGATCTTAGATCTGCGCATGCACAATACGGGTCGGCAGTTGCGGCTCCAGAGTATTTGTGTTGGGTAATCTATGGTAGGGCTAACCCATACAGTGGTGAGGCTCAAGTCAGTATTTGCAATGTAATTACACGCTCCCCTTGAGAGTGAAACGCCACGCGTGAGGGTTAGATTATTTTCCTGTCTCAATCCAAATTCAACTGTAGCCTATGAAATAAAAAGGCACATTTGTCTTGTAGTAAATAAAAAGGGCGACCTGGAGCCAATCCTGCAATTTTTCCACAGGTGAAAGAGTTGACTTGCTGAAAACCCAACCCCTGCAGGGGGGTCTGGGGGGATACTCCCCCAGGAGATTTTTTGAAATACTAACATAAAATACACATTCTGGTACTCTCTTGAGAAGAAAAAAAATAAATCTATTACTACACGACATATTTAAAAAAATGAATGCCATTTCAGTTTTTTGTTACTTTGTTCTGAAAGCTGAACCTGCTGCTCCTCACAGAGAGAAGAGGGAAGAGGCTGTGTGAATGACTTTACATTGTGGATAAGGGTGGATAGCCCCCATTGTTCTGTGTGCCAAAATGAAAGACAGCCCACACACCTATCACTCATCAAACCGTGGGGTCTTATTTCATTACGTGTTGATTTCTATCAACACGTAATGTTGGATGTATATAGAGATGTACTACAGCAAAAGTATTCTCCGTGGGGACTTCCTGCAACAACACCACGCTGTTATCTTGATTCTGATTGGCCAGGAGACATTATCAAAGATGTTCTATTGAGAAGACAATCACTACGTGACAAAAGTTTTCAAAACCGTTTCTAGTCTTCGGTATTCTTGTTTTTGGTGTGAGAATAGTTTGGGGAGCGTGAGAGCGTGAGATTGAGAGTGAAAGCGTGTGTCACACGCCAGATGCGTGAGAGTTGGCAACCCTGAATAGTGTTAGGGTTCTTGGTTCAAGTAGTTGTTTTGTTGAATGTTTGTTTGTTTTTATCCACTAGCTAACTAGCCATTTGCCCCTGTTACCAGTCTTTATGCTAAGTTTATCACTTTTCTTGCTGTACTTCCATTTAAAACAATACAATAGTGGTATCAATCTTCTCATCTCACCCTCAGAAAAATTTCAAAGTATTACTTTAAGTGTAAGACATAAAATCAGCTTTGCCCTTGAGGGTCTTAATTCAAACGGTTCCAGTAGAGCTGCTTTGTGTCATTGGGATATTCAGAGAGACACAATGGCTGTAACCTTCCAGCTCCTGTGAGTCTCCAATTGCATGAGAGCTGCTTTAAGAGGCAATAAGTCATCTATCAAATGTATTGAACACTCTCTGGCACCAGTAGGAACGGCAGCAACATCAATATGAGTTAAAACCTCTAACACTGACATTCTCTCCAACCACTGACTTTGACCTGTCAAACACAAAAACGAGGGGTTACGTATGGTAACCCTTGTCATATAAGCACAGGAGAAGCCCTCTACTGGACTCTATGGTTACTACTCCTTGATCATATCATGCAAGCATTCATCCACTGAGACTTCTATAAACGTAGCCGGCCCCGGGGCGGGCCTACCTGAATGCAGAGTGTGTGGGGACTATAGTGTGGAGGGCTGTATGGGCCCAGTGCGCACTATGTCCCCCGGGACCCTCCAGGGGCCCCGGAAAAAACGTAAGCACATTACGCCCGGGGAGGGGGTCAGATGCCCACTGACCAACAGCCCCTATAGTATAGCTGTTGTTGTTGTATGTTTATATGAGGGGTCAAAATCCCATGCTCATAAAATGCTCATATATTTTTTTCTCTTCATTCCCCACGACCCAAAATAAATAAATATACCAATTTTAGGAAAAGTAATGAAGTTTGAGCAGTGTGGGTTTTATATTAACAGTTACACATATTTTCAAAACGCAAAGTGTAATAATTGCAGTGGCCTTCCTATCACCGAGAATGACAAGACCATGTTTCTCACTAAATTGTAAGTACAACTTATTAAAAAGATCAGTTCAATGCAACTAATGTCGTTTTAGTGTTATTGCATGATTTTAAAATTGGTTTGCCATGAATTTAGTGATGGATTGTAAACAGTCGGCAAAATAAATCACTCTGATTGGCTGTTCAGCTAGTGAATCAGTGCATGAGAAGCGAAACGGAAGTGAGGGACCCAAAAAACAATTAAGAAGGCAAATCTGAGATTTCATTCAACTCCAGCTCTCGACACAGGTTCGGGAAAGCCCCATGAGCTTCTCGTTGTAGAGTGAAAATGGAACGCACACGCTATTTGTTGTTTGTTTATATCACGCAGTCTTTTCTTCTTCTTTCGGTTATCCCGCAGTCTGTCTTCCGATGATCCTCTCGATCCTTCTTGGATAGGGCGGTGAGTCCTAGCCGCAGGTGACGCGTCGCCACTGTGAACAAGGACATCACCCGCCCCGCTGCGGCGGCCATCCCATGGATCAGACTATTCATCTGACCAATGCAGCGGTCCGGATAACCGCTCCCGTCCTGAGGCGGGAGGGCAGCGGTGTCCGTCTGAGGAGAAAATGTGCCTGACATTAAAACCCACAAATCTTAGCATGTGGCATATTAATCGTTGAGTAACCGCTATTGATTTTCAATCCTGTCAACCCCCTGCCAATATAGTCATTCTGTGTTACAGTATATGTGTTTCACATTTGAAATTCCCCAAAAATCTTACTCATGCACAGTAGTGATCCACCTATTGTAAGGATTTGCCTGTATCCAGGCATACATAAAAGAATAGTTTGCCATTTGTGAAAAAACTCGTATTTGATTTTGAATTGAGAGTTCAATGAGAAGATACCACTCTCAGGTCTAAACACTCAATATCGTGTTAAAGCTTAAAGAGCCTGTGACACGGTTTTCCCCCATCATCCAAACCCATCAATTTGAGTACATATTGTCCCCTTGAAAACCGTTACTGAACTGATTTTGGATATTTGTACTTTGATAACCATTAATCTGCCTTCAATGTTGACAATTTTCTGGATCTTCTCGCGGATTCTTCAAGTCCCGCCAAATGATGGGTGACGTCATTGCGGGCACAGCGCTCCAGCTGCACCGTTCAGGATCCCAGCATCTGCATGTAAACCTTTATATATATACAGTCAGATGTAAACGCACGATGGTGCACACAGCAGCAAGCTCAGACAGCGATGACAGGTTAATGTTGAACGTGTCTGAGAGCTCATATGAGGCTGAAGGATCGGTTTATGTTGTATCTGTTAGAAGTTTAGGAATGAGGTGCGTCAATATGGGCGATCATATGGTCATGTAGCCAGTGGTGGAATGGGACTAAAAATCATCCCGGGACTCTCGACCGGCCCACTTCGGTACCGCTAGTAAATTGTCAACGGGGGGAGCGGGGGATGTAAAATACAAATATAATGTATAATGTCTGTGTCTTTGACATTAGCGCTGCTAGCCACCTGTGCCCTGTACTACGAAGCCAGTTCAACAGACCCTGGATATGTTTGAGTAACAAACAAACTAACAACAAACTAACAAACGAGATCTCGCTAAGCGGTCCTACGACGCTGGTTATCAACTCGGTAAATCAAGCCAGGGTTTCTCTCTCCAGCTGAGAGCGCGTTCACGTCTAAGACACGAGTGGATCTGACTTTAATTACATTTGTCTCGAGTGTTTCGTCAACATAATGTGTTAAATAATACTTCTGCATCCAGTCTGTGACACTGTGAGTGTTGCACGGCCAGATGAGGCTGGAGAAGCTGACTCAGATAAGGAAATATATGATATATTATGATATTATATGATCGATGATCTGATTGATGATGTAATATGAATGATAAGTGCGACACGTCGGCGTCTTCTCTGCATACGGCAGTTTAAACTGTATTTCCTTTATCCTGTAATATGACTTGAGAGATTTAAACTCCGCACACTGAGTTAATCTCTTTTCTATAGACACCGGAGGCGGGCAGCGTCAGGTAAAAGAAGTTATTTAGCCTTCTCAAACCTGAGCCTCACGCGCCGCCTATGGGGGATGTGCTAGTTACTTATCCGACCGGCCCACTTCGGTACCGGCCCATCGGGATTCGTCCCGATGGCCAGTCCGCCACTGCACCCAGCCCACGTAAACTGTCAACGGGGGGAGCCTCGCTGCGGGGAAACGGTGGACCTAGTGTCCCGATCGGAGTGGGAATAATAATAATAATCCGTGCATTTTATCCATTAATTTCCCCAACATTGTGGTAAAAAAACCACACGTTTAATCCACGTTGGTGTACTACTACAACTACAAAAAGCATCGGTTTGTTTTCTCATCAGTAAATGCAGACCGGCCTAAACAAACGATTTTTAATCATCATCCTCACTCATCATTTAATGTATCATATGTTCGCCGAATTGACATGAAAGCACTAATAAATGAAGTTTCATCCACTTAAGTTTATAACCACAAAAATAATCGATTTGTTTTTATATCACATCCGACGGGAGGAAATTCAGCAGCTCTCACTCCCGATTTTAAATCCTAATGTAATCATCATCTTCACCACGATCATTTATGTTTATGTCGCCGAATTGACATGAAAGCACTGACACATATGAATATACTGTAGTCAACTTCATTAAAACGTTATTAACGTGCCTAAACTCAGTAATTCACCATTTCTACGCATGACACAACACACTTTGTCCGTGTTTGGCTCTCGAAGCGTTTCCGCATTGACGTCACTTCCGGCTTCCCCCAAAACTTCAAAATGAGTGAAGGAATTTCCCCGCGATGTTCGAAATTATTGATATTTAACGAAACGGTATCGCTTTTTCTTTTTTAAACTGACGGTTCGAGATTACTAGTAGCCCAATATTTCATTGCACAACAGTTGTTGGGATGGTGTCACAGGCTCTTTAAACTAGCTTAGCTTAACGGTTTGGAAAGGGCAGGCAGGAACCTTCAGAAACTGCACCATAACTTGGCATGTGATTTGATCGGATGAATCTCTCAATCACCATCATTCATTGGCAAACTTCAACCAATCATATCTTCAAACCATCCTTTACAATTTCACTACCAGTGGCACCACTCGTTAATTCAAACTCTGCGAAGCTATTCAGGAAAAGAGCGAAAACATATTGCCCTTTGAGAATAGTCTACATACTCCACACTTTCATACTTGTGTTGATGACACAAATGCATTACTTGAAGGCTAACAAGATGGATATGTGTGTGAACTTGCTCTTGTGTGATATTGCAGTATTGATCAGCCGGGTAATAAAGCTGTGGCATGCAGTCAAACTTGTTTACCATGTCATTTTTGTATAAAATCTTGTATTTGATATGGTTCATTCATTTTGTATTCAATGCCACAAATAGAAATATACAAAGGACATTTTAAGGTGAGTGTCATCTTTTGTCATTCAAATACAGTAGATAGCCTTGTAGTTGCACTGTATAGGCAAATTGCTGTTTGACCAAAATTAGCAGCCTTTGAACTGTGAATAGTTCTGTGAGAGGATACAAAGTAGTAGAGGGTACAAAGTAGTAGAGGCTACTGTGAGAGTTAAAATACTTTGGTTACTTTGTGATATCGCTTTTTATTCAAAATGAATCTCGGTGAAGCAGATCAAGGACAGGCTTCTTGAGGTAGGATCGTTATTTAGAGTTGTCATTTAAATGGAAGTTGTTGGCAGTCACCCATTCAGAATATATTCATTTAGGTCATTTCTCTTTTTTTCCTTTTTCAAAAATAGCACAATACAATTGAAGTACGCAGAGAACTATAGCCATCCGCTGCCTTGTCGTGTACCTTGGAGAAAAGGAAGAGGACCTTTTCAAGGAGTTTAGCGACGTAAAAATGTTGAAATAACATAAAATCCATGGGCACAGTGGACACAGGACAAAAGCACTGCTCTCTGTCAGTTACATTTTGAAGCATATTGCACTTTTGACCACACCCCAATCAATAATATCTTAGCAACGTTCAGCATAGATAGGTGTTGACAGCAATGGCATGGGAAAAGGATTGTGTCCAATTTGAGAAGTGGCTCTTCACTTAACCAGTTCAAATATTGTATGGAACCTGCAAAAAAGATTAACTAAAACTTGCACGGTTGTGATTGACAAAATCTGTCCACATGCATTTAAACACTAGGCAAAGTACTCAAAACCACCTCTGTGTGTCTTCAGGACCACATTGCCATGACGACACACACATGCAGACTCAATAGGTGAAAACAATACCAGCGTTGCTTTAGCAGCTGGTAATAATGGCTCTGAATTAGCTAAGAGTTTAAAAAGTATGCAATTACCTAATTCATTATCTCTTAGCGCTAACCTATTATTTAATGTGCTTCAAAAGGACATGAATATTGCCTTCATCAGTGACCGGTCCACCCAGGATCTGACCATACGATGGCAACCATCGTGGTTGAGGGAAACAAATGAATGAGCAAGCAATCTGCGTTAAATGTGTTCATACTGTTTGAAATAATGACTGTCGGCAGTGTAAACATCTTTGTTACATCTTTTGTCAATGTGTGTGATCTGCAGTGTGTGATCTGCAGATTGGTGCCCATTGAGAGTTTGTTTCTGTAGTTTTACAAAAACTTTACATTGTTATTGATTCGGGCATCCTGGACATTTGTACTTCTACAAGAAAATAAGTAGGCTACGTAGTTAAATGTTTTATTTTTGTGTCTGTTTAAATTGTGTTTATTGAATGGCTCTGTACTGTACCTACAAGTATTAATTAACTTTAAAACATTAATATGTAGTTGTTACCTTCCACTCCACAAACTGCAGCGACTAAAAACCAGGCCTTGTCCTTTCTGATGTTGTCCTTGTAGTAAGCATTGGTTACATCATATAAAATAGTGTGTTTTTCCACTTCCATGATGAAAACCTCGTCGTCCATTGTGACATCGTCCATTGCGTATCGTAGTGGAGGTGTTGTGATGAAGGAGGGGGGTCTGCTAAATTAGTATATGTGGGGGGTGAGCCTGGCCCGGATGCTCACCTTTCCACTTCCTGCGATGGGGGGCTGCCCATAGATATATATAAACACTAGATGGCTCATGGGAGATTTTCCAGCGTAGCTGACCGGCCGCCATCTTGCTACAGTCAACAGTTACTCTGATTTGCGTTATGGTAGCTGTTGTAAGGTGAGTGATCTGCACAAAAATACTCTTAACTCACTGAAATCTTGACTGATTTACAAACGGTTTGGTTTATTATAAACATGATTAGCATGGCTATGATACAGGATGCTTTGACATGTTGAAATTGCAACTTTTCTTTGTGTATGTGGTTGTATTTATTAGCTGGCTAATAACAAGAGGCTGTCAGTGAGACCTAGTATTACAAAGTTGACCCACAACTCCACCAGTGGGAGAGGCAGAACTGCTCTTTCTTTTCAACACAACTTAAGTTACACATGATTTCTTCCAAGTGGTTTGGCTTGTTAAAAACATCTTGCATTATGATACAGGAATTTGCTGGCTTTGTGTTTACAGAAGTACCTGACTATGCCGGACTTTTGTGCAGCCTACGGATGCTCTAATCACCGCAGTCTGGAAACAAGAACCCGTGGGATCACCTTTCACGTGTAAGATATGACAATATTATGAATACAATTAGGATAATCGTTAATTACTTAGTGGATGTATGTACATTACAAGTCCTGCTACACAGGATCAGTGGGGCTATGTGAGATAATAGTATTGCAAGATTGTTGTTGACCCAGCCTCTTTAGAATATGTTGTTACCATTTCTTTACACAATTATTTAATGTTTCTATTGGACACCTTTTTTATTACTCTTAGTGTGGTTGTCTTATTCTTAAAGTAGGCTATACATACATGCATACATACCAAAAATATGATAATTTCGGTGTGTATTTTTGTCCTACCCTTAATGTTAAAGGAAAGAAGGGAGGAACATGTTGACAATAATTTATATATCTGGCTACCTTTCTCATGTTTTTAAGGTTTCCCAAAACCAAAGAGAGGAGGAGGCAGTGGGAACTCGCCCAAAGAAGGGACGGTTTTGTTTCCTGTGACAGGACACTGCTCTGCAGTGAGCACTTCAGGAGTGAGGAATTTGACCGGACAGGAGACGCAGCACTATGTTCCCCACATATGTTTATGTTTGCTCAGTCTAATAAACCCATAACATGGTTGTGAAAGAATACCAAAGCTGAGGCTGGACGGTGATTGATTGTTGGTGTGCCATGTGTTCTTCTTAATAATAATAATACATTTATTTTGGGGGGCCGCCTTTCATAACACCCAAGGACACATAGGATAGTTTATGTTTAAATTGTTCCCTATATTGCATAGGGGCAATATAGGGAACAATTTAAACAGTGGATTTTGTGATATATCAGCCGGGGTGAGACAAGACAAACCACAAATGGACTACAGAAGGACACAAAAGGACACATGGTACAGTTTATATTATTCTTGGTCTTTTTTCAATAACATATTTCAAAGGTTCTGGATTTGTTTACAAATCTAGAAACTAAATACAAAACTAGGATGATATGAAGATCTCATGTCAAAAATAGTTGTGATAAATTAGACAGAACTGGCCTGTCTGTGAGCACATTTTATGTTGGTTTGGTTCTTCTGATAAAGGTGTGAATATCTAAATAATATACGCTATATGCTATTGTCATTAGTTGTGTCCCTGTTCTTAAAGCTAAGGCATTGCTAAATTAACAACTCTTGGCTTACAGAGTGGTAACATGAGACCGATTTTTATATATAAAATATAAATGTATTTTAATTTTATAATTTATTTGAAATATTAACAATATAATAAAATAAATGGAAATATATACACCGGCAAATATTTAATATAAATACCTTGCGTGTGTGTGTATAGCTATTGCTTTATCTGATTAATATTATTTTCATATGAAAGTCCATGATTATAAGTATGCAGTATCATAACTACATCTTTGATGTTTATAAAAAACCAAACCGTTTGAAAATTGGTTGAAAATTGAGCAAGCTATGGTTATTTAAATAGTAAACCATAATGTTATGAATGAGAGAACTGCCTGTAGCAAGATGGCGGCCAAGTGGCAACGTCGGTCTCAATTGGCCAGCAGCGCGGGTGAGTCATCTAGTGTTTATATATATCTATGGGGCTGCCTGCCCGACCTTATGTTACGGCTGCGCCGTGGCAAAAATAGAATTTATCTTAATTTTAGAGAAGCGCTGCGCCGAGCCGCTTCTGGGACGCGTCTGAGCCGTAACGCGGCGCGTGTGGTGGAATAGCACCCATTGACTAGAGTGGCCGCGATCCTTACGACCGCCGCGGCGTAGCCGTAACACGGCGCAGCGCGGCGCAGACGGACCCGGTGGAAACTGGGGGTTAGATCAACATTAACATGCATTGTAGTTGTAAGTGCACTGCCTTGCTGCCTGTAGCACCATCCTTGATGGAGCATATGTGTGGGCTGGACCTGTATTTTACAGGAAAGGAGTGAGCAGAGGGTCGAGTTGTCGATTCTTGTTCTGTGACTATCTCCCTCACCCTCTCACCCCTAGTTTCCACCGGGTCCGCCTGCGGCGCGTTACGGCTGTGCCGCGGTTTTGGTCCGGCTTCCTCCGGCGTCATACCCTACCGGGCGCGTTTCACGAGCGTTTCAGAAGCATTACGGAAGCAGAGTGTCGTGCATGCCGGCTCGCAGTTCTTGTTGATTTGGGCATATTTCCTGGACATTTGTACTTCTACATATCTATATTTATATATATATATATAAACATAGGCATATGTTGATATAGGAAATAAGATCTTACTGAAAAGCTATTAAATGACTTTCACAAGATTTGAAACTACTGAATGGCTCTGTACTGTACCTACAAGTGTTCATTAATGTGTTGGCTAATTAGTAGTTTTCACCTTCCACTCCAAAAATTCCAGCGATTAAAAACCAGGACTTGTCCTTTCTGGTGTTGTCCTTGTAAAAAAGATGCGTTGTGTCATATAAAATCAAGTGTTTTTCCACTTCCAATATAAAAACGTCGTCGTCCATTGTGCGTGTCATTGTGGAGACGATGTAGTGATGTGAAGGGGGGTCTGCAAATTAGTTTATTTGGGGGGTGGGCCGGATGCTATCACCGTTCCACTTCCTGCCCGACATTACCTTACGGCTGCGTCACGTCGAAAAATAGACTTCAATCCTTGTTGTACTTTTTACATTATCACGGCTTCCACAGATGACACTTTTGTATGGATTTTTTGTCAAAGCACTTAAGATATTCATTGCTATCGGGATGTTAAGAGCATTCCATGGAATATAACAAAAAGTGTATCTCGAGCCGGTTTCTCAAACTTACCTACCCCACCTTTAACTCAATAAACATCGATGCAAACTGTTGCGTTGATTTTCTTTGTTGAGCCAAGGCATTTGTTTTTAGAGTGTATGTGTGATTTGTATTGCATCACCACTAGTATTAACTGCTTCTTTTAATCGAGTATTTTCTTCATTATTTTGACCACTTAGGAAGACAGGTTGAGCAGACACTCCTCCAGTAATACTAACTTTGATTATACATTACATCAATTTCAGTGTATAAAGAAAGAAGGATCTTATATGATTTCCTTCACACACGCACCTACACTGCATGCTGTCGGTCGCATTAAATCAAATCACTGGAGTGGGAGCTCTAGCCTGAATGATTGACAACTGAGTCCAAATCGATTCTTGACTGAATCTTGAAACCTTTTCATGCAGCGATGCTTGATTGGACGACGCAGATGAGTTTCGTAGGTCTGGTAGTGGCACTAATAAGGCCAAGGTCAGGTTCATGCTTCATGGTGGAGACATCCTACATTTAAATCAAACCCAAAATGTCACTCCTCAAATCTAAAAAAGTCAATTTCAATTGAATACTGGATGAAGTCATTCTATGTATCTTGACTTAAATTGCTACTGTCATGACTAACTGAAAAGAGGATGAATCAGTTTCTAAAGAATCTGCAGCATTTCTTATACTTTAACATGGATCTGTCTTCTTTAAACGCATGAAGGTGCGCACTTCTTCTCTGAAGTTGTAACTTGTTAACAGCAGATATTCCCTGTGAAACTTAATGGGCTGGATGGACTGTATCAGGAGAAAGAGTTGAACTTTTAAAGAAAACTATTTCTCCCACTGCTTAATATTTTACTCGTGTATTTCAACTGTGTGTGTGCTCAGAAATAATGCTGCATTATTCAAGGTTTCCATGTTTGTTTTTCCAATTTATGTCAGCAGTCATTAGTCTTCATTTATTCTCCTTTCCTCTTCCCCCAGAGCAAAAAAAAACAGGAATCAGAAGGTGAGTGACTCATGAAAAACACAAAGGCCATCGCTGAAGTAAATATCCACTCTTGCTTCTCCCCAGATAATTTTTTTTTAAATACAAGGCTGTGTTGACTTGGAGGCTCTACACAGTGGGGGAATTTCCAGGCAACGTACCAGGACTCTGCGGAGAATGTCACCACATTTAGATGCAGCCAAATCAGTCTATTGTTTGCTTTCATACTTTAAGTCTCTGATATTTATTATTAGACTTTACAAAACGTCATAAAGTAGCACAATCAATGTTGGCATTTCTTTCTGCACAACTAGACAAACAATGGAAGCCTTTTTCAAGGAGGACATTTTGTCTTGTTTTGGCAGGAAAAGCTAAAAAGTCTAATTAAAAACATTAATAACTGATTGAATCTATTTAATTTGAACGGCACAAACAATTACATTCAATGTTGGTAATCACTTGATTCAGCTGCAGTGGTGAAGTGAACAAATTAAATTATCAAATATTTAATTTGTACTGAAATAATGTATTTACTATGTTTGATCTGCTATTTGTACAGTACATATATGGTTAAGTAAGGCACAACAACTTGATTAAGGTTGGGAAACGATTGAGAGTTGTTGGAAACTTACAAAAAATTAACAATTTGGCAAGGTATTTAATTGGAAAAGTAATCCTTTATGAATAGAAAGTGTGTATATAGGTATATTAAATATAAAAGATACACCTAATAGTTTGTAGTTACATTATAAAGCACAATATAACTACTATTATAAACTAGTGGATGATTAATAATTGACAAGGACAGAATTATCAAATTAAGCAGGCACATGGAGCTGGAGCTAATAAAAGTAAACTGCATTTACGATTACATTTTAAAGGGTGCAATTACGTGCTAGTAAATACTCACTGTATGTTTCTAAATCCTCCTTGTAAAGACTTATTAACTCTAAGGATAACATACTTAATTCATTTGGAGCTTATTTACAGTTAATATTCACTCAAGCACGTTGTCAAACTCAATCTAAATCA
This sequence comes from Pseudochaenichthys georgianus, assembly GCF_902827115.2. Taxonomy (NCBI): domain Eukaryota; kingdom Metazoa; phylum Chordata; class Actinopteri; order Perciformes; family Channichthyidae; genus Pseudochaenichthys; species Pseudochaenichthys georgianus. Next base: position 26,983,559 of record NC_047506.1, on the reverse strand, counting down.
AATAGCATCTCAGTCTTTGGCTGTTTGCCATTTTTTCCTGAAGGACAAATTAAACCTGTCATGGCCAGCAGGATGCACCTCGTACCTGTGTGATACTTTAAGAAGAAATAAATGCTCTAAATTAGCCATGTTTACAAATCAAGGGCCGTCAATGTGATTAATTACCACCTCCATTCCCAGATAATATCATGTGACATCTGCCCTCTCCCTTCCTCTGAAGTTGTGGCAGAGATCACTCGTCCTCTTGATTAATTAAAAGAGCCCCATGGGTTAACTTTTGAAAGCAAACCTTTATAGTCCCATGGCTTAATTGTTAAATCTGCCCTTGAAAAACACACACTCACACACAGGTCCATGGAGAATGCAGAAGAAGACAGAGAAAAGATGCAGGGGTGAGATGTTATGTCAGATTTGACAGCTTGGGAGCTGCCTGCATTAGACTCATACAGGACAGAGCGGCTTATAATATCACTTTGATCGCCCCGTCCCTCAGGTTTGCGTGGAGCGCTGCGAAATGACCCCCTCTCTGAAGAGTAGAAATAAATAAATAAAAAAGATAAGAAGAAACAATCTGTAAAGGTGAAATAGCTCGTCCCTTTCAATTGCAATAGCTTCACTTACATTCTTGACATATTTTATAAAACATTTTTCATATAGTTAAATTGTAAGGTAAAGTATTATTTTTCCATTTCTATCTTACGCTACATTATGCACCAACTTGTACTTAATTTCAATAAAAAACATATTTGTGTACTACTATTTGTATTGAAAGGTATTTGCAAATTAAGATTTCATCGACATAATGTATGAGGTATTACTATGCATGCTTAATAATTGCTACACTGGAAAGATATAGACTTTTCTCAAAGTGTTTTTGGTTGATAAGTCCTTAACACCACAATGACAATGATTTAACTCATTAAAATAAAATACATTTAAAAGTATAGCTCAAAAATGATTAATAAGGAAATGTGTGCAGTGTACAAAAATGACCCATTATTATGAATGCTATATAAAACCAACATTTCCTCAACAGAGTTCAACTGTAAATCCCCTTATCATACAAAGTGAACCAACACAGGTGTTTCACTTGGCTTTATTAGGACTACGGTGATGTGTGCAGACTATTCTTGATTTACACCTGTATGTTAGCATTAGAAAACTAAGCATTTTCTTTCCCTCAATAAGACTCTAAATACTTTTTCCATCACTACATTAAAATATTATTTAAAATATTATTTCAAGCATTCATGCACAGAGAATTTGTGGAGACTAAACTTTGTGTACTCAGCCCTCAACTGTAAGCAGTGCAGTCAGTTATTATCCATTAGGTGCTGTTAAACCAGCCAGCAGTGCATATTAACTTTAATGATTTATTCGTAAAGCCCCAGATTTACCAAGAACGCTGCATCATTCACCACCCCCACTTTGGTCCTGATACTAAAAATACAATTACCATATTTCATCACTTATGACAAGCCTTTGAAAGCGCTGATAAACCATGACTGCATTATTATTTCCGCTCTGACAAGCAGTCTAATATATTCTACAGCAGTGAATTTCATTTCATATGTCATGACACACAGCATTGCATTCTGGCGCCTCTAAACACAGCCTCAAAACTCGAGCAAGCTTTCGGTGTGATTCAATCACACATCTCGAAGCCTGCCATTAATCCATTAACACTGTCACGAAACACTTTGAGTTTCTAATTTATGATGTGATCCCTTCTAAATGTACAAGCCAAATCCCAAAATTATTCCTAGTGAAATTACCATTTGCAAATATTGTAAATACAGAGCCTTCAAAAACGAAGAAAGCCCACACGTTTCCGTGAAAAATAGCTAATTTTGGGCGGCGTTGTATTTTTAAATAATGTTGTACTTTGCTCACAGGAATAAAGCTTTGAATTATAAACCATTTGCACATCTTAAAATGTAATTAGTCATTAAGATATTTTCCCCGTGTTGCCGTCTCAGGCCTTTGAATGAGGAGGCAGTCTGTTCTATCCTGATAGCAGCTTCATTATGAAAAAGAATACCGCTCTCATATATTAAACGCTTTGATGTTTCACATCACCACAACTGAAGTAGTTTCACTGCTGGAGCCATTTCCTTTATTTACAGGAAAACATATGGTGCCCCAATTAAATATATCCGTTATAATTTCATGGTGAATTGTAAAGAGGTGTTTCTAATGATATCACAATGCTGATTGTCCCATAAACTGTATCATGCTGCTGTGAATATGTTTGGTTTAATCTCAGTGACTCAATGATCACTTGGCAGTTCAGTATCAACTGGCATTCATACCTCAGATTTTACATAGATTTTTGTTGGAGCAAAACACTGCCTCAATCCTCACAAACACTGTGCACACTCAAAAATAGACACAAAACACCTGCACACCTACTGGCATTTTGATAAACAAGAAGAGAGAGAAAGTGACACAACTGCTGAGAATTCTCATCCAGAGCAGAAATCACAAAGGATTGATGCCAGGAAAATGAACAATAGATAAGATAAGAAAAGATAAGCCTTTATTGATTGTCAGAGGGCGAATTCAGGAGCACAAAGTCAGAAATAAATACAGATAAATAGAGAAGGACGATATTAAATAAGGAAATCAATCAGTCCCATCAATCACACGGACCCATAATGCAAGAATAAGTGGACTAGTGCTGAAATTCATTCTTATGTATTTAAATACAGAAACTAAATCACTAATACATAGACAGTCTTCCACCAGTCATTCATAATGCAAGGCTACTGTGACAGTAACACATATGACAGAAATACACTCATCAACATGGGAGAATGAAGCATTGGATGAATTGCAGTGAACCTTTAGTCATAAAACCAGAGGAGGCAGACTTTACATCAATGATGCTTGGTGTTCAATGTTGATGGACAGTTTTCAATTAATGTTACATTTATTTGTGATAAGATGCTAGCCATACAGGACAGCCCCACTCTTTTTGTTCTATATTTAAAATATTTCTCACTTCAGTGTGCGACCCTGCAGAATGACAATGAATGATGGTTGAATCCTTGTCTATACTTACAAATGCTTGAGATCCATATTTGATGACAGATTGTAATTCAGTGAAATTACAGATGTCATTGTTAGAAAGGCTCTACTCTGCTTTTGCAGTAGACCATTGGCCAACAACGCTTCAACATTCTATTCTTATTTCTAAATAATGTGTTACCATTTTCTTTGCCGTTACTTGACTCCTTTTCCAAAAAGACAAGAACCGACTGCAAGGTGTTGCAAAATGATTGTATACACAGAAATCCCCAGCACAACTTAATACTGAGTCTTCAAAAAAGCATTTAAATTTATCAACGATAGTATCTATTCATACATTACGCTGTTGTCGTCAGGAATGTACTTCGAAGCACCTGTTTGTCAAACAAACAGCATCGAGAAGCCATTCAAATTGTAAACAGCCAAGAAAAGGTCAGTACACATTGTGTATAGAATCATAAATGCACTTTTGACCTTTGGACCTTTTAGACTTTGACCTGCTGCTATTAATCCAAGTCAACACATTTGTCACACATGTATTTCTAGATTACATGAATTGTATATGTGTATTTCTGTTTGCACGCTTGCTGGCTGCTGGCTTTGAATAGACCCTTGAAGCAGGAAAAAGCCTATTTTGAATCTAAATGAATTGAAAAGAGTTTTGCCTTTTCCCCAGGGGACCACGATATCTTATTGTCCTCTGGCAATCAAAAGAAAAATTGTAATAATGTGTCATCAATCATGTCTTGTGCCTCACAAATCATGTAAAGAAATCATTGTAGGGATCACTTTGACTCAAGGTGCACTTCAGCAGCATGGGGCGCATCTTCGTTCTGATTGTAACAATCAGGCAGCTACTGCTACCTGAGTGCTAAAAGACTTTTAGGCCAGGCTGCCGTTTTACACAACCTGATCTCACCAGAATGCGTGACTCCACCACGACTCCTTAACACCGCATTGCGTGGTGGAGTCACGAACTTTGTTACATTTACGTGTCGGCACCACGCAAACAACCCCAATGTAAAGTGAATGAGGCTCCTTTGTCGTGGTGCACACACGCATTTCTACTATCCTGCAGTGAGCTTTTATTCTATAAAACGTTTTTAAAATATACTTTATAGCTTGTAGTAACTCACGGGAGGCTTCTTTTATTTTATTTGTATTCATAATAATTTGTATTTTTCGTCAGAATGTATTATGGTGCATTAGTTACGAATTTTTGGTCTAAAAAAACAGTGCATTGTGTGTAATACAACTGTGATTTTTATTACATTAGTTTGTTTTTAAGGAAGGCCAGAGCTTCAGCTGTGTCAAATAGATTGTTCCCTTTAGTTAACGTTTTTTAAAAGAACATTATATTCCGATTTGATCATGTCCCCTTTATTGTATTACGGAGAGCAATGTGAGCATCCATTCCCATTGGATAATGCAGGATTTTACACCCGGAAGTAAGTATACTCTTTACTGTCGATTGATTTTACAGTGATATCTGCATTACTGATCAAGTTAAAATCACCAGATTATCCTTGTTGATTACACAACATTGGTTGGTTTAAATTGTGTACAATGCTTTTGTAATTTTCCCCTTCGATTCGGAGAAACAAACATTTGTTCAGTTTAGGATGGCCGAAGACACTACACTACCCAGAATCCTCAGCTATCGTTTGGGACTACACCATGTGCTTTGCTTGACAAACCCCGTGGTTTGTCCTCAAGCTCTGTGATTGGATGTTGGATGTTGAAGTTTACGCTGAGTGACAAACAGCATTTTGAAATGGAATGAAACCCATCGACGGCACACTATTCAAAACAGGAATCGAACGTCTCCTACCCCCCCCCCCCCTTAGGTCACAGGCTCCTCCAACAATGCAACACAATAAAACAGATACACAGAAAAAATAGTGCAAGTCAATACAAAAAGAAAAATAGTAAAAAAGTGAAATAGTGCAATAAGAGTCTATACAAGTGATTGGAATATATGATTATTAGACACATCATTTCTAAGTAGCAGCCAGATGAATGTTATGGATGTTATTTCAAAGTTCAGGTGTTTAATAGTTTTATGGCCTGTGGGATGAAACTGTCCCTGAGTCTGATGGTTTTAGTCCGGATGTAAGATAAGATAAGATAAGATGGTACTTTATTGATCCCAATTTGAGACATTGTTTTTGTTGCAGCAGCATAAAAGACAAGGCATTTTACAATAAAACAAAACCACAAATAAACAAGAATAGAAAGAAAAGAAAAGAAAATAGAAAATATATGTGTTGAAATAGAAAACATACATGTAGATATTATATATGCAAATATACATATTTAAAAATATATGACAATGGAATATGGAATATCAAATATTGAACAGATTATATATGTGTACAATGTACAGCGATGTTGTATTAGAGAAACTATGGAGCAGAGAGTTCTCTTCCAGCCAGAGGTGATTTATTGTACAGAGTTATTGCAGTGGGCAGGAATGTGTTCCTGTATCGGTCCTTGTGACAGCGGAGCTGCAGCAGTCTGTTGGAGAAGGAGCTCCGTTGACTGTCCAGCTGCAGGTGGAGAGGATGGGTGGTTATCCATCATGGACAACAGCCTGTTCAGTGTCCTCCTCTCCACCACAGCTTCAAAGGGGTCCAGCTTGATGCCGATGACAGACCCAGCTTTCCTGATCAGTTTATTGATCCTGCTGGTGTCACCGGCTCTGATGTTGCCCATCCAGCAGACCGCAGCAAAGAAGAGTGCACTGGCCACAACAGACTAGAAGATCTCCAGCATCTTGCTGCACACGTGGAAGGATCTCAGCTTCCTCAGAAAATAGAGTCTGTTCATCCCCTTCTTGTACACAGCGTCATCGTTGATCCTCCAGTTCCGCCCATAAGTGCACTCCCAGGTACTTGTAGTCCTCCACAACAGCCACATCCTCTCCTAGAATGCGGCTGTTGTGCCAGACGGCAGCAGACAGAACAGTTTGTGGCTGGGGCGATGGGGGTCTTTTATAATCCTGAGGGCTTTCTTTAAGGTTAACCTGGTATTTTTACTCCACTACATTTATTTTAGTTACTTTACAGATTCTGATTAATGATATGAAATATAAACAACCCTTAAAGCAGACTTTAGTTACACCTGAGTAAAATTCAGGGAAGGTGATTGTCAAGTGCCAACAATCAGGAGAGATATTTGATTGGAGGACTGGCTTATCTAAAGCCAGTTGAGTAGCACTTGAAATGTTTTGGCTCTATGAAACCTGATGTACTTATATGATTCTGTTTTCTTCAAGGTTGTTTTTGTTGGTCGAACGCACTTATTGTAAGTCGCTTTGGATAAAAGCGTCAGCTAAATGCAATGTAATGTAATGATTGTTGGTGCTTGAGAAGACTAAATATGTATCTGCAGATCCCTATAAAGTATATACATTACTCGTTATTCTCTACAAATTAAAAACTGTATATAATTGCTATTTTGGACATCCCTTTTCAAGATGTCAATATTACTCTAAACGTGTAATAACGTGCTTTAACCAGTAGGTGGTTTGGGTTAAAAAGCTGTCAAGTTTACAGTGTTAACAAAATAAAATATACTGCTGTTTCTGTTTTAGTTTACGACGGATATATTTAGTTATTGTTTTGATATTTGTAACACAAAAGTGATGTAAAAAACCCACAGCAACACATAAAAGATGGTCTTAACATGATCCAGCGGTCTAGTAGTTAATAAAAAACAATAATATCAAAACAAATTATTACTACTAACTTTATTGTGAAATTAAAACAGAACGGTAAAAGAATAGTTTCCGGTCTATTCTGAGCCCGATCTCTGTAGATAAATACAAATACAGAACTACGACATATGTGTAATATGTATTGCAGCCAAACCATTTATTACAATGCATTCATGTGAAGACTTTCAAAGAGTAAAGCAAGCACTGCTGAATAAAGTATGATTTATCTTTTACGAAACGTTTTTTTCATATGGAATGCAGTCAACCAATCACAGAGATTGAGGCAACGCAGAACAATAGCTGAGGATTCTGGGTAGTGTAGTGTCTTCGGCCATCCTAAACTGAACAAATGTTTGTTTCTCCGAATCGAAGGGGAAAATTACAAAAGCATTGTACACAATTTAAACCAACCAATGTTGTGTAATCAACAAGGATAATCTGGTGTTTTTTAGTCGATGAGTAGTGCAGATATCACTGTAAAATCAATCGACAGTAAAGAGTATACTTACTTCCGGGTGTAAAATCCTGCGTTATCCAATGGGAATGGATGCTCACATTGCTCTCCGTAATACAATAAAGGGGACATGATCAAATCGGAATATAATGTTCTTTTAAAAAACGTTAACTAAAGGGAACAATCTATTTGACACAGCTGAAGCTCTGGCCTTCCTTAAAAACAAACTAATGTAATAAAAATCAGTTGTATTACACACAATGCACTGTTTTTTTAGACCAAAAATTCGTAACTAATGCACCATAAAAATACAAATTATTATGAATACAAATAAAATAAAAGAAGCCTCCCGTGAGTTACTACAAGCTATAAAGTATATTTTAAAAACGTTTTTTAGAATAAAAGCTCACTGCAGGATGTGGTAGAAATGTGTGTGTGCACCACGACAAAGGAGCCTCATTCACTTTACATTGGGGTTGTTTGCGTGGTGCCGACACGTAAATGTAACAAAGTTCGTGACTCCACCACGCAATGCGGTGTTAAGGAGTCGTGGTGGAGTCACGCATTCTGGTGAGATCAGGTTGGTTTTACAGGTAGATGATGAGTCATATGATAATCCGAACAAACATGACGTTGAATATGTGATAAAGTGCACTGCTAGTATTGTACATGTAGCATTTTGACACGTTTTAATTATCACATTCAATGTGAGAGAAGTGTTTCTGAGCAGAACATATTTGACATACCATCTGGTAAAATGGTTCCTTGAAAAATAAATATCACTACACAGGCATAATGTTAAACATCATAAGAAGTTCATTTGGAAAATTGCAGTAGTAAAAGTTGTACATTTAAAAAAAAAAAAAAGGATTTCAAATAGCAGCTACATTTAATACAAAATGTAAAATCAACAAAATAAAAGTACTTTGCTTAAAGCAGCCACAGTGGGGCTAAATGTTTGTGTCAATAATTGATTGTGTGCTCCCAGCATACTGCTGATCAATAAAGTGTTCTCTCAAAGCTTGCTGTGTCATTTAACTGATGACTGAAGCAAATTACAAACCTTCATTTATTATTAATCAACTGATTTAATTTATTGGCAGGCTGTGGTGCACCATTTGCTTATGGGCCAGGTTTAAAAAATGAACCTGCAAGCATAAACACTCAAATGGTTATGTTGAATTTACTTAATTTTATTAAAGGTGGGGTAGGTACATTTTAAAAACCGGCTTGAGATACACTTTTTGTTATATTCCATGGAATGCTCTTAACCTGTTAAGCCCCGAGCCTGTTTTTCAGGTTTCATGCTCGAAAATGACATTCCCAGAACAAATGACCATATCTTCCCTTCTAAAAGGGTTAAATTAATAATCTTTTTTCTCAAAGCAAGGTTACACCTGTGAGTTGGATGTAGACGTGTCAGAATCAATATAGATGTTTTTATTTTAAAGTAAATTCAGATTGAACACAGTAAAAAAATGTAAATGATTGTGTCCGTCCAAAAAAAGAAAATTACTTACAGTGAAAACCACCCTTGAATGATGGCATGATGGTAGACTAAAAGCTTTAGGAATCAAACATATCTACAACATATAATAATTACCCTGTATCAATATTGATGCAAAACAAGTGAAATGTGACCTTTTTAGAGAGATTTAGCACAAAAAAACACTTCTGGGGTCATTTGGGTGGATTTGGCCTACAGTATCTCTGGCCCCCCTTGCTCGATTTTGCTGATTGACATCTCTTTCTAACTGTCAGAGCCAATGGAATCGAGGGGAACTCCCACATACTCCTTATTTGGTAATGTGTGTGTGTGAGACTGACGCATAGCTAAAACCGGAAGCTGCGATAACTCTGGTGCCTACCATTAGCAGCTAACTTTTCCTCTCCGATTTTTACATAAAAATGGAATTATGGATTATAAATAATTTTTTCAAATCCACAGAAACATTATCAACCTATGGATTACCCGATTCAGCCGCATTTGTTCTCGTTTAATGCCATTGAACACGTCTTTTGATCAGATTGACAGCTACGTTGAGACGATCTCCCGTAAAAGCTCCGTAAAGGTACGTGTTGTGATGTCTATGTTTGCTTCCCCTGTCGCGAGTTCGGATCACTCAGTGATGATATATATACCTAAATAATCTGTGGAACCTCAACTTTAATCGGATATCTTGTATGTGCAGCTACGATAAGTAATAAGGGTATATTTTATCTTGAGTTCTGTGCCAAAGTGCGTTAGCATTTTTCGCTCGGGGTCATTTAGATGCTTCTTATGAGACTTGTGTTTTGTTTTGGTAAAAATGGTTTGTATCGTAAATTAGCTGAGATTATTCCCGTTAATCTGGTATAACACATTAATAGGTTCTTAAATATTAAGATCCCCTGAGACACAGTGTCGTGAAAAAAAAAAGAGGAGCCGCCGAGGGGGACCTTGTGGCTTAAAAGATGTTAACATCCCGATAGCAATGAATATCTTAAGTGCTTTGACAAAAGATCCATAGAAAAATGTCATCTGTGGAAGACGGCCCGGCTAAAATAACTTGATGGCCTACCTGCCTGTCAGTTGAATTTACCTTGAATTTGTGAATTTTGCTGTCTTGAAATTACTCAGTGTGGCCTGCCTAACTGGACAGATAGGGAGGGGGAGTGGGAGGGGGTGATGCTTGACCTCACATCAGCTACCTTTTTTATATAAAAAAGGTGAGAAAACGGTCCCAGTCGTCGTTTGAATAAATAGGAACTGAGGGGGTGGATGGGTTTACAATGGTATTTATGGTTTTAAATACTCTGGGGTTGTGCTTACTAGAGGAGATGAGGTTAGAAAAATAGGTAGCCCGGGCATTTTTTACCAAATTGCTGTAATCACAGTAAAGGTCCTTCAGATGGAGACGGTGTACCTGGAGATTAGTGGTTTTCCACAGCCGCTCAAGTTTGCGACAATGCCGTTTCAGTATACGGGTGTCCTCTGTTAACCAGGGGGATGTGTTTACAGCTAGAGAGCTGCGTGTCACTGTTGGAGTGACGTCATCTCAAATGGCGGAGCAGTGTGTATTGAAAGCGTTGACAATCAACGTCATCAACATGCGACACCAAAACATTGTTGTAAAAAGCTGTGACAAATTTCTCAACCGCTGCGCTATTTAAAATATGCTAGGTTTTTACTCGCTTCCCCTGAACATAACCCCTGCGAGATGGAGTTCATGACTTTATGAGCTGTTCATGAGCACTCATGAAACATTCATGAACAACTCATTATATGTTCACTTGTCATGTTCATGAACCAAAATTCTTAAAATGCTCATGAACCATTTTAAAGAGCAGTTCATGAAATTTTTATGAACATTGTTCATTCATATAAAGTTCCTGTTTTGCTCATGACAGACTTTTATGAGCAATTTATGAACTTTTCATGATCCAGCCAATCACAAAATTATAATTAAAACCCCAAAAAGTTTGCATGAGCATTTCATGAACTTTTCATGACTATGAGCATTTCATGAATTTTGGATGATTGTGGCAAGTTCAGAATATCTTTGAATATTCATGAGCATTTTATGAACTTTTGATGATCAGTGTGATGATTTTAAAGACCTCTTGAATATTCATCTACTATTTGAACATGTCTTTATTTTTAAAAACTTTTAATCTTAATACAAAACAATAGTGAATTTGAAACTGAACATTATCTGTATTTATTTTGGTGACATTCATATAATTTTATGGTTTATCTGTACTGTTTGAGAAGCAGTATGAGTAAGTAGCGCCAAGGTGGAACCTTTGGCAGGTGAGCGGTGACATCTGGGTTATCTTAGGGGGGACACTTCCGCCCCCTCCTCAGAAGCAATCCAGACGATCAACCGGATCCTGTGTATAATTATTGCTGCTTACTTTTCTGTTTTCTACAGGTCAGTACATAATGAAAATGATCGATGTTAACTTGTGTGAATTAGATATGATGTTGGAGATGTTTAGGAGAGTGTGTCAGAAAGTTTTGAGCATGTTTGACATAGTAACGGTATTTTAAAAATACTAAACTGTCGGCAACAATAGATGCCATTTTCGCGGGCTTCAGCCGCGCCTGGGTAAATGTGACCTGAGCGAAGGCTCGCAGGCAGGTTAGCTGCTGCGCACGGGTAATATGCTTTGTTTACCTGAAGTCTTGCAGGCACATTGCCTTGTTTTTTGTTTATTAACATTGACAGTGTATTTTTGTGATCTCCATAATATGTTATATTTGGTAAAGATAGATATATTGATAGAAAGTATTATTTGATAGCGTTATGTGTTTATAGATAACAACCTGTCCTTCACTGCAAACATAGCTGCTACAGCCCGCTGCTGCAGATACACGCTTTACAACATCAGGAGGATACGTCCCCAGCTGACCCAGAAAGCCACGCAGGTTCTGGTCCAGGCTCTCGTCATCTCACGCCTAGACTACTGCAACTCCCTCCTGGCTGGTCTACCTGCATGTGCCATCCGACCTCTGCAGCTCATCCAGAATGCATCGGCTCGCCTGGTCTTCAACCTTCCTAAATTCTCCCACAACACGCCGCTCCTCCGCTCCCTCCACTGGCTTCCGGTAACTGCTAGAATCCACTTCAAGACAATGATACTTGCGTACCGTGCTGCAAATGGATCTGGCCCTTCCTACATCCAGGACATGGTTAAACTGTACACCCCAGCGCGTGTTCTACGCTCTGCATCAACCAAACGGCTCGCTGCACCCTCGCTGCGAAGGGGACCCAAGTTCCCATCAGCAAAAACACGTGGGTTTGCTATCCTGGCTCCAAAATGGTGGAATGAGCTCCCATTGACATCAGGACAGCAGAAAGCTTACACACCTTCCGGGGCAGACTGAAAACTCATCTCTTTCGACTCCACTTCGAGCAATAGAACTATTAACAAAGCACTTATATACTAATAAAGGACTGGCTTATCTAAAGCCAGTTGAGTAGCACTTGAAATGTTTTTGCTCTATGAAACCTGATGTACTTTATGATTCTGTTTTCTTCAAGTTTGTATCTTGTTGGTCGAACGCACTTATTGTAAGTCGCTTTGGATAAAAGCGTCAGCTAAATGCAATGTAATGTAATAACTTATATTGACTATGTTGAATTTCTCCTTGAGATACAGTAATTGACTGTGACAGACGGATTTCTTAAATGGAGAAATGTGATGTTTGTAAAGTACAGCTATTTGAATGTAACTGTGTACTTTGAATTTTGAATAAGAAGCAATCCAGACGATCAACCGGATCCTGTGTATAATTATTGCTGCTTCTGTTTTCTACAGAAATAATTTATTGTTACTGTGGTACCCAAGCTTTTGGGACCCGTAACGCATTTTTTTGTGCAGCTGAGTATCAAGAACTGTGCTTCAAATAGTGATAGGATTAATTGTAGCGCTCCACCTGTATACATGTATGTTTGTATGTTAATTTGAGTAAAGTTCCATTGTGATTGACATAATTGTTGTTTTCTATGGTTGCCAATTGACCCACAGTCAATGGTTCATGAACAGTTCATGTACATGAACAGTTCATAGCCAGCCATTGAATCATATTCAGTGACTGGGTATGAACTGTTCATGAAGTTGTTATGAACAGTTCTTGATATGTTCTTGGTTGAATACTGAATATCCCTACACACTCACTGAAAACTCCATTTCATGAATTGTTCAAGAACCTGCCTAAAACCATATTCCATGAATTGTTCATGAACCATTCCAGCACAGGAGTTTCATGAGTAGTTCATGAACTGCCCTAGTGCCATTTAATGTTCATGACCATTTCATGAACAGTTCATCAACTTTGTTATGAGCTGTTTATGAGCTGTTTATGAGCTGTTCATGAATATGGTTCACTGATATTCCATGAACTTTTCATGACAAGTTCATGAACAGTTCACTATCATCTCACTGGGGCAGCGTTATCTAAGGACATGACAAATAGTACGGCTTTATGGTCGGAAACAGATAGCTCTTCAATACAAACAATTGTGAACACGAGATCCAATGTCTTTGTTATGCGTTGGGCCAGACACATGTTGACATAAGTTAAAAGATTCGGTGACATTAAGGAAATCACTGGCAAATTTGTCTGAGCAGAATGTTAAAATCACCGCACAGAAGAACTCTTTCATAGCGGATGATGGAGGTTAGTAAGTCACCAAGATCGGATAAAAAAGAGCCATTCTTGCCTGGAGGGTGGTAGATTAAAATACAATAAAATGGGTTTGAGCGACCCACTTTTGTTATTAGCACTTCAAATGTTGGGAAGGATCCAGTGCTCACCATGTTGGTGGAGAAGCAGTCTCTGTGGAACGTGGCAAGTCCTCCTCGGCCGGTGCGCCTAGGAGCACAGGAGTAGCTGTAGCCCGGAGGAAAAAGTTTGTTCAAGAGGAAAACTCCCCGGCTCTCTGCCAGGACTCCGAAACAAGCATACAATCCAGCTCTCTTGAGACGACGAATTCATTTAATACAAGGGATTTGTTTGCAATGGATCTGGCGTTCAACAAACAAAAGCATACAGAGTCAGATCCGGCTCTTCCTATCTTCGAGGCCCGAGGCAGTGAGCGCAGGCACAGGCACAGGAGCCACACCGAAACGAGCCGATAGTCAATTTCCAGAGCCCCCTGGCCCTCGATGCGGACACCCAGGCACTGAAGCCACACTGGTGAGTTTTGTGAATTGTCCTTTTGTGAATTGTCTTTTGGCAGGAGCAAACACGGGTAGGTGGGATGTTGATGCCGGGAGAATAGGACGGAGGCATGACGGCCTCACCCTGGGGCCAGCTGTCATGGAGATGGTGCACAGTATAGACGAGGAGCGGCCTTCTGTCAGCTTGCGGAACTTTACCGCCGCTCCGGCTCGCCTTCCCCGTCTTGCTCTCCAGGTTCGGGGGCAGCAACAGGTTGTAGACCAGATTACCTCTGGTACTTGGGGACGCAGGGTACGTGACAACTCCACTGTGCCGATCGATCCAACAGTGATTGTGCCACAGAAACACCTATATACAGCAGAGTTTGGCGATCGTAGGAAACTGCCGATTTGACATTGCGTACGCACAACGATAAAAACAGATAAGCGACAAACAGGAGCGGTAGTGAGTGAAAACGACTAGCAGCCAACATAGGCGAGGCCATCTTGCTCTGTTAGCATTGGGTTCTCACGTAATACGTCGCGTGTAACATCTTCCGCCACATCTTTACTTAGTGGTCCACATAGTTTGTAGAAGTTCCGTGTAAAGTAACATGAGTCCAACTTTGCCTGGGCCCATAACCTGTTAAATCAAAAGTATGCGCAGTCATCTTTCTTCTCTCATCCATTTATTCAGGGACATGACCCAGCATGGCTGTGCTGCGTAATCAACATGAGACATCGAGCGCTCCGCTAATCATGCTTATGACGTCACATGTTAACGGGACATGGAGTAAGGGTGCTATTACAAAGTAATACTTAACAAAAAATAAAGATGAGCAGAAATCAAAAATAATAATAATAATGGTAAGTGAAAAAAGGTAATTGATTGCCAATGATTACTCTAACTTGTGTTAGGCCAATAAACTCAAAATCCTACAAACTCCTTTGTGACAAACAATTAAGTTGTTTTTTTAAATAGAGCCTAAATATTACTGGATGTGGTGCATTTTTTCTAAATGTTTAGACAAATTGCTTGTGTTACCGCCCTTGCATGCTAAACTGTTATTGCACTTGATGGAACCTTTTAAAAAGGGAGAAGCATTTATTTCTTTCATTGTACATGTATAATTACATTAAATGATTATATTCTATTCTATAGCCAAAAGCAAATGATTTCTCACTTTTGGAAAATTTGGACAATTGACATTGTCCACCTCAAGACGGGTAACACCTCTGAGCGCTTAGTTCTCTCTCCGCCGTGTGTGTGTTGCTGCATGTAGCAGCTGCGTGTGTATAAACTGCCCCCTCGCACACCGTCGGGGGAGAGAGAGATCTCTCGTCTGGATTGGAAAGATCGAAAATACATCATAGACGCATTTTGTCTTATTGCATATTATAAACGGTGTTGGCGAAACTAAGACTGCAATATAATGTTTAAGTAGCAACAATACATATGACATGTATTTTTTAAATGTCTCAAGTAGGCTACCGAGATGGTGGGGAGAAAAGGTTCATGGGTGTGTCGGCCACACTAACAATTTCTGACTAATTTATGGCAACACAAAAGAATATATGGGAGCGGTGGAGTGATGAGGAGGTGTCAGCGCTTCTGACGATTTACTCGGAAGGCTTCAGTAGAAGACAGTCCCCAACTCCGGGGACTTCTGGTGGCAGTATACGCCGTGAAGTTGTTTGCGGTGCAGTGGGGCCGACACACCCACAAACCATTTCCTCCTCAGTGAAAATAAGGTTCGCGCAAACTAGGGACTAGTTCCAGATCCTTTTTGGTGTGAATCCAAATCCCATCTTTTTCTGCTTTGCCAAACGCCACTGTGTCAAGTGTCCTATTAGAGTTGCCGTATGTAGTTGTCCAATATGGCAGACCATCTCGCACATGCTCAGTACAGATCGGGCAGATCGGGTAGTGACAGCCGCAATTGTATTTGCTGGCATTAGCATTATTAGCATTAGCATTGGCCCAGCGCACCAACAGAGAGAGACTAAGGTTGCGTTCCGATAATCCAAAAATCAGCTCCTAAATTCTAACCCTATCTCCTATTCCTTGACCTCTGAGTGAAACGTCACAGGGTTAAGGGATAGTGGATAGGAGAATTCAAAAGGACTTATGAGAAGAGACTGCGGTACTTTAGAGAATCCGAATGCACTTTCACTATCCGACGTGTTTATGATGCGCCAGCGGACGTCATGAATGTGCGTCTGCTGCTGTGGGGAAACTATGGAAACTACAGTTTTCTATACAGCGGACTACAACATGGATGTTTAATAAGAACAACGGACTACTGTAAACTCATCTAGAGACTCTGCACCGTGCTCTGATGCTGCTGCTTTAGGCTTTATGAACGTGGACAACAGAGAAACATATTCTTCATGACCAAAGTTGGAATTGAAATAAAAAAGGAAAGTGAAAGTTATGCTCGTCACCCTCTCCCTCCGGTCCACATTAATACAAATGATCCCAATACGTATGATTGTATGAACTATGAAAAGATCTTAAAATCAATACAAATGTATTTATTATTATAAACGTTAGTCCTTAATATCTATCACTGTGTAGATCACCATTCAAAGATCTTTTAAAAGTTGAACAAACTCCACACAGCTCAGTAAAGAGTGTGAAATGTTGACTTTATTTGATCATTTCAGTAAAAACTAACTAATTTCTCTTTTTGATTATAATACTGATGAACGTTCAGAAAAAAGCACTTTGGCAACTTACCACATACGTTTTAAATTGCTTAATAAGCACCGTAACTTTCATGATCTCATTTCTCGGTCATAATCGGTTGTTTCCGTGAACGGCCGACTGTTGAGTGACGGCAAATGTGCGGCTGCAATGCATTGTGGGGCAGCATTTTCTCCTCTCCTTTCGGTAAGGGAGGTCCAGTGGTTCCTAAGCTAAAGGAGGTTATAAAGGAAGTTTGAAACCTCCTTTCCTTTCATTTAGAGAATTGGAACGGCACTAATCATGGCTGCCACTGAGGGACTTCCGGGTCATTTCATTTGGTTAGGAAGGTTCCTAAGCTAAATGGACTATTGGAACGCAACCTAACTATTGGCAACACAAAAAAAACATGGGAGCGGTGGAGTGATGAGGAGGTGTCTGCGTTCTGAAGCCTTCCGGTCGGGGAGTTCGGGTGGCAGTATACGCCGTGAAGTTGTTTGCGGCCTGCCAGTAAACCCAAAGAAGAAGAAGAAGAAGAAGAAGAAGAAGAAGAAGAAGAAGAAGAAGAAGAAGAAGAAGAAGAAGAAGAAGAAGAAGAAGAAGAAGAAGCGTCAGTGGCTTCGTTTGCGTAATCTTCCCTCAGGGATTTATTCCGATGTGAACGCGATCTGCTCTTTAGTTCCATGGGGGAACAAAGTGCTGGGAACTAAATGCTGGGAAATAAGTTCGGCAAAGTACTTGGTGTGAAAGCGGCTTATAAACCCTATATTATATGAACGTTAGCCGCGGTAACATTAACCCCTTGCCGCTAGAGAGTAACGTTACCAAAAGCACCCTTACCAACGTGATTTCACAAGTTGTGTCCTAATATTACCACAGTGATAAGAATAAGTAAAAAAAACACATACTTACAGTCGGTCAGGAACACAGTAGGAATGGCCAGTATACAAGCCGGGGCAGTGCGGAAGGTGAAGCTACAATAAAAAGCATAGTAACAGGCAGTTAACATTCAACTTGTATTAGCCACAAACTAATAAGAAAGTCTAACAAGACAAAGATTGAATTTATCACGTATTCAATTTGAGAGCAGTATCAAGTTATCTTATAATGTTAATGATGCATGTTACACTTCAATTAGGTTACTTAAACATTACTACACGACTAAGCTAGGTTAACAGTAAGCTGCTGTAGACCTAACGTTTGCTAATGTTAATCTATTAAAACACACAGTCGATAGCGTTAATGTTAGCTATTAAGCTACCTGTTTAAGTATAATATAATACACCCAAGGCTATAAATTAGCTGTTTACTTAAAACGGAGAGCCGTGGAGAACGTTCACCTCACGAAAGCGGAGCTACGCAGGCAGTCCGGTCCTTCCGAATGGAAAAGGGAGGGGAAAGTGACGTGCACAGACAGGACAGTATATGTGGTAATTAAATTGTAGCCTACATATTTTTTTTCTAATTACTTTTGAATGAATGAAATGAACTTGTAGAATTGTGCTTCATTAGTTCCAGATGGTGAGCCAGAGTATTGTATCTGTTTCCTTAAAATCCCCCCCAAACAGAGATTGTTGGGATTCCAAAAGGAGTCATACTGGCTATCTCAGAACAGGAATCAGAATTAGAAATCCTTTATTCGTCCTTCTGTTACAGCAAAGCAACAGTTGTTGTTGTTGTTGTTGTTTTGTTGTTGTTGTTGTTGTTGTTTTGTTGTTGTTGTTGTTGTTGATGATGTTACACGTGTTGTTGAGTTCAGAGGATTTTGTCATTTTTCCGTCGCATTTCCCAAAAACACAATGGCCTAAATGTAATAAATTAATCAAACTGTGTGTTTATCTGCTAACATTAGATTAAATAAAATGAGATTATATTACATTAGTTTAGGTATACTTCATTGATCCCAATATTGTATTTGTATTTGTCAAATAACCATGTAAACAAGGCATTGCTCATGAAAATAAACAAACAGCAAATATATAAATATCAACAGTAGAAAATAAACAAAACACTAAAACACATACATATTGACAGTGAAAGATCAATATATAAAGTATCTTCATCAAATATACAATATAAATATACATAATGTACATCAGTGTACACTATTATAGGCCAACCTACGACGATCAAAGTGTAAACATGAGATATTATTTACTTTAAGTGTGCAAGGTAATTGCAGTTTTTAAATTAAAATGAAATGTGCAGTGTGAGAACAATATAAACATCATTAATTGTACGTTCAGCTAATTGGCTTACAACATACACTGGTAATCAAGCAATGAATCAAAAGGCAATTAGCTAGCTGATTAATATTGAAAATACAGACATTAAAGCATACTATGAATGTATTTCACAATTTATTCTCGCCAGATAATTTTATCACAATCCAATCGTTATGTTAGAATGAATAACCTTGAATTCTTATTTATTTTTACAATAATACTGTCCTGTAATACTTGGGCGTAATGGATTATTAGCTGACGTTTTTTCCATTGCCATCATATTACTTACTTATAACAAAGACTTACCGAACAATCATTTTGAGAACACACTACTTTTTCTCCTTAGTAATTTGACTACCAAACTGCCGATAGAAATGCTATAATGAAACTACTGATATGTAAAGTCATTTGCACGCTTCCTTCATACCTGCTATTGAAACGCTAAAAGCAGAGAGCTGCCGTGTGTGAGAAAACTCTGCGTGCTCAGCTCTCAAGGCAAGGAGTTTAATGAGACTGACCTTTGTGGATGGAGAACCCATCTCGTCCTCAGCATGTAAATAGCGGTGAACTCTGACCTAAAGATTCAGGACGCCATCAAAGCTTGTCAGCGCTATCCGCCTCACCTATGACTCACCGATCTTCAGGAGGCCCTCCATTCATTTTGACACAATGACAACAGGCTGAGCGCACATACTCTGTGCTGTTGGGCTCCCAGGAGGTCCCTGGTTGCTTTTAGTGTTTGCCGCAGCGGAAGATCAATGCAGAATCACTCTCAAGTAGATGGCACAGCACTCCAGCTGAGATGTGGATGTCAGAAGGGTGTTTTTCTGCCTGTAATACTGCATGCTTCAAAACTGAGCCAACAATATTGCATCCATTGCGTAATTAAGTTGGAATCGGGTTTCTCGTCTGACAGTTTGCGCATTCAATGATGTAGACAACCTTCGGACAATCTTCATTGCAGGTCCCTCAGTGCTTGTGCAGAGGTCATTGATGGTGCTTCCATCCCATCCTTTCTCTGCCACTACCTGCTTTGGTGTTTGTCCTAAAATGATATCCTTGTAAATGTAGCTTGTAAACACATGTACCAGTCGATTGTAAATGGACTGTACTGATGTATAGTCATTGATAGTTATTCATGTTATTAAATGTGGTTATTCTCTCATCTGTCTATCACTGTAACCAGATTGTCAAAGAACTTCTCCACTAAAGTTGTATTGAAGGCTGTAACCCCTTCCTATAGATGTTGATGCAGGCATACAGCAGGAAAGATGGTGGCATGCCATACAATTATTGAACCAATCTAGACCTAAAAGAAAATAATTCATTCTATCAAGATACTGTATTTAGCTACACAAGAGCAATTAACCTGAGCTGACCAACTGAATCATGTGATCTCTTGCACACCCTACCTGCTTAACCCTTCTCTTTCTACTGTAGTTGTTTGGTACAGGAATGTTGTTGTTTCTACTGTGTTTAAAAAAACAAATCAGTTTTCTAAAACTACACTGAAATACCATTTTATCCTACAGAGAGTTTACTTACTGTAACTTCAGGGCCTCAAGGGGGTGTTGGACCATTGGCTGGCTCAGTCATTCATGCTAATCTTTTACTACACTGAACAAAAATATAAACGCAACACTTTTGTTTTTGCTCCCATTTTTCATGAGATGAACTCAAAGATCTAAAACATTTTCTATATACCCAAAATAACCATTTATCTCAAATATTGTTCACAAATCTGAAAAAATCTGATAGTGAGCACTTCTCCTTTGCCGAGATAATCCATCCAACCTCACAGGTGTGGCATATCAAGATGCTGATTAGACAGCATGATTATTGCACAGGTTGCACAGGCTGGTCACAATAAAAGGCCACTCTGAAACGTGCAGTTTTTCTTTATTGGGGGGTCCGAAAACCAGTCAGAATCTGGTGTGACCACCATTTGCCTCACGCGGTGCAACACATCTCCTTCGCATAGAGTTGATCAGGTTGTTGATTGTGGCCTGTGGAATGTTGGTCCACTCCTCTTCAATGGCTGTGCCAAGTTGCTGGATATTGGCAGGAACTGGAACACGCTGTTGTATACGCCGATCCAGAGCATCCCAAACATGCTCAATGGGTGACATGTCCGGTGAGTATGCTGGCCATGCAAGAACTGGGATGTTTTCTGCCTCCAGGAATTGTGTACAGATCCTTGCAACATGGGGCCGTGCATTATCATGCTGCAACATGAGGTGATGGTCGTGGATGAATGGCACAACAATGGGCCTCAGGATCTCGTCACGGTATCTCCGTGCATTCACAATGCCATCAATAAAATGCACCTGTGTTCGTCGTCCATAACATATGCCTGCCCATACCATAACCCCACCGCCACCATGGGCCACTCGATTCATAACATTGACATCAGAAAACCGCTCACCCACACGACGCCACACACGCTGTCTGCCATCTGCCCTGAACAGTAAAAACCGGGATCCATCCGTGAAGAGAACACCTCTCCAACGTGCCAGACGCCATCGAATGTGAGCATTTGCCCACTCAAGTCGGTTACGACGACGAACCGGAGTCAGGTCGAGACCCCGAAGAGGACGACGAGCATGCAGATGAGCTTCCCTGAGACGGTTTCTGACAGTTTGTGCAGAAATTCTTTGGTTATGCAAACCAATTGTTGCAGCAGCTGTCCGAGTGGCCGGTCTCAGACGATCTTGGAGGTGAACATGCTGGATGTGGATGTCCTGGGCTGGTGTGGTTATACGTGGTCTGCGGTTGTGAGGCCGGTTGGATGTACTGCCAAATTCTCTGAAACGCCTTTGGAGACGGCTTATGGTAGAGAAATGAACATTCAATTCACGGGCAACAGCTCTGGCGGACATTCCTACTCATGCATGCCAATTGCACGCTCCCTCAAAACTTGCGACATCTGTGGCATTGTGCTGTGTGATAAAACTGAACATTTTAGAGTGGCCTTTTATTGTGGCCAGCCTAAGGCACACCTGTGCAATAATCATGCTGTCTAATCAGCATCTTGATATGCCACACCTGTGAGGTGGGATGGATTATCTCGGCAAAGGAGAAGTGCTCACTATCACAGATTTTTTCAGATTTGTGAACAATATTTGAGAGAAATGGTTATTTTGTGTATATAGAAAATGTTTTAGATCTTTGAGTTCATCTCATGAAAAATGGGAGCAAAAACAAAAGTGTTGCATTTGTATTTTTGTTCAGTGTAAATGATTCACATGGTTTTACACCTTGCTAAATAACCAACATGTATGTTACATATTTTCAGACCTGGATACATTTGCTCTAAAATAACAGTAATTATACCTGACATGTTTAAAATGTACTAAGCCAAACAAGGTTTATTGTGAAAAACACGTGTATCACTTACCATGTGCTTCTCTCCCTCACAGCCAAATATAAATGATGGTTGCTTCCTGAATTTATGGTGACATTAAAACAAATGTGCACAGTTCCCTATAGCGCTGGGTCAACAACCCACTGGTTCATCTTACCCCATTCTCCCCCATTTACAAAGAAAAACCCAGCTATATAGCATTTGTCTGAATATGCCTCTCTAAATAAAGATTAAGCCAATGAGAAACGGCACAAAGAACTGCGACGTCAGATTAAAGATATATAGCAAATGTTTAAATTGTATAAATACATTATGCCAAAAGCAGATAAAAGATTCTTCATAGTTTGAGCTCTGCCTTTTAGTTCCAATAGTTAGACAATAAGATGTAGAAACCTATTTGTGTCAATAGTAAGTAGTTGCTGTATAAAGTTTATTACATTTTAACTAAAGCAATCCGATCTTCTTTTTTATTACTGCACTTCTTCTTACTGTCTTCGGTAAAACAAATTAACGCTATCACTAATAAGGGCTGTTGTTATTCTTTCTGGAACAAATCCAGCTGTTTTAGAACATTGAGAGGTTTTTTTTATCAACATTTTTTAAATCCTTTTTTTACTTTATGAATCAATGCGTTTCTGCCACAAACACACACTGTGGGAGTTTCAAGGTTGAAAACATTATTACACATTGTTTGATTTGGTGTTTTTATTGGGATGTTTACATAAGAGGAACATCAAGTCTCCTTTACAAGATTTGTCCTCAATTAGCAAAAACAGTAAAACATTTTTGAAATTCTTATTGTGTCATTGTGCAATCTGTATTGCAGTTGGATGGTGTAGTTTGGTCACAAAATAGCTCCTACTTGAAACTATTCACAACAGAGTGTTTAGGTTATCTTGAATAATGGATAATGGGCCTCGGTAACTCACACCAGACCAGTCTAAATTGATATCAGTATTGAGATCACGACTATCGTAGGAATTTATCACAAGTCTCATTTAATTCACCGATTAAATGTATCAGTATGGCTGTCATTCCCAGGATTTATTACACCTTTAATACAAAAGACTGGAAACCTTTTGTTCTCTGTTATAATTAGCATTTATTATGTCCCTTTTGATTCCTACTCCTCTGTATAAATGAAATAGCTTTTTCTGTGTAACGGGGTCAGATCTTGGTACTATTTGCCAGTGCAGGACTCAGCCTCTTCCAGCTGGAAATAAGATTGATTCTGTTAAATGCTATAACTCTTTATTAAATAACACAACTTTGGTTTACGCTTGTATATTTAGTTTTTGCTTACCAGAAGGTGATTAAGTGTGGAATATTCACCACAACGACAGGTGTTTTTTGTTCTGCTGAACTGCCCCATTACTAAACCTACTCCAAAAACATAGAGCATGTTTTACTGGGTTTCTTGTAATACATGAATGGGCTTTCAAGTCATTTAAATAAACATTTTCCGAATCTGCTGCAGAGATGTGTAGTTGTAGGCAGACTTGCTGAACAAAGAATCTTCTCTGTCTGTATGACTCAGGGCAGAACAACAGATTTCCTTGCATTTCTTCACCACTCACAGTGCGTAATTGAACTGGACAGCTGAGTGAGGAATGGAGAACTACCGGCAGTAATCAGGAGGTGTCTGGTTCAGATCCTATGTGGAGTGGGGCAGCGTGGCCCAAACGTGAAAGCTATTATCTGACCTCTCTTCCTGCTCCTGAAAGCGATGGCTAAAGGGTGAAACTACCACTGTGGGTAAATGCACCATCCTGCGAGTAAAATAATGACTTTTCTCTCAGTGGCTGACAACTTTTTGCACTGCTATTTTTCTGCGAGAGGTTGATAAACAGGACAAGGAGCAGTCATGTGGTTTTTATGTTCTCCAGGACAAGAGAGACACACCGTGGCTGTGCTTAGAGACCACTGGAGGCAGTTTGATAGAAGAAGGCAGGCTTGAGTGTGAGGAGATGACACCTTTCTCTCTCTCTCTGTCTTTCTTTGGGTTTATATATCTGGATGTGTTACCTCCCTGCCTCTTCCTGAGTCCAATGTCACCTCTCTTATTCTCAGAATCACAATGTTTCAAAGCCTGTCAGGAGGACAAGAAGACTGGGGGGGGTGGTGGTGGAGGGATGAGGGGGGTGTGGGAAGGGCTGCTGGTAAAATGCTGCTGAGGGTTGATGTGTGAATCTCTGCTGCACACCAGCTCTGTTACTTTCAGGTTATTTAACTTAACTCATTCAAACTGATATCACCCTGTGGTTGAATTAATTTCAGTTTGCATAAAGAGTAGGGAAATCCGTTTTTTAAGTAAATTATAGTCTGTTTTTTTTTTTTAAACAAATTGTATTGATCCAATGTTTTATTTAGGCAACGAGTAATTCATAGAACATTTATCACAACAACCCTCAATTTGCTTTACATTTGCAAGAAGAAATAGAGAAAAAAGAACAGCACATTGGACAATAAAAAAACAAGTATTTATGTTACAAGTGAATGGTTATGTCTACTGCTAGCTTGCAGGGATAAACACAGCTGTTATCTGATTAACTGCGCGTTGATAGGTTAAGGTAACTAGGTCAAAGTAAAAATAATTTGAACTTTGAGCACAGCGGTCGACAACCATTTAGAGTGATTTGTGAAGCCGAGGGTATCACGCCACCGCTCTCTCCATAGAAACAAAACTGCAACGTCAGCGCAAAGACGTTTCGCCACTTATCATAAATGATGCTTTATTCTTGACTGATTATAGGCCTCAGAATACAGGAAGGTTTAGGACCAGACAGATCAGACAGAAACATTTTTGCAGTTGCGTTTTTTTTTATAATATTGCTCTACAAATTGCTAATTTTGACTTAACATAAACCATGAACTTTAGCCAACACTAAATGAAAATAACTCACCCAATCACTTCACTAATTCACTTCAAGGCTGTTTGGTGTTCTGAGCAATGTAGCTAAGGTTGGTAAAGTCATATACTGTAGCATACAGACTCTCACAAACACACACACACACACACACACACACACACACACACACACACACACACACACACACACACACACACACACACACACACACACACACATACACACATTGATAATAGGCCTGAGATTGATAACATTTTCTCAGGAAGGGGCTCATAACGCAAGTCTTTCCAGAAGGCAGCCCCACAGTAACTGATGAGGAATTATAAGTAATATATGTGTCAAATGGGAAGCAGTACTGTACATATCTTGTACTGGCAAACACTTGGTTTGGTAGTGCACAAGACTGACACATATTATATTTAATACATACAAAAAAAAGTTTACATCCATACTAGAAATTTAAGCAGTCAATATGACAGTTTATTTCCAGTCATTCTAATATGGTAGAGGCAATACTTTATAGTGTGAACATGTAATTTACCACAGTGACCAGAAACAGCTGCATTTTTCTGTCTGCTTAGCATTAACTTTGATAGATGGAGAGGAGGGAGAAAGTATTAACTGTGCAGAGACCTCAAGTTGTGACTCGCATAATGACACGAGCACATCTGACAAATAGACTCACGCAGCCGGTTTATTAGGATTCATAAAGCATACATATCTCATTAATTTAAATTTTGTAAAGTGTGAGTGGAGGGAGGGGGGTGTGTGTAGGGGAATGGAGTTCAGCTCAAGGTCCTTATGTCCTTACATCCTTATAGAAAGGCTGCAGGAAGTGTTAAAAGATGACAATGGTTGCTAAACATTGTGAAATAAGTACGCAAGGGATTTTCCAAACAAATATCCAATAAAACAATAATCTGTAACTGTATCTTATAAAGTATTTTACCTGCAAACCATTATGTGCATTTATGTAAGTCCTTCGAGTTATATGTAAAAAACTGTGTAGGTCCTTCAAAACAACTTATAGAAGTATTTCCATGACCGGCTCGTAGGCCACAACAGGAAAAGAGAGAGAGAGAGAGAGAGAGAGAAAGAGAGAGAGAGAGAGAGAGAGAGAGAGAGAGAGAGAGAGAGAGAGAGAGAGAGAGAGAGAGAGAGAGAGAGGGTTCCAAAACAACACCAAGAATATGAGAGGATGGGCGAGGGGAAAGGATCCCGGCGAGAGTCTTCCTGCAGCGGGCTTGGAGAGAGTCACAAAGGCCATGTGACTCCAGGCAGCTGGGCTTAAGTAGCACCTTGGCTCCGGCCAAGTGTCCCCAGTCATGCTGATTGGCTTCCTCAGCTCCACCCCCATCACAGGACCTGCAACACACCTGCACACTCACAGGCCAAAGGCTCTGGGGCCGTCACATCTCATTGCGTCAACTGATAGGACAGCATTATTTTTCTGTGCCCTCCAAGCCCCCAGAGCACCAGGCTTGGAAGCTAACGTCAGGGTGGCCGAAACGTGGAATAACAACCTTCATGTCAGTCAGGTAATGCCATGGGGCCTAAAAATACTTTTTCAAAATGACTTTGGTAAGAGACGACTGTAAATCAGCAGATTATTGTTCATAGAGTTAACATAAAACATTCCACGATGAACACTCCAAAAGCCTTTAATTAAATCATTAGAGCCTAAAAGCTGTGAAATGCACTACTACCCAAATCTGAAAAATTACCTTTTTCACTTTTCATTCATTTGATTGAGTCGACGAAGGCGTGACTGAGGCGGGGTCAAGGAAAACGCAAGTGGGCATGCTCTATGTGTGCCAGGAATATAGAACATTTCCCTACATAATCTCATTGTATATTTTTTGTATAATGACAATAAAAGGTTTCTATCTATTCTATTCAATCTATCTATCCCTATGGGTCCCAGGAATATAGAAGTTCGCCAGAAGATAGGAATGATTTTAAACTCAAAAGTCAAGCTGTTTTCGCTTCATGCATCACTGAGCAAATATCGAACGAATGTACCTAACTCTGGCTCCTTGCTCTTTTTATTCACCCATTGTACCAGCCTTAACTTAATAAAAAACCCATGTGTTCAATATATTAGATCGTAACACACATTTCTTCTTTAAATAGATCATCTTTCATTTCAACTTGTTGTAGACCTACTGTAACTACACCACAGGGGAAGTTGTTGTACTGGTTTCGTTGGTATATTAGTGTGCCTTTAATATTTAGCTTTATGGGGCAAATGTCCTTATAATATTTATTTTCCTTGGATCAAGCATTTAGACAAAGAAGGAACACATGGGAACATGCAAGAGACAGATTAGTCGAATGAATCGCCATTACTGGAGAATCAGAGGCCAACATATCCTTGATAATGCATCTCCTGTTAGATCTTCTCTGTGGAAAAGGATCACACTCAATTCATTTCAAGTCCCAAGTCTAACGGTGTAATCTGTATTATCTGACTAGTACATCACATGACAAGTTAACAGACATTCCTGTGTAAAAATGAAGGAGTGTCCCTTTAAGTATGAAACTAAATGACTGACGTGCTTCATTTTGTCTCAAGATGGGCATAAGAATGGCACAAGCACTATTTTGAGGTCTGACAGTCTGGGTGTTATTAAATCTGTCTCCTCTGAAACAAGGACTGTGATTAGTGTCCAGGCTGCCGAGGAGTAATTCTGCTCCAGAGGGCTCATTTGCTCCTTAACACCCGCTGTCATTAAACCCCGGCACCCAGTAAAGCGATTATTCAGCGATAAAGTTTTAATTGTGCCATTGTCTGTGAAATAGGTGACGGGTGAATAATTGAGGGTCTTGAGGAGAGCACAGAGGGACTCCGCAACGTGTCTTTAAGACAAGTGTCAAACTAAAGCTGAATTCAGGAGCAAAGTTGATTTTTTTGTAAAAATATAATGGAGTGTTCTTTTTTTTACTGCATACACTTATAATAATTATAATATAATAGATTTAATTTGTTAGCGCTTTCACAGGTGCTCAAAGACGCTTTACAGATATAGTGAAGGGAAAAGAAAAGGAAGGAACAACAAATAAATATATAGTTAAAGTCAAATAATACAAAAACAATCACACATTAAAAGCCAGATTGAAGAGGTGAGTTTTTGTGAGTTTTTTGAAGGTGGTGAGGTCAGTGCAGTCTCTGATGGGTTGGGGGAGTGAGTTCCAGAGGGAGGGGGCAGCGACGGAGAAGGCTCTGTCCCCCCAGGTCCCCCAGGTCACTTGTTATCTTTGTATCTTTGTTATTCCACAATTTCAACAACCTATTTGGTATAAACGAGGGCGTGGGAGAGAAACTCCCTCTGGAGGGACCTTTGAGATTTTAGACTTTGCAGACCATTTGCATGCACAAAAATCTATATTATACACTACAGGAGAGGGAAAACCCCAACAAGTATATTAGGGCCTCTTAGTGTACATTGAAAACATTATAACCTTCCACAACATTTTGAGTTTCTAACTGAATCTGATACCCCTCTGAAGAAAATAACTACCAGTGTATACTTTGAATACAAATTCTATCCTTTCATGTAAAGAGAGACTGAACTGATCTTCTTAACCCATGTGACCCAGAAGACATCAATAAAACAGCTACTCAGATTCCCTTTGAACTTGTGTCCTTTGGAGATACTGTTGCTGATACTTTAGAAAGTTTGAGTCAAATCTAAAGCACGAAAGTACACATTTTAATTAGAAACTGTTTTGTACCCAGTCGTGCCCCCATTAAACCTTCACAGGAAGTAGAGTGCATAGGGGGTATCGCTGTTTTTTTCAAACAGAAAACACATCAGAATACTTCATCCTCATTCCCTGGTTGGCACTTGTTCAGGGTTACAGTGTGGTGAGATCTCACCTCCTGTGAGCCATCTTGACATCCTCATTATCTTGCTCTGTGTGTGATCCCACTTTACACATTCTTTATTCTCATTTCATTGTCAACTGTTATCCTGCTTCGCACCGATTTCTCTTGTTTTAAGGGAATCTTCTGATCTGGCATGGGGACAGACATGGAGCTGTCATGCCTCTGAAACATTTGGTTTATGTAAAATAAACAGATAAATAATGTATTGAGCTCTCAGTTAGGAAAAAAGGTGAGTGATAAAAGTGAGTTTTGCACCCCACTGAACATCAAGAAAATGTTGTGTGAACTGTTCTTCTTCCTTAAACCCTCTCTGAGGTTGGATATCTCAATTTAGAGGACTTTTTTGCATATCAAAAAGAATAGGGCTGAAAATTATCAGAAAGCAATCCTTTTTATGATGCCATAAAGCAGCATATTTTTAGGAGACTTCATCCATGAACCATACACATGTGCAGCAAATCACATTGCAATATATCCAGTAGTTGCTGAGATATTTCATTCTTGACCAAAGTGGAGAACAGACTGACGATACTTCCTAGAGCTGGCGCTATGTGAAACATGTCCAATCTAAATCAGAATCTGAAACGGTTTTTAGTATGTTTGCATATTCAATTAATTTGAATCAGTGATTTTGTAAACAGAAATAAATATGTTTAAAGTGCATGTAAAAGGAACAAAGATGATCAAGAGAATATGAAAACATATAAAAAAGGCACTCAAATATTATTTCTCTACTCCTATGAATTGTGGCTTGCACCCAATACTTTGAAATGTGTAATGTGCCCAGCATTTAAGACAGACTGATGTAAGTTGCAGGTTCTGTCCTGATGTCCTTAAGCCCTCTGATTTCTAATTTCATTGCTATCAATATAGTGCCACCAAAATCTGTAAGTTGTCTAGTTGTCCTGGTCAGAACGCTCATTCGGTCCAACTGTGAGGGTGGTATTTATTCAGTGAAGCTCATCAACTGTGTTATGACTGAGGGTCTGTTTAACCAGGCTGCAGGCTCAAATTGATGCTGGCGTTTTGGTGAGAAATGTAATTGCAGTCAGTCCTCACAGTAAATTATGGAAAAACTGACTTATTTTATTCCCTTGGAAATGGGCAGCTAACTACATATCAGAACAAAAGAGATTATGAAAAAATGTAAAAAGGCATAACAATATACATGTTATTAAATATCCTATTTCTTATATGTGTTCTAGTCCCACAAAATGTGGCTTGCAATCAATACTTTGAAATGTGTTATGTGCCCATCATTTAAGACATATTGATCTAAATTGCAGATGCTGTCCTGATGTCCTTAAGTCCTCTGATTGCTAATTTCACTGCTATCAATATAGCGCCACACCATGCTACACTCCCAAGAGAAATTAACAGTGATTGATCTCTCAAATCTATTTCCTTTCTTCCCCTTTTTTATGGGTTGCAATTTTCTACATACTAATGATCATTTCCGTCCAGTTTTACAGGTGAAAGGAAACAACCAAGTGCTATTTCAGTTGGGAAATTAATTTGCAGGCAGACAAGTCTGGCTACCTCTTGACATGGCAGGAGAGTGGTTTTCATAACTCGTAATTGACCTTGTTGTCGTAGCATACTTTCAGGTAAGGGGTACAAGTGTGCTGTGGTGTCTGCACACAGCACATGTAGTGATGTAGAGGCATTTTAATGAAAGAGCCTGCTGGCATTTGCTAAGTATTTGGTTCTCTTAAATCAGTGGTGGAGCTATAGGGCCTTTTTGGTATAGCAACGTAAAACGTTGGTTATCTTTGAGAAAAACATCATGTACAAATCCATCTCTGACCTTTAAGACGTGTAATATTTTCTGTGGCCTGGTCAAAAGGAACCGAGCTGGAGATGAGATAATAGCACATTCTGTTTGATACAATGATATGATTGATATGAACTAGGCTAATCCTGGCTTTACATTACCAGCCGTTCCATGTTCTCATACATAATGCATTATGCAAATGGCTGTGATATAAATATCTTAATCATTTATGTCCTAAATAATGTTCCACAGCAGGCTTCAAAGCAGCTACCTCCTGATTGCAGCACATCCCTGCCCCTCCACCTGTTTTAGTATTTGATCATTTTAAGCATTTGGACTGAATGTTTGTTTTACGAGTTGAACCTTTTTGATGACCTGGATACATAAGGTGAACTGAGAACTTATTATTTCTTGTGTTTAAAAGTCTTTCAGGTGTGGTCGCATTATTCTCATGACCAGGGCTGAAGAAGCACTTAGATCAATTAACATCACATTGACGTATCATCGGCTTTTATTTTAGATATGATAAAACTGTTAACTGAGAGATGCTGGTTCACAGCTCCAGATGTTACAAAGCATGATTAATGTGTTTGGTTATATTGTGCATTAAAGTCATAAATTGATTCTCTTTTACCTCTATTTTGGTCTCTTCCATGATCTGAATGAAATATCTGGATCTTAAGCTTCTAAATGCTCCACAACTATAGCAGCTGTGTCTGTCTTTTGTCCCTGATTGCAGAGAGCAGTGAGAGTGAACCAGAACAGTAAAGTTTGGGGTCAGACAGCTAAACAATGAGATGAAACCCATTTTAAAGCTCCATAAAGCTGAGGGGAGCAGCAGATTCAGGTTATTATTCTCTGTAGGTTCACACTAGCGACCTATTTACATTGTACAATATCACCATCTGCAATGTAGCTTTTCACTGTTGCCAACATTAAGTGGGGTGACTCAACTAGAGTTTCCCATTAGATGGACTACACTGTGCGGGCTTTTTGGACGGATTTGCATATGCTTTATCTACAACAGGAATGACCTTGTTGAGTTTTTGGCATCGATCAGCACATCGACTCATCCACTCTGATAACTCTGAAGCCCATTTATCATAGGCAAGGTTTTAGCTCACCACACCTACATTTACTGGCGGAAAATCAATCAGTTCTTATCAGTTAATACACCGATGGGTCATGGTAGGAATATGTGAACATATACAGTACAAGCCAAATCTGTGATTAGAAAATATGGAAATGTTCGGGTAATGTGTAAAGAGAGGGCTGGAGGGGTTACATGTGACAGATATGTGACTCAGCGCTTATTCTTCATCATACATCATTCTTTCTCTGGGTTGATGAAACATTCAACTGTTCAGTGTACATTTGTGAAGTCTAAGAGCAGAGCCCTATGCCTTCCACTGCGCGGAGAATAGGAATAATGCGATGTGAATGTTTTTTCGTTATGCTTCTTAATAGTCATGGGAGGGGATCGGAAGTGCAGCTCTGTTGCATAGTTGCACACAGAGCGGGACATACTATGGCTACGTCGGTTTGTTTTGATTTGCATACTGTAATGCAGTCTCACCCAGAGTCTGAGCCCAGCACACACGCTCTCACGCAGTCAGACACGAAATGTTGCCATAGCAGTTGACTTGTTGCGAACAGAGAATTTCCCACAAGGCCGGTACATTTGCGTAGTATAATGAAGCAATCCCTTAATGGGCAGACCGGGTGTTTGCGGGTGGGATTACGTGTGTGCGTGGGTGTGTTTGTGTGTGTGTGGTGTGTTTGAGATAAACAGGAGAAGCAGGAGAGGGAGTTTTTTTATTTTTGCTGTTTTGGCTGGATTAAGAAGTCTCTTAATTACATGGTCTGTTTGTCGTGGCGGAATAAACAGCAAGCGGCGGCATTGTGCTTGGCATCTTAGAACAAAGCCTCTGTAACAATGTGTCATTTGCAATCACAGTTTACAGCACTCAGAGAGATACAGTCAATACCTCCTAATGGACACAGGAAATCTGTAACTTGTCCCGTTGTCTGGGCCAGAACGCTCCTTCAGTCCAACTGTGAACGGTGGTATTTATTCAGCGAAGCTCATCAACTTTGTTATGACTGAGGGTTTGTTTAACCGGGCTGCAGGCTCAAATCAATGTTGGGGTTTTGGTGAGCAGTGTAATTGCAGTCAGTCCTCACAGTAAACGACGGTGTGTGCAACACTGAATTTGTTTATTACCTTTTAAATGGGCAGTTAACCCCACATTACAACAACAAAAGCTATTGTGTGAGGTTTATATCAACCTTTGAAATTAGTGTTGCCATTCACATGCATTCAAGATGGAGATGTTGTAATTTACCAGTATTGAGGATCACCATTTTAAAAATGTATGTTGAATAATATTTAAAATACACGTATGATAGTATTGTGTAACTAATCGAATACATCTCTAATTATGCTTTTGTACAGTTATGGTCAGCAATATGTTGGTGTGTGTGATTAGTTTTGCCTGTATTGTTTCAAAATGTACAATAGGCCAACAGGCAAAAATAAAGATGAATTTAACAGATTTTTTCAATAATTATTTTTATAGATATCACATTAATCTTGTTATCATAAATTAATTTGGCCACAATCAAGGTAAATCTGATATTGTGAAGCCCTTCTTGGAGATTGGAGACAAAATATATTTAAATATTAAGGCTAGGCAAGGCAAGGCACGTTTATTTATATAGCACTTTTCAACGCAAGGAAATTCAAAGTGCTTTACAAAAAATGAAAGACATTAAGCATTAAAAAAGAAAAGCTAATAAAATAAACATTAAAAGGAAAAATACATGGATAAAAGTTACAGTGCAGTCTAAAATATGAATAGTTCAATTAAACATTAAAAGAAAAAGAACATGGATAAAAGTTACAGTGCAGTTTAAGATATGAATAGTTCAATTAAAAGCAGCGACAAAAAGAAAAGTCTTCAGCCTGGATTTAAAAGTAGTAAGAGTTGCAGCGGACCTGCATGTTTCTGGGAGTTTGTTCCAGATATTTGGAGCATAATAACTGAACGCTGCTTTACCATGTTTAGTTCTGACTCTGGGGACAGAAAGCTGACCAGTCCCCGAAGACCTGAGAGATCTGAATGGTTCATAATTTAGCAGGAGGTCAGTAATGTATTTTGGGCCTAAACCATTCAGTGCTTTATAAACCAGCAGCAATATTTTTGAAATCTATTCTTTGACACATAGGAAGCCAGTGTAAAGACTTCAGAACTGGAGTGATGTGATCCACTTTCTTAGTGTTAGTGAGGACTCGAGCAGCGGCGTTCTGAATCAGCTGCAGCTTTCTAATAGATTTTTTAGTGAGACCTGTGAAGACACCATTGCAGTAGTCGAGTCTACTGAAGATAAAGGACAAGTTTTTCCAAATCCTGCTGTGACATTAGTCTTTTAATCCTAGATATATTCTTTAGGTGATAGTAGGCTGATTTAGTAACTGTTTTAATGTGACTGTTGAAACTCAGGTCAGAGTCCATGACTACACCTAGATGTATGGCTTTATCTGTTGGTTTGAACATTGCAGATTGAAGCTCAGCGCTAACTTTTAAACGTTCTGCCTTGGCCAAAAACCATTACCTCAGTTTTATCTTTGTTTAATTGGAGAAAGTTCTGACACATCCAGTCATTGATTTGTTCAATGCACTTACTCAGTGTTTGAATTGGAGCACAGTCTCCTGGTGTTACGTAAATGTGTGTGTCATCTGCATAGCTATAGTAACTTATTTTGTTGTTCTTCATTATCTGAGCCAGTGGTAGCATGTAGATGTTAAAGAGAAGAGGCCCCAAGATGGAGCCTTGAGGAACCCCACATGTCATATTTGTCAACTCAGATGTTTATTTACCTATAGCAACAAAGTTGTTTCTATCATTTAAGTAGGATTCAAACCAATTTAGAACTGTTTCCGAATGTCCCACCCAGTTTTACAGTCGGTCTAGTAATATACTGTGGTCAACAGTGTCAAACGCAGCACTGAGATCTAATAATACTAACACTGAAGTTCTGCCACTGTCTGTGTTTAAGTGGATGTCATTAAAGACCTTTACAAGAGCAGTCTCAGTGCTGTGGTTTGGACGAAAGCCTGACTGGAACACATCGAAACAGTTATTTAAATGCAAGAAATTACTCAACTGTTGAAAAACAACTTTTTCAATGATTTTACCTAGAAATGGGAGGTTTGATATGGGCCTGTAATTGTTCATTACTGAAGCATCTAGATTATTCTTTTTTAAGAGCGGTTTAATGACTGCAGTTTTCAGGGCCTGTGGAAAAATACCTGAGTGAAGAGATTTGTTTACTATATGAAGTAGTTCTGAGGCCATACAAGGCAAAACATCTTTGAAAAATCCTGTTGGAATAATATCAAGGCAGCAGGAGGAGGATTTCAGAAGTTGTATAATGTCCTCTAGGTTTTTATCATTAATATGCTGGAATTGTGTCATGATGTCTGAATTGATGTTAAGTGGACACAGAGACAACACATTTGCTGTTCCTGATGCAGAGGCACTGACTGCTTGTCTGATTTTCTGAATTTTGTCAGTGAAAAAGGAGGCAAAATCATTGCACGCCCTGGTGGATAGAAATTCAGAGGCTACTGACACTGGGGGGTTAGTTAGTCTGTCGACGGTAGCAAACAAGGCACGTGCGTTGTTTTTGGTAATGATGTCAGAGAAGAACGATTGTCGTGCGTTTTTCAATTCCAAATTATAAAGGCCAAGTCTCTCTTTATAAATGTCAAAGTGAACCTGGAGATTTGTTTTTCGCCACCTGCGTTCAGCTTTTCGACATTCTCTTTTTTCTGTTTTAACGGTCATGGCCTTTCTCCATGGAGATATTTTCTTCCCAGTCACTTCCTTTACCTTAATTGGAGCAATGGCATCTATAACATTTTGAATTTTTGAATTAAAATGATCTACTAGCTCATTTACTGAGGTGTTAGCAGGGGCAAGTGTGGAAGAAAATTCTGAGTAAACATTTCCCTAGTATTTTCAGTTAAATATCGCTTTGTGGTTACCTCTTTTTGAACATTTGTGTGAACAGAAATAGAGCTCTCAAAGAAAACACAGGAATGGTCAGAGAGCGCAACATCAGTCACCACAACCTTAGAGATATTCAGACCCTTTGAGATAATTAAGTCCAGAGTGTGCCCCTTATTGTGCGTGGGCTCCGTCACATGCTGAGTCAGTCCATAGCTATCAAGAACACAAAACAGTTCTTTAGCCCCTCTGTCCTGGGGGTTGTCAACATGGATGTTAAAATCACCAACAATGACTAGACGGTCAAAGTCAATACACACTATAGACAGCAGTTCAGTAAAGTCATCCAAAAAGCTTGCACAGTATTTGGGTGGTCTATAGATATTTAGGAACAGAGCTCGAGAGGAGCATTTCAGCTGAAGGGCCACATATTCAAAAGAATCAAAGTTTCCATACGATGTCTTCCTGCATTGAAGGGAATCATTGAACAAAATAGCAACTCCACCCCCTTTCTTATGCATTCTTTCCTGACTCATAAAACTAAAGTTGGGAGGGGTTGATTCGATAAGAACAGCTGCACTGTTATTTTGTTCAATCCAAGTTTCTGTTAAAAAGACCTGACATTTAATAAAGCTAGTTTAAGTTTGTTAAACACACTATCAGTCATGTTTTTTGTAACAAGCTGTGGCTGACATGGAATCACTGCTAAATTAGATAAACTCACACAAACGTTTGGGCGCTTCCTGTTTCTAAGATGATTCACCGCTCTTAATCTATTACCTATCAACACAGATATCGGCAAAGCTACTGGCAGGCAGGGCCCCGGCATGTCCTGGAAAGAGTTGAGAGTGCCATACGCCCTTGAGCCTGGACCCCACACATATCAGTGAGAGTTTGTTGTGTTTTGTACACACACATCCTTATCAGGCTTCAGAGACTGCCGATGCTTTCTTGAAGGGAGGGGAGGTGGTTGACGTAGGCGCGGTGATGAAGACGGAGGAGATGGTGCGCGTCTCCGCTGTGATTTTGGTGGGCGTCGTTGAGGAGCGGGGGTAAAGGATATGGTGCCAGCCCTGCGTATCGCCTTAGCTTGGTCTTTGAACTCCAGGAACGGAGTATCCTCAAAGGTGTTGACAGGGGGGGGGGGGTGACGGGCGGCGGAGACTCCTCCGTGTGTCTCATATGTCTCCCATAATCAGAACATTCCTCAGGTGGGTGCAGTGATAATTCTTCAGGGTTTTCTGAGCGATGTGTTGTGTCTTTCTCCTGTTTTGATTCCTCTTGCCGCTTGTCCTTGGCAGAGGGAACAGATTGATGACGCAGGCAGTTGAATATGTTAGAGATAAACAATTTCACTCCTGACTTGTTCAGGCAAACTCCATTTGCCTTGAAAAGATGTCTGCGGTCCCAGAAAAAGTTAAAATTGTCAATAAAATGAACAGAATGGTCAGTACAGACAGTTGAAAGCCAGGTGTTCAGTGCAAACAATCTGCTGAATCTCTCCACTCCTCTTCTGACTGGCGGTAGAGGGCCACTGATGAACACATCTGCATTTAGAGAACTGGCAGTTTCCAACAAACATTTAAAGTCTTCTTTCAGCACTTCTGACTGTTGTTTCACAACATAATTTGTTCCAATGTGCAGAACCACATTCTTCACAGTCAGATGTTCAGCCCCAATATGCAGGATCTTCTCAGCCAAGTCAGAGACCACATCCTTGGGAAAACAGAGTACTTTGGTGTTGTTCTTATTACACAGACCTTTTACATCTCTTACAGCAGAGTCACCCACAATCAGAGTTTCAGGCCCAGTCGTTAGCTTTCCCTCTAGCCTTTTACTTTTGGAGTAGCTATTGGTCCTTACCCTGCTATGTGAAGAGGACGGGTTATCCAGGTCATCAGAAAGAGATCTCCGGCTCTCGGTCAGCGGAGCGTATCTGTTCTGGATTGGCACACTTGGTGGTTTAGGAGGATTTTTTGTAGTTCTCCCTTTAGCAGCTGTACACATCTGTTTCCTAGTATGAATAGGGGTTGAAGAGGCGCTCTTCCTGGGTGATAACAATGCAGGCCAGCCGGTCGCATTACTGATTTCTGAGCACTGGGCTCTGCCTGTTATCCGTCCTCCCAAATCCCATGAAAATTATTTACTCTTAGGCTTTGCACCCAGAGAGTTCCAGGGAGGACTACCACTTGTAGATGTATTACCCGGTACACAGCCCTCCTGTTCCTTGGAATCCTTGTAGCTGCTAACTAGCTGTGAGTTAGCATACCCTTTTTCATTATTTTGCAACACTGGTAAAGTGGTGTCATTCCCACGACATAGTCCATTCACTTCCACGTTAACTTCCAACCGTTGCATTTTCATTTCCAACACATCCATCTTCAGTCTCACGGCATTTCGTGTTCACCAACACGATTTTTAATCTATTGATTCGTGTTCACCATCACGATTTGCCCCTTTTTTTCGTGTTGCACAGCACGATTTTAAAAGCAATGTATTTCTACTGGTAACGTGTTTCGTGCCTGCAGGCTGCAGCACGTCTTTTTTACTCCGGTCGGGTCGTAGAAGACCGGAAGCTGTGTGGTTCATAAAAACATGTTCTTACTCAATATCAAGCCACAATTATTGCTTTCATTTTAAATCGTATAATTTCGGACTTTTGTTGCCGTCTGTGAGGAAAATAAATGGGGCTCAGAGCCTCAGGATACTGAAATCTGTATTTTTAAATATTTTGTTCCTTCTAATTTGTTATTTTTTTCAAAATAACACACTGTTATTTACTCACCAATAACACACAATTATCCTTGCTTTTATTTATTGGTTTAATTCCATAATCTCGGGCTTTTTTGGTGTCCGTCAGGAACTGAATTTCAAAATAAAAATAACCGGAAACAGCCGTAGGCCTATAAGGGACATTTCGAGCATCATTGCGATTGTCAACATTTCGGAGTTTAGGATGGCCGAAGACACTACACTACCCATAATCCCCAGCTATCGTTTAGGACTACAGTTCCCGTAAGGTTACGCAGAGCGTCAAACAGCTGTGTGAAATGGAACGAAACCACGCCAGACTATCCAAAACTGGAATCGAACACCCCTCCAGAACTACACATGCTGGCTATTGTGTTTCGCAAAATGTTCTATGGGACGTCTCTACTGAACGTTTTCGTTTTTCCCACAATTAGAAGTTGCCATTATTAAACACATTGGTGTTATCAAATGTAAAACATATAATTAATAAATGGGTGAAAATCACTTGTGTCCATAGTGCGCAGCATTATATTAATGCCGTATACCCACATGACAGCTCATTGCTACTTTGTAATTCTACTCCACTACAATTCAGAAGTTAACCTGGTATTTTTACTCCACTGCATTTATTTGAGTTACTTTGCAGATTCTGATTAATTATGTGAAATATAAACAACCCTTAAATCAGACTTTAGTTACACCTGAGTAAAATTCAGGTAAGGTGATTGTCAAGTGCCAACAATCAGGAGAGATATTTGATAGTTGGTGCTTGAGAAGACTAAACATGTATCTGCAATTGACATGAATAGAAACAAGTAATAAAGTATATTCATTACTCGTTATTCTCTACTAATAGTTAATTAAAGACTGTATATTATGGCTATTTTGCACATCCCTTTCAAGATTTTCAAAGGGTTATTGACATATCATACACAACTACGGTGTAGTTATGCAATGAATGAAAAACTTGGGTCACAGGTTCCTCAACAGTGCATTACAAGACATCTATCAATATGTGTGTACCTCCACCATTAAACTGTCATATTCTGCACATTTCTTATTCTATCTACATACATAAGAGTATAATTAATGTGTATAATATCAGTTAAAATAAGTGCTTCAACATAGTTAACATTGCAGGAAAGCAATATATTAGACGTTAATTACTTTGTCAGGCTTAATATTTAATATTTAATGTTTAAATAAAGGTTAATCCGTTTTTCTGTTTTGCACCTCCTCCTATTAATATCTGTGTACATCCTGCACTAAACTGTTTTATTGTAGAGATCACTTATAGTATCTTCTTGATTTTTTATATTCTATATTTCTATATTTATACTTTCCCCCTATGAAAGTATGTACTCTTAATATTTTTGTAATCAAATATAACACATAAAAACAATAATTCAATAACGTGCTTTAACCACTAGGAGGTGCACACAAGGTGCACACAGCCATAATAACTTTGTATTATTAGTGTGTATGTACAACATCTGAAGATGTATAGTTTTATGCATGCTTTCACATCATTTTACAGCATATTGCTATACTATTTCAGACTCAGTATTTACATTCTTACATTCAAAGAAAATCAGTAATATCTTTAAAAACTACAGTCCTTTTCTATCAGCTGTGCACCGTTATGGTGTAAATATAACCTATCTATGAATCAGATCAAATGTAAAAGTCAGCCGAATTAGTGTTGATACTGCAAGGAGACGTATTGTGTGAAGAGAAATTGAAGATGTTGTTTAATTGTTGATATATTTATGATCCACGTCAAGT
This sequence comes from Pseudochaenichthys georgianus, assembly GCF_902827115.2. Classification (NCBI taxonomy): domain Eukaryota; kingdom Metazoa; phylum Chordata; class Actinopteri; order Perciformes; family Channichthyidae; genus Pseudochaenichthys; species Pseudochaenichthys georgianus. The sequence continues at coordinate 26,943,352 of NC_047506.1, read as the reverse complement.
ATTCAGTTTCAGCGCCATTTCTTCCAGTTTTTCCAAAGGTCTTCTCATCAGGGCTCTCTAAATAAAGAACTACGGCAGATCTGTATGTAAATATGTAATGCAGCCGAACCGTGTATTACAATGCCGTTATGTGATGACTTTCAAAGAGAAAAGCAAGAGCACTCGGAATTAAGTATTATTTTATACTTTTAAAATGTTTTCCGGATTTCATATAATATAAACACCAAATCCCAGCATGCATTGCGGCTAACACATCCAATCAGCGAGCTTAAAACCATAGCTGAGGATCTTGGGTAATCGCTCGAAATGCCTACGTCTGTTTCCGGTTATATTTATTTTGAAATTCAGTTCCTGACGGACGCCAAAAAAGCCCGAGATTATGTAATTAAACCAATAAATAAAAGCAAGGATAATTGTGTGTTATTGGTGAGTAAATAACAGTGTGTTATTTTGAAAAGAATAACAAATTAGAAGGAAAAAAAGATTTAAAAAATACAGATTTCAGTATCCTGAGGCTCTGAGCCCCATTTATTTTCCTCACAGACGACAACAAAAGTCCGAAATTATACGATTTAAAATAAAAGCAATAACTGTGGCTTGATATTGAGTAAGAACATGTTTTTATGAACCACACAGCTTCCGGTCTTCCTCGACCCGACCGGAGAAAAAGACGTGCTGCAGCCTGCAGGCATGAAACACATTACCAGTAGAAATACATTGCTTTTAAAATCGTGCTGTGCAACACGAAAAAAAGGGGCAAATCCTGTTGGTGAACACGAATCAATAGATTAAAAATCGTGTTGGTGAACACGAAATGCCGTGAGACTGGGTTGAAATAGCATGCAGTAGCCTACCAGGCTTTAGCTGTTGCTAGGCCACGCTACTGTAAGACTGAGGTCGTCGTAAAAATGTTGAAATATGGCTGAGATCCTCCGTCTATTTACGAAGATGAACTGTCCCAGTGATAAGTTAATGTCCAGGAGCCGCTGCTCGAAGTTTTCAGAGAATAAGAATAGGAAAATCAGCATAAAAAGTAAGCAGAGGCAAGAGCAAGCAGAAAAGCGTCTGCACTGTAAGAAAGAAAGATAAGTAATAAATGTCTATAAAAAGTATCGCTTATCTGGATATAATTGATGTTATTTGTTGTTTCAAAGAGCCATTCATCCCCTCTTAGAAAACAAACAAATGTTTAAAGTAGTGAAATCCGTCTGCCTTATTTTTACAAGTGATTCCTACAGCAGCTTGCCTTTTTGGACTGTGAGAAAAGCTTCCCCTGTACTTCATTAAAGCCCTGCAGCTATCTGAAGGCAGCAGGACACATATGTTGATACATCTGCAGCCTCTGATTTGAGACGCATGACCGGCGTCCACTGTGTTTGCCTTTCACTAAATCATGTGCAAATGACATCAGGATAAAAAACAACCACACACACACAAATACACACACACACCTCGACACACATCAGACGGCTCTGTTATAAAACTTCATGTTTATGTGGTAGACATCAGATTACTGGAGCTCATTAATCCTGTGCGTCATGACCTCCTTTTTAATTTTTTTGTTTTGTTGTTGGTGTTTGTTCTTGAAAGGCATTAAAGTGCGACCATTATCACATTTTCCATATGATGTGTTGAGTAGAATTAATAGCGAATGTCTTTGAAAGTTAGGATAAACTGTTTTCCTGCTCAGGGAAGTCTATTTTCTTCCACCATCATTATTTATGTCTCTTGTGTGGAGTACATATCTCTCAGTCATAAAGGAAAATATTCCTATACTTTGTTTATGCAAGGCTACAGGGGAACGCAATCTCCCAGCATCAAAGGTTCATACAAACAGCTTAACCCCATCGACACCTAAATCGGTTTACACATTCCTGTAACATGTTAGCATAGTGGCAGTGATCAGCCTTCAACCTAAAGCCAACATGGATTTCTCCATTTATCTTGTGGTCTATGATTAATGAATAACAGAGGTGGAAATGTACTGAAGCCAAGTGTGGTGGAGATGTGATCATCCACCCTGAACACATCACGCTTCTCTCCAGTAGTGTGATAATGGATGGTAGATGGCTGCCATTACTACCTTCCCTCTGCGCGGCGGAGCACTGTGAGCCACATGAAATCAAATTACCGCTCGAGAGGAGGTTCATGCTCCTCACCCGACATGTGCCCTATCTCTCTTTCTGTCTCATCTCATATCCTCTTCCTCTTGGCCTCTTCTGCCGGCTCTGCATCTATCTCTAGAAATTGCTTAAAAGATACTCCCACGGCCTGCATCTTCCTGAAAGAAACCGTACATCATCAAAAGTCTTATTGTTTATTCAGCGTAATCAATTAAATGTATCCATATGAGCAAGCCTGTGTTTTTTTTGTGGACCTCATTTTATGTCCCCATTACCGGAATGGATAGATCATTTTGTGTCGCCCTACTGCAGCCGCTTTGCATTCTTTGTGGTCTTTTCCTATTTCTTTCTTGTCACTTTGTGTCCCCCTGAGGTTGTGTTGTGTCCCTTGCCATTGTTTTATCTTCTCTTTGGTCATTTTGCATCTCCTCGTGGTTACTTCCCAACTATTCAAAGTCTTTTATGTATCTATAAAGTTGTTTTGCATATTTCCCTTGTCAATGTGTGTTCCCCTGAGGTTGTTTTGTGTCACTTTATCATCAGTTTATGTGTCTTTGCTTTCATTTTTCCATTTCTCTGTTGTTGCATTGTGTTGCTTTGTGAACTATTATGTCATATTGCGTCCCCAACATGTTGTTTTCTGTCCCTTTGTCATTGTTATATTTCTCGTTGTTATAATTGTGTGTCTCCCTGTGGTTTGCTTCACATTTCTTTGTGGTCTATTTTGTGCCTTTTAGATGTTTTGCATCTTTTTGTGATCTTGTTGCATCTTTCTCTTTCACTTTGTGTCCCTCTGAGGTCGTTTTGAGTCCATTTGTCATCATCTTATGTTTCTTTTCAATATATTTGCCTCCCTCTCTGGTCTTTTTCAATATTATTCATGAGTCCCTTTAATGTGTTTTATGCCTCTTTGTTGTATTTTGGCATCTCTTTTTGGTTGTTGTATTAACTTTCTACCAAGGCATGTCAATTGTCACTTCATACACATGATCAGTCATCATGCTCTTTAACCTGTGGCCTTTTGGTCTGTTCAATAATCCATCCATCATACTAACCCTGTCAGGGATGAGCGAAGCAGGCAGGACCCAAACGCAGATTTCACTCAGACGGACATCCCGGGGCAAAGCACAAGCCGAGAAGGGGGACTCGGGCGGACGGCCCAGGGGAAAGGCAGAGTTCGTGGTGGGGGTCTCAGGCGGACGGCCCGGGGGCAAGGGAGAGTTCATAAAGGGGTGAAGGCCACAGCGGGCGAATTCAGGGGGCCGGGCATGAGGGCGAAGGCAGCGGCTGGAAGAGTCAGGGGGCCGGGCCCGAGGGCGGGCAGGAGCTGGTGGAACCCCTGGCGGGTTAGGCGTAGACGGGACCCTGGACGGAACAGGAGCACGTGTCGGCCGGACCCCCAACGAAATAGTTGTTGGCGAGACCCCCGGAGGCTCAGTGGACCTCCAAAAGCCAGACTAGTACCCGAGAACGGCTCCTGGACAGGTGCAGGAAATGGGGAAGAAGCAGAGGTTGACTCCAGACGGATCACACCGAGACGTATGGTGTCAGGTTGTGAATTGGGAGGCAGGGAGCTAGCATGCTTGGGGGTAGCAGGCCAGGAATCACATGTCTGGAGGAAGTCCATAATCCAGCCAGGTAAGAACTTCAATATCATCATCAATGTTTATTTATATAGCCCAATATCACATTTGTCTCAGTGGTCTTCACAGTGTGTACAGAATATCAGTATGACAATACGACACCCTCTGTCCTTAGACCCTCACATCGTACAAGGAAAAACTTCCGGAGAAAACCCACAGTTTAAAGGGAAAAATGGGAGAAACCTCAGGGAGAGCAACAGAGGAGGGATCCCTCTCCCAGGACGGACAGACGTGCAATAGATGCCGTGTGTAAATTGAAAAGATAATACATTTGCAACATAGGTAGTCCAAATGTTTGGAAATGCATGTGTGTATAATAGGAAGATGAATCCATGAGGATATCCATCCAGGACCGATGATCCAGGATCACAGCCACGACTCGCGATCCAGGGCTCGCGATCCAGGACACAGGACCGCAGGATCATCCATGACTCCGGATCCCGGCGTATATAGACACCAAAAAGAAAGACATTTGGGGAAGCTGGGTTAATCGGAACATGAGAGTACACAGGTATAGACAGAGAGAAGGAAGAAGTAAGATGTCCCCCGACAAACTAAGCCTATATCAGCAAAACTAGGGGCTGAATCTAATCAGCCCTAACTATAAGCTTTATCAAAAAGGAAGGTCTTAAGCGCACTCTTAAAAACGGATAGGGTGTCTGCCGCCCGAACACAAACTGGAATCTGATTCCACAAATGTGAAGCTTGATAAGAAAAGGCTCTGGCTCCCATTGTACTTTTAGAGATTCTAGGAACAACCAACAACCCTGCATTCTTGGAACGCAATGCCCTAGTAGGACAGTAGGATATAATGAGTTATTTAAGGTAGGATGGCACCTGCCCATTAAGGGCTTTGTAGGGGAGAAGAAGAATTTTAAATTATATCCTGTGTTCTATAGGGAGCCGGTGTAAGGCAGCCAGAACAGGAGTAATGTGGTCCCTTTTCCTAACTCTGGTTAGTACACGAGCTGCAGAATTTTGAATCAGCTGAAGCGACTTGACTGACTTCTTGGTACTCCCTGATAATAAGGAGTTACAATAATCCAGCCTGGAAGTAACAAATGCATAGACTAGTTTCTCTGCATCGTTTTGAGGCAAGATATGCCTGATTTTTGCAATGTTACGTAGATGGAAGTAGGCGGTCCTTGAAATTGATTTTATGTGGGCGTTAAAGGATAAATCCTGATCAAATATAACACCAAGATTCCTTACAGTCTCACTGGAGGCCAAATTAATGCCATCCATAGTTAGTATATATTTAGATAATTTGTTTCGTAGATTCTTCGGGCCAAGTACAATAACTTCAGTTTTGGTCGTGTTTAACATCAAAAAGTTTAAGGTCATCCACGTTTTTAAGTCCTTAAGGCAGTCTTGAATTTTATTTAGATGATTAATTTCATCAGGCTTGATTGATAAATATAGTTGAGTATCATCCGCATAACAATGAAAGTTTACAGAATGATTCCTTATAATATTGCCTAACACACACACGCATATATAATGTGAACAAAATAGGTCCGAGCACTGAGCCCTGTGGCACTCCATGGCTAACTTTGGTTTGCATGGAAGATTCATCGTTAACACGTACAAACTTAGAGCGTTCAGATAGATAGGACCTAAACCAGCCTAAAGCAGTTCCCTGTATGCCAACTAAGTGCTCTAGTCTTTGCAATAGGATATCATGGTCGATAGTATCAAATGCAGCACTGAGATCGAGCAAAACAAGAATAGAGACAAGTCCCTTGTCTGAGGCTATTAGAATGGCATTTGTGACTTTAACCAGAGCTGTCTCTGTGCTATGATGTGTTCTAAAGCCAGACTGAAAATCTTCAGATAAATCATTGTTTTTTTAAGTAATCACACAGCTGTTTTGCGACCGCTTTCTCAAGAATTTTTGAGAGGAACGGAAGATTAGAAATAGGTCTATAGTTGACTAAAACCTCTGGATCGAGGTTGTGCTTTTTAAGAAGCGGTTTTATCACTGCTACTTTGAATGATTGTGGAACATAGCCTGATAATAAAGACATATTCATAATATTTAATAAAGAAGTGCTAATTAATGGAAAAACTTCCTTCAACAGCTTAGTTGGAATTGGGTCTAACATGCACGCTGATAGTTTAGAAGAGAGAATCATTGAATGTAATTGTTCAAGGTTTATGGCTGAAAAGCATTCTAGTTTACTATCTAGTGTAATATTAGAACTTACGTTTCCGGGAGCTGTTGATAACACTATACTGGTCAAAGGCAAGAGGTCATTAATTTTGTTTCTAAGAGTAACAATTTTATCGTTAAAAAAGCACATAAAATCATTACTACTGAGTGCTATGGGAATATAAGGCTCAATCGAGCTGTGGCTCTCCGTCAGCCTGGCTACAGTGCTGAAAAGAAATCTTGCATTATTCTTATTCTCATCTATTAATGAAGAGTAGTAGGCTGCTCTCGCTTTACGCAGTGCTTTCTTATATTCATTGAGAGTAATATGCCAAATTAAACGAGATTCTTCAAGTTTAGTGGAACGCCATATCCTTTCAAGTTGTCTAGACTTTTGCTTTATTTTGCGGGTTTCGGCATTATGCCATGGAGCTAATCTATGTCGTTTTATTTTCTTCTTTTTCAAAGGAGCAACAGAGTCTAATTTTATTTGCAGCGCATCTATAGCACTATCAACAACATGATCAATTTGGGGTGGTGTACATTTTGTATAAGTTTCCTCCCCTACATGCAGACATGCTATCGAGTTAAGTATTGGTGGAATCTCTTCCTTCAATTTGGCTATAGCACTAACAGATAGGTTTCTGCTGCAAGAGCTTTTGACTAATGCTTTGTAGTCTCGTAATAGTACTTCAAAAGTTACTAAGAAATGGTCGGATAAAGCAGGATTATGCGGTTCGACTAATAGTTGCTCAATTTCAATACCATAAGTCAGAACAAGGTCGAGAGTGTGATTATAGCAGTGGGTTGGTTTATTTACACTGACAGAAACCAACAGAATCTAATATAGAGTTAAATGCAACAGTAAGGCTATTTTTATCATCGTCAACATGAATATTAAAGTCACCTACGATAATTACTTTGTCTGTTTTAAGAACCAACGTTGATAAAAACTCAGAGAATTCTGATAAGAATTCTGAATAAGGACCTGGTGCACGATACACTGTAACAAATAAGATTGGCTGCAAAGTTTTCCAGGTCGGATGCGTAAGACTAAAAACGAGGCTTTCAAAGGAGGTATAATTTAATTTTGGTTTAGTATTGATAAGTAAACTTGAGTCAAATATTGCTGCAACTCCACCTCCTCGGCCCGTGCCTCGAGCAATAGGAGTGTTGATATGGCTCGGTGGAGTGGCCTCATTTATGCTGACATATTCTTCATGTCTCAACCAAGTTTCAGTGAGACAGCATATATCAATATTATAATCTGATATTAAATCATTTACCAATATTGCTTTAGATGCTAGAGATTTTATGTTTAAGAGACCACATGTAATCTTCCTGTTTTGTTGCACTGTAGTAGTTGTTACATTTACTTTTATTAGGTTATTATGTATGACACCTCTATTAGGTTTTACCTTAAATTGTCCTTGGGCAGACACACACACCGCTAATATTGGGTATTTTATTGGGTTCGGGATTCCTATGGATGACTGCCTAGGAGAGAGCGCAGAGAAGCGTGTAAGACTGCGACTCTGCCTTCTGGTCTCAACTCCAGTTTGTCATGGATTAAGTCCACAAAGCCCTGAAATGTTTTCCGAAATGAGATCTGCACCTTCCAAAGTAGGATGAATGCCGTCTCTCTTAATCAGACCAGGTTTTCCCCAGAAGGCTGTCCAATTATTTACGAAGCCCACATTATTTGCTGGGCACCACCAAGACAACCAGCGCTGAAATGATGACATGCGGCTATACATGTCATCATTGATCAGATTGGGGAGGGGACCAGAGAAGATTACGGTGTCCGACATTGTTTTAGCATAACTACACACCGACTCCACATTAAGTTTGGTGCATTCTGATTGGCGTAAACGAACATCATTACCACCGACGTGAATAACAATCCTACTGTATTTACGTTTATTTTTAGCCAGCAGTTTAAGATGCGCCTCAACGTCGCCCGCTCTGGCCCCCGGAATGCATGTGACTGTGGAGGCTTCGGTCTCTAAATTCACGTGTCTCATAATAGAGCTACCAATAACCAGAGTTGGCTTCTCAGCGGGTGTCTCGCTGAGTGGGGAATATCTGTTAGATACGTGAACGGGTTGGTGGGGACCGGCGGGTTTCGTGTTATGCCCCTTCTGAACAGTCACCCAGTCTCCCTGCTGCTCGGGAGTTGCCGGGGGACGGCTAAGAGGAGCTACCTTTGGCCGGTCCGCACTGGCTAACATGGGCTTTACTGTAGCTGAGTTACTTTCTAAGATGCGGAGCCGGGCTTCTATGGCTATGATTCCCGCCTCCAACCTAACAACTATACTACATTTAACACATGTATCCTTACCAGTAAAGGAGGCCGGAAAGTAACTAAACATGAGACAGGAAGAGCAGGAAATAACACCCGAGGGTGGGGAAAGAGCCATGGCTAGCTATCAAGCTAAAGTAGCTACCGTTAGCAAACCCGAAAAGAGTGTAGGCAACTGTGGAGTTACAGTCGCTAAGAGAAGGAGAGTTGTGAGTGCTTAAGCTGTAGTAACGTGTGATTACAACGTCAGGCAGTTGCCGTGATCAAGAGTTTTAAAACGATCGATTAAGCTAAGCTAATAAGCTATCAGCAACAGAACAGGCACACGGGATACCCGGAGATGACAACAACAACCGGAAGTTACAACATGCTTACCGCAATAGGTTCCTCCTCCTCTCGTTGTGTGACGCTGAACAATAAACATGGTTTCTCTGTTGGCAACCGGTGTGCCTCTACCAGAGCGGCCTCCTTCTGCAGAACACTGGACGCTCCCTTCCACCAATCATAGCAGCAAGCCAATAAAAAGGTAACATTTTGTAATTCCACCTCAAATGGATCATCTGCTGGGTCCATTTGTGGTTAGTTCCTTCTGTCAGGGATGAGCAAAGCAGGCAGGACCCAAATGCAGATTTCATAGAAAAACACCTTTATTCCAAGGACAAAATGAAACAAAACAGAACTCTTTCCTGTGAACAACGTCAAGACACACAAGGAACTAACAAAGAGAGACAGAAAAACCAGAACTTAAATACACACAAGACTAATCAAAGAAACAAGAGACAGGTGAGGAAGGAGGAGCAAACACAGGGGCACAAGGTGAACACAATCGGATAATCAGACAGGAGGGAACACAGACAGAAGGCAACAGGCAAGACAGGGGGTGAACACTTTTCAAAATAAAACAGGACAAAACAAAACACAGACAGATCGTGACAAACCCACCAACCACCTATCACTTTCTGATTCTGGTGTGGGGGCACCAGCATCAGACTTCGTTTCAGCCCTTACTTCAAATGTCTCTGTTCTTTCTACAATGCAGTCTTCTATTATGACTCAGCGAAAGAGCACAACATGTAGGAGAAAAGAGAGGGTGCAGCAAACCTTTGAAATCTCATAAATTCAATATATTCATATTGCCTAGACTCCCTAAAAGTGCTTGGGAGTGCATTCAGTGAGTCCATAAGTCACAACATTGTCAAAGAGGCGATGGTGATGCATGAGGGGGCCGGGGCTCAGTTCATTCCGGAGCAGGTACTCTCCGTCAGATAAGCGCAACCTTTAATTCCTTCCACTGGCCTAATGTGTTTTTAATGCAGCCCTGTGACTTATGTTGCTGTCAGTCGCTTGGCCTCATAGGGATGCCGGGATGCTAGTGGGCGGCAGTCAGGGACCAGGAAAAGGTGGCAAAGATTAATCGTCGGGGCAGCATAACCCCTTTGATCAAACCCGTATTGACTGAGAACACTGAAAAGGCTGAATCTGTGGAAGTTGAAAGAAGAAAAAAATACTACCGCAGAATAAATGAGCTCAGTTTGTTCAAACGTGCGTCTGATGAAACAATACAGATTGAACTCAGAAACAATTGATGTCATTGATACCATGCAGAGGCAGGTACATTTCTCTTTGGGATGAGTTTCAGTGCAGACGATATTAATTGTCGCCGCGCTTTCTTTCTTTGGAGATGTATTGTTGACTCACCACACAACAATACGTCACAAGACCTGTGTCATATTGTGATCAACAGACACTTTGTTAAAAAGCAGTGGGAATTTACAATGCATGGTTCTTCTCTTTTAAACATCCCTAGTAAAATGTACAGGGCAGCAGTAATACTTCAACACTTCCACATAGCCTGCATACATATTTCAACCATTTAAAAAGGAAGTCAGAGTTGCCGGATAGCTCAATGGTTCTAACCATTGAGCTATGGGTCTCTAGACCCATATGGGTAAGCTGCCTAGTAAGCTGGTTCGAATCCTGAGCCCGCCCAACATTCAGGCAATGTCATCCCCCTCTGTCTCCCCCATTAAACACAAAAAATACCATGAAAAAAAAAAGGAATTCTCAGTGTATCTTTAAAAATGCAGGATATTCCTTGTATTGAAGACTTGAGGTGCAATATACCGGTATTTAAATAAATGAAATATGTGTTAAGGCAAGTATTTTTCCCAGTTGTCCGGGTTCCAATCCAACCTGTGGCCCTTTGCTGCATGTAATCCCCTCGTTCTCTCCCTGTTACCTTTCTATTTTCAGTGTCATATATATAAGAGGCCAGAAAGTAGAACAAATCACAATAATTGAAACAACAATACAGATACTGCGCAGATGATCAGACAACCATTTCTCTTTTTTTCTCCTTCCCCCATCACTTCGTACACAAATTAGTTTATTTAATTTGCTTATCAACAATATATACAATACACACAAAGAAGGTTAAAGATTTAAATCATAGTACTTTTTTCCCAAATGTAATAATATTGTTAACTCTATCACCTCCAGGAAACTTTGCTTCAAATGTTAGATATCCCCTTGAGATGTGTTTTAAAGAAACCCTCTTTTTGTAAATAATCTACTAATTATTAACAATGTTTCACTTGCTTCACACAAGATTACTTTATTGAAAGTCAATTTGTTATGTTTTGGCTGGAGATAACCACATTTGTATAGGTATAGTTATAATGTTAAACACATATTTCAACACATGCATGTCTTAGCTCTTGCCCCTTGAGAAAATGAATAATTTGACACCCTTAAGGTCAAACATCTTACAAATATAACTCCGTTTATGTATAAATGATGATGAAGGTGATGCAAAATATTTGTGTCTACATAACTGCACTGTCATCTGCTTTAAATATAGAAATCTGCAGGTTTACAAGTGCAAACACACAGTGGATCTAACTGCCGCAGTGAATGCTGTGACTCACCTGTGACTCACCACACTCTGAGTCTGTGGCCAAAGGTTTTGCCTCAGGGCCTGCAACATGCATGTCTCCTGCTCTGCACGCTCCTTACACATTTTCAAAAGGAAGCCTTCTTTTAAAACACCACCATGCTTCCGCAACAGGGCAGCAGAGTGCTCAGGGTTGAATTTTAAAAATGCATGTTTTTCCTCTGAACACACACTGCAGTCCACAGGGACCCAGGCTTTCTCCCTCCTGTGGGAAAAGCAACCACAGGCAGATAAAAACTCCACACAGGGTAATGACATGCATGACTACGCCTGCATGCACACTTGGTAGATGGCTACAGAGAGGATGTTTCCTGTGAGGAGCACAGACAAACAGAGATGAAGCCAAGGCCATGCATGTGGGGGCTGGGTATGTCTGTGTAGGAATGAGGATTTGTTCAGGGTGGGAGGTCTTCTGCCAGCTAATTGTTTTTTCCCGGCCCTGTGCCTGCCAATAAATCCGCCCTGTGGAGTCTTCCCGGCTGGCCAGGCTGCCACAGAAAGGGCACAGGTGCTCTGGGTGAACATAACTACACTCCTGAGTTCTGAATGAGGTGTTAAAGAGTCTGATCAAATCAGCAATATAGGCCTTAAAGGGGGCATATTATGCCTAAAGGAATAACACACTAAAGGAAAGGGTTTTTTCCTTTAGTTTGTTATATTGTTTTGTATGCATGGAAATGGTGTGCAAATCCCAAAGTTCACTCTAGAGGAAGTTTCTCTCCCACACACTACCCCCCTGCCTGATGCGACAGCTGTGTTTATCCCAATAACATAGCGACATCACTATGTAACACGCGTGCTTCTATTGGCTAGCGCTCCAAGACATTGTATGTAATAGGCTGAGAGGCAGGACAGTTACAAAATACAGACTGTGGTCACAACACAACCGCCCAGCTAACCAATCAGAGCAGACTGGGCTCTGGTTTCACACAGAGGGTGAACAGAGGTGCTGCAGCACAGGAAAAATACCTTTTTACACATTAAAGCATGTAAACATGTGACAAAAAGACACAGGCACAAAATATAAATTTGAAACCGAAAATTAGTATAAAAGGGCCCCTTTAACAACTCAAAATATTCAATTTGGTCAATGTTTCCCAATCACCTGATTCTCCTGTCAAACCTGATTTCCACTTTCCCTTGTCAACATGACTGTGCATAAGCAGCCCAGTCCCAACGTGCTGTGTATACCTTTAAAGCAATTGCCATTTTGGTAGTGCAGACTCCGTCTTACTCCCGGTTTATTGAAAAATGGGCGATGAAGTGGATCCACCATGGAGCTAAGGTGGCCTTGGTTGACGCAGCAGAGGCCATCGACCTTTGACAGCCCTCACTTGTCACTCAACCGACAACACACTTAATAATGCATAATGTTAAGGCTTATTCAACCCCCATACAGTTGTCATTAACGAGCAAATTGGCTATACCTGTAGAGCACGTTGGCAAGAATAAATCACATTGTCACAATCATCTCATAAGAACAGGTAAAACATATTTGATTCCAACTTTATGGGCAACAGTGTATCACATACTGTACAAAGATCCTCTCACAACCTGACTCACAATATTAATAATAATAATTATAATGTTGATACAATTGTAAACGTAACCCTTACATTTCTATGTCCATGTGTACAATTCATGTAATAGTAACAGTGTAAAATGGGGCTAATAACAGTGTGATATAGGTGTAAGAACAGTGTAACATGGGTATAACATGGATATGATATGGTATAATACAGGTATAATAATGGTGTAACATTCGTGTAATAGTGGTGTATTAATGTGTAATATGGGAGTAAAAACAGTGTTATAGGTGAAATAGGGGTGTAATAACAGTGTTATATATGAAGTACTTCATACTAAAGTCTTACAATAAACATTAATGCATATTGTTATGAAGCAAAATGGTGGTTATACTGTAGGTTATTAGGGGGCTCAGCCACTATATTACTATATAGCATTGTTTACTTGGCATGAATATTTAATTAAAGAGATGAATCTAGCCTATCAACCAGGAAAAACAGAGATTAATTCACATTACAAAAATAAGAATTTCATTTGGTGTATGCTCATTGGGGGAATACAACTGTAACAATACAAGACGTGCATCCCACCAATATATTTATCTGACAGCTGTGGGTATATCTGTTGGTGTATCTGTTGAAATGTTTTCTCCCAAGGTGACACTTGAGGGGATCAGGCATTAACTCTTGTTCAAGCCTCAGAGGTGGATGGATGCATCTGTATATTTGTTTCTCAATTTATTATCGTTTCGATCACATGCAAGAGCCGGGATGATTGACAGCTACTGGAAAACGCATCCCAGTACAACGAACACTGACAGATGAAAAACAGCTAGTCATTCGTCTTAAATCAAGCACTTATGCATCACTGCAGTATGTTTTTGTATTACTGCTTTCTTTCTCATACTCTGTTTTGTCCTTTCTTTTGTGCTTGCCGGTATTTCTGGCCTTATTTTATTTAATTACCATGTTTCTGATGCATGGGGAAGTGTGTGTGATTTACCTGTGTGATATATGTTTGTATACTCATGCGTGGCCTCCTTTGCCGTACACCAGTGTTGTTTTGTTGTTACACCTAACAATTCTTATTTCTCTGAGCTGATGTGGTACTCCAGGGCTAAGCTGGGGACAAATAGCTGCATTATTGATATCATTAGTGATAAATATAACCCGTTGCACCGTACATTTTCAGGTAACACTACTGATAAAGGCACCACAGCATTGTTAAGTTTTCTCCTTTCCGTCTTTTCTCTTCTCCCTGCCTCATTGCTGTTGCGAGAGCCATTTCTGTGAACAACAGGCGCACAGTTTTATCTCCAGGCCATTTGGATTTTCACTCATTTCTTTCCAAACCTCATTTCATCTGTGTTGAATGATGCTATCTTTAGCTGCAGGCTACGAGCTGTGACTGCCTTCCAGAGGGGCTCCACAGCGGCTACATGCACACTGAATAACAATCACGTGTTGCTAATTGGACAGCTCATTAGCGCCTAGCGTCACTGCTTTCACCGACTGTCCATCAATACAATGCAGATGGACCAAAACTATTATATTTGGATCTACGCTGCCTGCTCCATCGGTGGGGGGATATGAATTAGAAAACAATTTTGTATCGATTTTTCCCCCCATTGATTTCTCTCTCGTATGTGCCTGAAGAAAACAAGCAAGTTGATGTGATTGGCTACATGGGCTCTGGCTGTGTTTATGTTGGATTAAGGTGCCTGGGTAAAGAATACACCGTTCTATCATCCTCTCTGCCAAAGCTAAGCATGAATTACATTGTGCTGTTAACATGCACATATACTTCATCATCGTTATACTACAACATTGCTCCTAATTTAATGAGATTTCCTTATGATTTTGTTTTAATTATATATATTTCTGAAGTCCATTACAGAAAATGGATGGTTGTTTTGAAGGTACCAGCTGTAAAACAAGTTATATCATACTATATTGTATTTGTTAGCAGACATGAGTATATTTAAGGTGTCATTAATTATCATTGTTGTAAAATAATATCTCCCATGAAGAAATATAAAATATTTCAAAACATTATTTTTTCATTTCTGGTTTTGGAGCATTTTGGACTGGAGGTTGCGGTTTTTTTCAGTCTCTTTATATGATCACTTATTTCACATTGATTTGTCTGTAAATTACTTTTTGTCAAACAAGAAAATATATAAGGTCATGCATTGCACATATACTATTGAACAATTAAATATTATTATTTGTTAAGATAAAAATTGCTTGATTTGAATTTCTTAGTTTTTGTTACTTTTGAGTCCCAACCTTGATACTTCCTTAAATATTGGTCTTTAAAAAAAAGAAGTTAAAACGGTTAATATACAGCAATCACTATCGTTACCAATTTCACCATCAACGATATGGAGTTAAATCTTTTGTGAGGTTAAACTATTAAAGGGCCACAATAAACTGTGAGAAACAGAGCTGAACATCCTTCCTCCATCTCTTTTCTGAGCGAGACATTTCTACAAGCTCACGTCTTTGAGTGACATAATGTAGTTAGGGTCGTACATTCAGTAGACTGGCCGAAGTATTTCATGCACGCTAATGTAGTTTAGTTTGAAATGAAATATCTGCAGCTTCACTTTACTGCTCCCCAGTCTCTGTTTCCCACTCTCTTCTTCTTCCTGGCTCAATCTTGCACATTAGACTCTCTAGCTTATCTCTCTTCCCGCTTTCCTCTTGTTCCAAGTCTCAGTTTCTAAATGCTAATGCACTGAAGCAGATAATTATAAACACCCCCACCCCACTTCCATACTGGCTTCTCAACAACAGTCCTCTCCTCCATGTGTGCACAGTGAACCTGCATTGATGCAGGAGAAGGAAAGACAAAATCACTTATTCAGCGTACGGTGATAAATGAGGACACATATGCGGCAAACAAGCTGTCGTTGTGACATTGCTGGGGGCATTTCACCCCATTACCAAAATAGATATTTGTTATGTTGTGTTTTTCCCATCAATTTGCATGCTAAGATAATGCACGAGTTAAAAGTTTAGGACGTCATTAAAACTTGGAGCATTGCAAAGACAAGGTGGAGCGTTGAAGCTTTCTGAGGTAGTTAGGGAGATGACATCACTTCCTCTGACAGCAGCAGGCCTAATAGTCATGTTTTAATGTGTAACAGCATGTTTGAATGTCAAGGTCAGGGAAGCAAAGTTAAAATAAAAGCCTTTTCCAAATTCACAGATAGATTCTGAGAGTAATTCCAAACTCTAATTATCCTGGCATATCCAAATATAGAAAAATGTAAGTGAATAACTGCTCTTTTTTTTCTGTCTTTACTAAGGCATAAAATAAATGACATTTTTACTTATTTCCGCCTGGATTCTTCAATTTATTTCTTGCCAAATATACTTCTCAGTAATCCTTGCTAAAGTCATTCTATATGGAAAATAGTGGTTAGATCCATTATTTGGTAAAGAAAAAATAGGTCCAGTTGACCTTTTTGGCAAGACCATTCACGAGTGTGTCCTCTGTTCGTGTGCCCAAATGAATGTGACATAGCACTACAGGTATTAATACACGCGGCTGCATGTACGTGTCACATTCATTTTGTGAGCCTTACAGTCCAGAAGAGATGAGTCACAGGTGTGTGTAAAGCCAGAGGAGCTTTTCAAAGATACACTGACAAATGAGCTAGAGTTTATCCGGGGGGTAGTCTCTAAGTGTGTGTGTGTGTGTGTGTGTGTGTGTGTGTGTGTGTGTGTGTGTGTGTGTGTGTGTGTGTGTGTGCGTGCGTGCGTGCGTGCGTGCGTGCGTGCGTGCGTGCGTGCGTGCGTGCGTGCGTGCGTGCGTGCGTGCGTGCGTGCGTGCGTGCGTGCGTGCGTGTTTCTGTGTGTGCATATGTGTGCAAAAGATCGCATACATTTTAAGTGAGTTGGTGTACATGTCTCAACAGTTAGACAACCTTTGACTAAAACATGTGGAATTTTTGTATCCCTGTTTTGTGTATATATGGTTTGTTTTGCATGGTTTGGGGAAAGCTCTTTGGGTTCAAATAAGGAACATTTTAATACTATAGCGTCAAGAGTCAATCTCCGGGTCTTTAAAGGGAAGCCAATGTGGAAGCTAGTAATTGTAAGAGCAGTGGGTGACTCCTCTGGTTCCAAAAAGAAGTCAGATTGTATAAAAGTCTATAAGAGAGTGACCCTACTTCTCAGTTGGTTTATGACCTCGTTAAACATTGTAATGATGAGTCTCAGTCCCTGTTACTAATCACAACTTTTTCAAAAGATCCGTTGTTAAAGCAGGGAGTGACTCCTCTGGTTTGCAAAAGGTTTTCAGATTGTAAAGAAGTCTATGAGAATCGACCATACTTCTCAGTTGGTGTATTACCTTGATAAACATGTATATGATCAGTGTCAGTCTCTAATACTAGAAACCACTGTAAATTATGGGGCTGCCTTCTGATGGACAGGTCACCACTGTGTTGTCTGTTCAGGGGTGCTTAACTGCTTATTGTGTTTACTGCTTTGACCTGTATCCCTTTCACAGTGTGTTTTTAGCTCAAGAAAGTTAACATTTAGGTTGCCTAAAAAAACCAAACCTTTGTGTCCAGCAGACAATGATATTATAGTCAATATCAGGGGACTTTCAAGACACTATGGGGGCCCCAGGCAGAAGAGACCTGCCCCCCCCCCCCACACACACACACACACACACACACACACACACACACACACACACACACACACACACACACACACACACACACACACACACACACACACACACAAAGCTCTGGTTGCAATTTGAAATTCTGGGAGAAAGAAATGGGTTCTTTCTCACTTCCGAAGTCTGTCTGAGGCTCTACGAAGGCCTGGAGAAGTAAAACAACAAATATACGCTTTATTTCTCAAATAGGCTACATTATTTTCCAAGGAAAAGCTACTCAAACAGGAGTAAATAGTGAATTTGTTGGGGACTATTTTCAGTGGATGATAAATGGACATTTGCTGCTCCAGTGAGTGCAGTATTGCTGGTTCATTTATGTTTTCTCAGGCTTTGACTACAATAGTTCAATGTTGTTTGTAGGTCTTTTATTGGGATTTTTGAAGGAAAACAAAGAAAGGTAGAAATACCAAAGTTTTGTTTTAGATTTCAAAATCAGCAGCTACTCTCTAAAGCTCAAACTGCTGAATGGGAGCCGTTCGTAAGACTCCAAGGCTCATAAATCAGATTGAAACTCGATACAAGGGCGTAACACTAGTGTCGATGTTCTTTCGATGATGTACCACATGGTTTGAATTTTGTATGTATTTTAAAAATACAAAAAAAAAGAATGCTTGTGAAAATATACACACTTCTTCAAGGTGTCTTATTGTTGCTTCATTCGCCACAGCCAAAAAGACAGTGATCAGGACAGCATTTAGGAAAGCCAGCCTGACCATCTGTGCAAGGTGACTTCGAAGAGGTGTGTGTGAGTACTCATTGATATCATCTCTTGATACCATCTCAGACTTTACTGCTCTGCTGCTGCTGAAAAGCACCTTGCATGCATGCCATCAACCGAGGAAAATAGATTGCTGAACTACGTTAGAGGTCTGTGGTCTATAGTGCCATGATCCAGCTGGAGGAGGGCAGCTGAAGAACTGATTATAAAGGACATTTGCAGGGTTAAAAGGCATGAGAATAACGAGGGGAAGGATGGAGTCTGGATCAATTTCACTGCTAGCAATTATCATAGCCTATAGTATGCAACCATACATTATTGAAGAGTGCTCTCCAGTGAAGGAGCACCAAGGACAAACACTATCTTGTTGTTTTGAAGTGATAAACAATTTTTTTTATAAATAAACATGCAACTCAATGACTGCTTTGCATTACAAAAGAGTGATGCAAACCCTAGTTCATGGGATCCTTTACATTTCAGTTTCCTTTGAGCAGAAGTAGTGCCGCTAGAGCAGAAACACTGACATTTGGAATAAACAGAAGAATGACTTAATATGTGGCAATCAAAGACTAAACATATAAAAAGAGAGTGCCAGCGACCACAGACAGTTGATCTTTGGGAAATGCACTAAAAACACAGCGTTTAATGCTTTGTACTAAAGATGAGTATGAGTAGAAGCAAACAATAACAGCTTAAGTCAAAGTGAGATTCCTTTACTATTTTCAATATAAATATTGCTGGTAGCAATTTAGCTATAGCTTGGCATGCACACAATGTAAGTAGTGTCCTGTTAAAACAATGGAGAGAAGAATTATAGATTCAGCACATCAAAGTTTGAGGGAAGGGAAGCTTATTATGCAGATGAGAATGCAAATGTTGTGTACTACCAGACAAAACTTCTCATAATTAGTCCTGCGAATAAAGTCACACAAAGACTTGGTATATATTAATATACTGCCTTTGGTGGTTGTCCAGATCGAAGCGTTTACCCCACCGAGACAGAGTGGCACCGAAAACCGCACGTGCTTCAATGTGGTGGAGTCTGTGAGTATGTGTGTTCAAGGTGAGGAGGACAGGAGTAGACAGATAATTTGTATATTGAGTTACTAAGTGAAAACCTCAAGCAGTTTAGTTCATCTCACAGGTCGAAGGCTTTTATTTGAAATGGAAATTGCATTGCACACTGCGTACACTTTATTATTCTCCATCCTATTGTGTGTCTGAGAGCTGATGCTTATTATTCCCCGCTTACTTATTCAGGATATTTTGAATTGAAATGTTTCTTCAGAGAGCAGGAGACTGTTTTTACTTGTGTTTTTGATGGAGCTGCTTGGATTCGTCCCCCTGCTCTCGGTTATATAAGCGTACAGCTTATTTATTATTTAGTTCTAGTGAAAGGGAATAGTAATTAGCCATGACCCTGTTTGATGCTGCAACTGGGGCCTGTTAAATTGATGCTGTGGAATAATTCTGGATCCGAAACGAACTCAGTTCAAACCTGTTCACTTATTCATGTCAGGCTCATCTGCAGTGCACTTACATAAAACTGTGCTTCTTATTTTGCCTGGGTTGCTCAGTTCTTTTTTGTGTATTTATGTACAAGTTTGAACATAAAAGCCAGATCTGATGCTGGTGGTGTGAAGGGAGAGATAAAGATTGTGAGATACTATCAGAATTATCCTCCGTACAAGATTACAAGCAGTAATTTTTTAATTCACACAAGATTATTAACAATGCCTTGAGGTCTATCAGATACTGTTAAACAACCCAGAACTCAAAATGAGACAGACATAGTACTGTGCATGGCAATTTACAGAATGACGTGAATCTGTAAATAGCATTAAATGATGTGTCTCATTATTTTTCCACAGCGCATTAGCGTTACTTTGATTAGCAACGACACAAGTCTAACAGGATGTTGAAAGTGTTGGTAAAGTGGAAAACAGCAACGTTACATTTAATTCCATGCCTTTGATGTAAAATCATCAAGAAGATTCTTAAGAGCCAGCGCTGATGGGGGCTGATCTCATATTTTTTGCATTGCTTGAGGTATATATTTGTCATAGTTTAATTATTTGCAGTAAAGCTGGAAAATGAGGGTAGCGAAGGTTATGAAAAAGGCAACTGTGCTCCAGGGGATAATACATATTTATTCTGAGTCATTCATGTTTATGAGCCACAAAGATTCTCATGACTGCCAGAGTGGAAGAAGACACACACTATTTATGCATGTTGATGTGGATACAAAATCGTAGAGGGTTCAAGTATTTAAATATTGGTATACCGATAACAGACCTCAGGGGATTTACTTTGAGAGGCAGAGTTGTTTTAAGGACTGGTGTTAAAATAAAATAAACTGCAGATTTTGGATATGAAATAACCTGTAGATTGTTGTTAAAGCTGCAAAATGATCAGTCGAGAATCAGGTTTGATTATAAAAACTAATAATCGCTAATTAACATCCCATGCATCCAAGCATCCCTATCAACAGAAAAAGGGACTCTACAGTAGGTTTAAAAGTCAAAGATTACATGACATTTGTTTTGCAAGCTTGAGGCTAGCAGCTAAATGCAACATTAATTGCTACTCCTATGACACACACAACACACCTGACATTTTGACCACATGTTGACACACCCTTCACTCTATTAAGGCACCGGTTGTAAATCGTAGTCTTGTGATTGAACATCATTCATAATCTCGGGGATACTGGACTGTGTCTTCTGTGTCAGTGTTCCTGTCCTCCTCCTCCTCCTCCTCCTCCTCCTCCTCCTCCTCCTCCTCCTCCTCCTCCTCCTCAGTGTGTCCTCTCCTTTGACTCTCCCCTGCTTGCCACATTTAATTTAGTACCGTATATTTTAAAAACCCATCAGCCTCGTCTACACTTCATGTGTTGTGTCAAAGCATTTTGAACCTGACATTTGGTTGATCCTCACACAGGAGAAGAAACTAGAAAAGGTAGTTCTAACAGGTAAATAAAAGATAAACTACCCCAGGGCAGTTTGCTTAACGGCATTTCAGTAAAGAGGATTATTTGCCACAGAGTAGGCGACTGGACCAATTCCTTCTGTTTTTGATGCCTTCCTCATTTTCATACCCTACTGACTGATAATACTGGTGACCTCTGACATCTAAAGTTAATGTGAAAGTGCTAACTGGATTTTATAATTTGCTTAATTGAAGTTAACAACCAAAACCGAAAACTTATATTTCATGGTGCTACTTTGAAGTTTATTGAGATAGTTGGTTGAACTATAAGGTTTCTCTTTTCACTGACTATTGAAGTGACTTGGCCTACATGAATCCTAACAAATCAAAGCACAGAAGGAGTTATGTACAGAACAGAAATAGAAACAAGAAAAGATAGAGCGTCCACCACATACAGTAGACTGCTCCACCACGCCTTGCTGAATAAACGGCATCATGTCACGCTTTTCATACTAATGAGAGGCAATTAGTCCTGTGAAACAGTGAGCCGCCCCTCCATGTGTCAAACTCAACATTCTCTGTTTAATGCAGACTCATTTGTTATGCACCCAGGGCTTATTACTAGATGGATGGCTCTGGTTATGATTGTTGACTCAGCACCGCGGTCTGAGGATTTAATTGCATAGCATTGTCTGCATCAAGCGGCAGCCTGACTGTGCAAGCCTCCCTGATGGATTATCAAAGTTACATCGGATTTATTGAGTGTGATCTCAAAACTAAAACTTAAACGGTAAACGTTGGTGTTCTTTTAAGTACACTATAGGTTATTGCTTAACAAAGTTTTAGCTGGTTGACTATTCTTCCCTGGTTGCTGATCTGCTAGTATTCCCTATCTCTCTAGAAAGGCTTGAAGACTCAACCGTCAATACGTTTAGGCAGAAAATATTAAAGGACTTACAAGTAACAAGACAAGTAACAAGTGTCAAATAAAAGCAACGAAACAATAAAAAATATGTTTTTACTAAAACATTTGCAAAGAAATTGGCAATACAAAGTGTTACAACAAAACTATTTCCATCAGGAGAGACTTCTTTTTTTATTTAACCCTTGTGTTGTGTTCAAAAGCTGTTACCGTTCATGGTGTTCGCGGGAAGATTTTGACCCATGATTTATTTCAGTCCAAAACACACACAAAAAATGACTATCATCCAATATTGTCATAACTAACTAATAATAAAAACTAACTTATTATGCATTCATAACCGTACAATCCTGTATTGCCCCAAAGCACATTACACCACATATTGCCCACGTGCATGTGTGAGTTGAGGTTCAAGTGTTAGTGTACATATTCTTTGAGAAACGTTGAGTTCCCATGGGGGGAGGGGGGCCAGAGGGAGGGGAGACCAGGTGCATGTTACATACATGAGAGTAACACATGCGTCACTTCCGCCCACTTTTGGGGGAAACCAACGCTGTAATTTGCACGGCGATCAAGCCTGAAGCCACAGAGCTCTTCTTTTACTGTCCTTTGTTCTTAGAGTAAGTACAGAAACACTGAACTCTGGATGTGTTTTAATGTTTGAGGTGCAATAAACGACACAGCAGCTTTTTGGCATAACACAATTATTTTCCGCCTCGCTCATGAGAGTAACAGCCGGCAAAGCCTACTGATTGTAATGTAACCATATATCGAGCCCGATTGTCGATTTCAAATGATTTAATGAAAAATCCACGGTTTTCTTAAATTTCTGTTCGGATTGGCAAAAACGTCAGAATTTGTATTGACCGCCATTCCAATGACAGCGTAGTTTTCCCCCAAAAGTGGGCGGGGCCGTAATTTTCGCCCGGAAGTGACGTAGGTGTTACGCAGCGTCCACACGGCGGCGTGCATTGAAGCTTGCCGGTGAGCTTGTCTGAAACTCGACCAACAACCACTCACATTAATCTCCCGCCCCGGACACACAAGCACGCGGTTTGATTGGCTAGAGCTTCTACTGGCATATGATTTGATTGGCTGGCGCTTCAGCCGAAGCTTCAAAAGTTGAACATTTCTCAACTTTTGAAAGCAACGCTTTGAAGCAACGCTCCCACAATGCAGTTTGGCAAAGCG
Source organism: Pseudochaenichthys georgianus (assembly GCF_902827115.2). Taxonomy (NCBI): domain Eukaryota; kingdom Metazoa; phylum Chordata; class Actinopteri; order Perciformes; family Channichthyidae; genus Pseudochaenichthys; species Pseudochaenichthys georgianus. Next base: position 26,920,192 of record NC_047506.1, on the reverse strand, counting down.
TGACATCACCCCATTCAAAGTGAATGGGCAGAAGCGTTGAAGCTTCAACACACGCCGCCGTGTGGACGGGCCGTTACTCTCATCTATTGGATGAAGGGGATGGGGTGTCTAAAATCCGAACACCAAATTCGGAAAAAAAAAGTTTTGTAGTGTTTATATAGCTGTTGTGAAGCTTTGTTCCGATAAAAAAAACTAGAGCGTAGTTATTCAATTATTTTAACTTGAAACGGGTCAAGGGAGACCCGAACACAACATAAGGGTTAAAGAACCTTTAATGACACTTGTGCGATATAACAGGCATGTCTTCGCCGATTAGACACCAATCCTGATATTGTATATCTTCAGGGGGAAGTGCAGCGTGTTGAAGATCTGAATTGATGAGGAGGTGGGATGAAGAGGATGCTGGAGACCTGGATTTAGTGAGGAGTGGTTTTTGGATTAGCTCAACCTGGGCACTGGATATGATGACTGGAGGTGTATGGAGTGGAGGTGGGCCAAAGCATTAACGCCTGAAATCACAGCCGTTTGCATGAGAGAGAAGGACAATTACAAAATGTAACTGCAGCACTAGGGGTGTAACGGTTCACAGAAGTCACGGTTCGGTTCGTACCTCGGTTTGGGGGTCACGGTTCGGTACGGTTCGGTACAACAAGAAAAAGCAAAAAAAAGTCCCAAATGCGTAATTCCAGGTTTGTTGTTATTTATTTTTGAACAGTAGTGCAAGTTTCAGTTTCAAAATAAGGAACTCTGACATTTTGAATAATTAACTGCATTAAACAGTTAAAAACAAACCACAAACAGTACCACACACTCAGATGGCCATATTATCTATAATGGCTGATGTCAAACTAAAAGGTTTCATCAAGCTGTAAAACTAAAAAGAATGTCTTGAAAATATTACATCATAAATAATAAGAAAGTGTTTCCAGAGTGCAAAGTCGTTGAAAAACATATGCCAAAAGCTTCCGTTATTTATTTTGGTTTCTTGGCTTTCATATCTATTGGCTTCTTAAAAACAGCGGGGATCAGCTGTTGAACAGCTGTTGTCTTTTGCCGGGCTCATGTGATTGGCAAATCTGGGTGATGCCTTCTGATATGATTTAGCATGTTTGGCGTGTGTTGCCATTAGCATACCGCACCGCTGTAGAACAACGCCGACACACCGTCCTCTTCCGATCCACCACTCGCACACCTCATCGTTATTGTAGTCCACAGGGAAATGTTCCCACACAGCTGATTTAAAAGAAGCAGGTGGGTTCTAGCTCCTGTGTGTTATCTGAAATCGCCATACTAACTTTTCTTCTTGTATTTAGTTCGTTTTGTTGTTGTTTCTTCTTGTTCTTCATTTGTTGTTTAAGGGCGGCTGGCAAACAGCTTTTAGGCGCAATACCGCCCCCTGGATTATATATAGTGTAGTGGATACTGCCCTGAATGACAGACTTTTTTCCCACTCGTAAAAAAAGGCGTATTCGCCGTGTGACTGCATGTGCCGAACCGTGACGTCCGAACCGTGACGGTACGGGACGAATACGGATACCGTTACACCCCTATGCAGCACTATGATTGGCTATTGGAGATGTTGGTAAATGTAATTGGTTAAAAGTAGACACCATAATGAGGAAATGAGGAATGCAACTGAGGGATGAATGAATGTAGTCTTCCTGACTGATCTTCGGCTTTAGCATCATATTGTCAAGAATGATATATTTTCTTCTGTGACAATGTGAAAACACAACGTTGATCCTAAGTTTAAACTGTCACAAAGTCATTCTTACAAGCCCATCTCCACTCATTCCAGGCCACTATTTCAATAATCCTTTTGCCCAGTATCCAGCTGATAAGAACAATATTCACTTTTCTTTAAGTTCTGTTTTTGCTACACATCCTCAGGAGAAAAATCCCTGTAAATGCTCCAAGGGAAACCTATTCAATGAACACCACCAACAGCTGCCCAGACTGCACACAAACTGGTCTTAAAACATCCCTGTTGGGGGCTTCTTTGTGATACCGATCTCCCACCACTGTATTTGAAATTCTCTTTTTTTGCTGACAAATAGGCTACAAACTGTAAGTGTGAAATTCAACACATGCTGTAACTACTTCCACACCCCTGTCTTGCATCGGGCGCATTTACCTCTGTTGATTTGCTATATGTTGCGATCATGACAAAAGTGCCGAGTCTGATCAGCGTGAGGGAGGCTTCTGTGGTACAGTATGTGTCACCACGACACAGTCACAGCTCCGAACGGCAAGCTCGCTGGTGACTAATCTGATTCCCTCTGACAGCTTTCACATAATCTCCACATCATCCCCAAATAGAAGAAAAAAGGATGTTGTGAAAGTGGAGGCTGCGAATGAATCAAAAGCAGTCTCCAGTGTCGGCTGCTCTGCAGTATGAAAGTAACACTAGGAATTTCAACTGCCACATGAAACAGCCTTTGTGTTGTAATGGAAACAGATATGATTAATACAATGTTGGCTGCTGTAGCAAAATTATCATCTAACAATCATGAATATAACAGCAAGAATCATCAAATCAGATTCAGGTTCAGGTTCAGGTTCAGGTTATTTATTTGTACCCGTAGGTGGATTCTGTTTGCAGAGAAAAATACAAGGGTTCCATCCTGACACTAAAAACAAACACAAACAACAGACACATCTCTAATAAAGGACTAGTAAAAGTACAAGTATACCCTGCTCAACCAAATCTCAAAAATATTTAAAAAACATTTTAAGAAGGAAAACACTAGTACAAACATGGACATTCAAAATTCACAATTCAAAATTAAATAAATAAATAAAAATAGGCATCAGTGTGACGCTCCTATGATGTGTTAATGTGTGCAACAGCTGCTGGGATAAAACTGTTTTTATACCGCTTCGTTCTACTCCTTGGGACAAGTAACCTCCGGCCCGAAGGAAGAAGCTTGAATTCTGAGTGCAGAGGGTGGGAGTCATCGTCTAATATGGAGCTGGATAACCGCTGTAACTGCCTAAGGTACAGCGTCTCCAGGTTTAGCTGTGGCTCACCAATCAGCCTGCTGGACCACTTTATGATCTGACTCAGAGAGTTTATGCTCTTCAAAGTCAGGTTACCAAACCATGACATTAGTGAAAAAGACAGAATTGACTCGATAAAAGCACGATAAAACATTATCATCATGGTTTTGTCAATGTTAAAATAGGACAGTTTCCTAAGACAATACAAACGCTGGTGCCCCCTTTTGCACACAGCTTCACAGTTTGGATCAGAGCTCAATTTTGAGTCAATAATTGTCCCGAGATATTTGTATGATTGCACAAATTCTACATTCTGATTCTGGATTGTTAAGACTTCATGTATGTGGGGATGTCTTCTAAAATCAATGATCATGTCCTTGGTTTTGCTTATGTTCAGTTGCAGATAGGACTCCTCACACCACCTGACAAAGTCGTCAACGACAGGGCCGTGGCTGGTCTCATTGTCCTGGAGCCTACTAACAATTACAGAGTCATCTGCATACTTTCAAATAGTCCTATTTTCCCACCTACTTTGACACATATTAGTGTAAAGTATAAATAATAGTGGTGAAAGGACACATCCTTGTGGGGAGCCAGTGGAGGAGCTGACTTGATCAGATAAGGTCCCATTCACCCTCACTCTTTGTGTCCTATTGGTTAATAAAATCAAGAATCCAGCCCATAAGATTATTGCTTATTTCAAATTGTTCTAAAAGTCTGCCAATTAGAATATGAGGTTGAATTGTGTTAAAAGCAGATGAAAAATCAACAAATAAAAGTCTAGCATGAGATCCAATTCCCTCCAAGTGTTTAAAAATTAAGTCAGATAAGGTGACCGTGGCATCCTCCACTCCTCTGTGTGGCCTGTAAGCAAACTGCATGGGATCGAGTGCATGCTCCGTCTTCCTTAAGATTTCTGCTCTGACTAGTTTTTCCAATGTCTTCATTAGAATTGATGTAAGTGCAACTGGTCTAAAATCGTTAAGAGTTTTGGGGCCTCTGGATTTGGGAACAGGGACCACAGCACAGCATCCTTCCAAACCTTTGGCACATGCTGTGTCTGCAAAGACATATTACAAATGTAGTGAAACACAGGGCTAAGTTCTTTTGCGCAAAGTTTAAGTAAACGACCGCAGATGTTGTCAGGTCCATGACTCTTATTTATTTTTACTAAACGAAAGGCCTTTTCCACTTCCCTCTGATCTATGTTAAAATGCTTATCGTCTTCAAGTTTAAGCTTCAGTTCAGATATATTATTACTGAAATCAAATGTGTCAAATTGAGAAAAAAAAGATTGATCCAAACTTGGTTTTTTGATTGAGTTGCTCTTGCCATATTATCTTCTGGCTGTGATAACATTGTACTCCCTAAAATATTCTTTAGATCTCTAATACCATCAATATAGCTCAAAACACAACTAGCGCAGGTGGTGGTGATGCCAGGCACCTAACTATGGCAGTCCAGATTTTTACAATAACGCTGGTGTGTACACCAGTGGTAATTGGTCATGTAAGTGGTAATTTAATTAAAAAACATAAACCGTATTTGCTTGTATGTAAGGTAATGAACAGTTTAATCTCCACTGTACATCCGGGTCTCTGATTTGATTTAGTTCCAATAAATCGTAATATTGTAACCTTTTTTATGGAGGGGGGCCACAGGGGGGGTCCCTGGTCAGTGTTACGGGGGCACTGGCCCCTGTTGCCCCCCCTAGAACCGCCCCTGGTGTAAACAGTTTCCTTTTTTACATTACAAAGTTCTCTCTCAGTCTCTTTTCTAGTAACTCATTATTACCTACTATAAAGTCCTCGAGTCATTCAAAACTCACTCACTCTTTCATGTCAATTCAACTATTTCATGTGTTCCTCCTTCCTAACATGGTATCCCACAGTTTTGTATAGATATATTTATTATAATATTATGTATGTATTTTAGGGGACAGTTTAACATGCATCCACAAGTGAATCCAGTCAGCTATAATCGATTTTGTTTTCCTTTTAAAAGACCACTTCACTGAAACTCTTTTTTCTTTAATTATTTTTTTCTTTATTTGTTTATTCCCAGGCACTCAACCCCCATAGGCTTACAATGTAGCATTGAAAAAGAACTGGCAAAGAACCAGGAAAAAAGCATCAAAACATGCCCCTAAATGTCTATAACTGCTCCTGCAGCATTATCCACTTCACCACTTCAAATTTATTTTTCGCTCAGGGTCACCATTGGCATGCATTACAAGTACTGTAAATCTGAGCTGACAAAAAGCCGAAGCTCAACATCCTAAGCCCAACGGAAACAGTTTTTTAAATCAAATATTTCTTGTTATAACCTTGTGAATTTTCTTTAAAATGGACTTGTAGGACAAAATAGGACTCATGTCTTGAAAGGCCTGAATGCCTGACTAAGGATGAGTGGGCTGATTCACAAAGGGAGACTTCAAATAAAGAAAAATCTGTTTATTTACTTTATTCTGGTATATGGGTGGAAGTAACCCAGGACACCTTTGAGACATCACATGGGGGGATTTACAGATCATCCCTTGTGTCTCTCGTTGAATAATTATTTCAAAACACCCCTTGTGTTTTTCTCATTAGCAGACCTTAACACCATCTCAGTACAGGCAGACTCATAACATCTCCAAGACGAAGCACAAAACAGTCGGAGGAAATTCTAATCGGCGAGTTTAATGAATGCTTTGCATCCACTCCAATCTCTCTTGCCAATATGACGGCAATGTGTTGCTATTTAAGAAGTCGGGGCATTGTGATCTGTTTCCTGGGAGTGGAGTTGTTTTTAACCAATTTGTTAAAGTAATTACATTTCCTTTCAGCAAGCTCTTTATCAATTTCTCTAGTATTTGCGGTTTATCTGTCACTCAAATGAGGATGTTTTTTTCCGCCCTCCCTCGGGTTGTATGAAAGAATTTAAATTGATCAAATTATACAATCCCACTGCACATTGAAATCGGATGAAAACAAGGCAGATGAAATTAATTTAAAGTGTTTTGAAGGCAAAGTTCTCACCAGGAAATGGGAGTTGCCTCATTTAGTGTAAAGAAAGATGACTGAGCCCTTTAGAAGATCCTTGAAAACGGTTGTTTCTCCGTGCAGAGTGTAAGTATCCCGCAGGAGTGCTATAAATGGATCACTTGTAATACTAATATCACACGAGCTTCAGTAGATCAACGGTCATGTGAAGACTTCAGGGATGCACCTGGACTTTATAGCCCACTATTCCCCAATTTATATTCCCCCTCAGACATTTTAAAATCATTATCATTTGATTCATAATTTGTTCTCAGCATGCCTTCTATATATGCCTGTCGTGAACGGGTTTTTGTAATATGCATAGATCAGATATTCAGGCAAGAGATCAAACAGGGTTCAGGGGTCTCCTTTTCCTAGTAATTCTAACCTTGTTATAAGTCTCTCTGATCTCCTCAAGCACTGCCGCTTGGAAAGGCCTCTGTAAAGAATATGTTATATTCAGTGAAGAAGATAAAAGACATAAAAGCTGAACTCAACAAGAATTTAGACACCTAATGCATCGGTTAAAAGGTGAGGAATCCAAATTCAGAGATGTTCACAAGTCTTTTTTTGCAAGTCCAAGTCAAGTCTCAAGTCTTTGGTCACGAGTCCAAGTCAAGTCTCAAGTCTTTGTGGGGTGAGACTTGATCAAGTCTCAAGTCTTTGGTCACGAGTCCAAGTCAAGTCTCAAGTCTCTAAAAAAATAAAAGTCTCATGTCTCTTCTGGTTGTAATAAGCCTTCTATTGTCTGCTGCTATCCAGTCTGTTAAGAATACTGCACAGCTATATCTAAGCAATTCAAAGCATTTACTGTGTTATTATACACTGGGTCTCTAATGACATCTTTTAAGTCTACTATTAATACACATATTCCTCTATCCTCTCACTCAAAGCCAGTATCATGGTAACCTGATAAACCTGTAACATTAACGTTACGTGGTCAACAATAAACCTGTAACCTGCCTATAAATCCACAGATGTATTTATGTATGTAACTATGTATTTTTGTATATACGTTTAACGCAGCGGAACGTAATGGTTAACGTTACCGACCTTTTTTATGTCATGTCAAGAGTTGGATGTCAACGCCACTCAACTCAAACAAGTGTGACAAGCAAACATTCACTAATCTTTTCAAATATTCAGTTACAAAGCTAGTAGCAAGCTAAGTTAACATTACGTAGCTGATGCTGAGCTAAACATGTTTGCTAACCGTCCATATGCGTTAATGTGACTGACCTCTCCGGGTGACTTTTCAAGTGCCTGATGAAATTCGACGTTGTTGCGCCAGCATCCTTGATTTTGATATTGCAGACTTTGCAGTGTGCGCTCCTTTTGTTGGTGCCGCCGGCGTTTTGTTCGAAGTTTTTGTAGTTGAACCTAATTACAAGCGGTACAGCCGCAGGTGTGCCGCCGGTCGCTATTGCGTTACTACGAGGTAGTAACAGAGGCGCGCACGTCTGCGTAATGAGCCCGGCTAAAGTAACTGGATGGCCTACCTGCCTGTCAGCCTTCCATCTGGGCACAAACTGATCTCGTGCCCTCATTGGTCATGTGCGCGTTCGTGTGTGTTGGAGGAGGCGGGCTCTATAAGGAAGTAGCAGCCTCTAGCAGATTATCTCCGGTTGTGTATTTTCAAATTCTAGCGATCTCGAGCCGGTTTCTCTCAAATGTACCTACCCCACCTTTAATACGCCAAAAATAGAAAACACAATGATTGTTCACGAGTCCCAACACACGAGTCCAAGTCGAGTCTGAAGTCTTTTGGTCACGAGTCCAAGTCAAGTCTCAAGTCTCTGTGTGCGCGACTTAAGTGCGACACGAGTCCGAGTCGCAGACTCGAGTCCCCATCTCTGTCCAAATTCATCACTATCATAATTGTGAGAGAAACTTCCTGCTCAGCAATGTTGATGGAAGAAATGGAGGCTGGAGTCCGCTTTATATCAAACACTGAGTTTAATGAGAGCCAACGGCCGTGAGTGAGCTCAAAGCGTTTACACAACATGCTATGAGAAAACCCTCCAACTCACTGAAGCATTACACAGAAAACACAGACGATCTACCGGAGAATCCGGGAGGGGCCTCTATTTCGCGCGTCTTCTGATCGATAATCACAAAAACACATGGATTCAGAGACAAAGACAGTCTGTTAAAGTCCTCTGGCAGTTAGTCACAGTCCCCCAACAGGAAAGCGGAACCTTTAACCCTTTAACCTTTAAACCTTTAAACCCCTGCTCTAAGTTATGGCAGACCTATGTGAAACACAAAATGCTTTTTGGTACAAACACTTAAACAAAATATTTCCCTCACAGATCCACGCTTTTATCAATTCATTGATAACCAATTAACATTAGTCTAAGAATATTTTCAGTCACTACTTGAATCAAATAAAACGTCCTCAGAGTTGGGTGGATTCCTCATTACATTAATTACATCAAAAACAGAATAAGATTGGAACAGCCAATCACAATGGTTGATACAGACAACCATAATAGAAAAATCATCTTTCTTCAGTGTTTGATTTCTTTTGTCAAAAAGCACAATAATAACACATATGCAATACAAAAATATAATAGTAAAATATATGTTTCAAAAAACAAGATCTTTTATCATTTATCCCTCAGTTAATCTCATTCATCAAACACAAATTCAAATTCAGCTTACATCTTTAAAGATTTACTTCAAGGCAATTTCATAATTAAAACACAATTAGAATGTAGGATTATAAGAAATCCAATTGAGGTATAAAATCAGAATCATTAGGGATTCAGTTAAAAATTCACAGTTAAGGTATAAATTCACAGTGATGAATCGATCAATCTGTAATCTGTAAAGGTACAGTGTCCTCAATCTTTAGCATTACTTTTCGTTTACTTCAATACACTTATTCAAGAGTAAGGCACTTTACTACATACATTTTATTCAAATACATTTGTTTAACATCTGAAAAGGAAAAGTTAGGCATTTTATTTCAACAACCTGAGGAAAGAAAAGTCAAAATATCTATTCGTTTGAAACCGTCAGGCAGGTAATTGTATTTACTGTATCAACAATGAGAGAGACTAGGCCCTCGTACTGTTAAGATTGCTCAGAGTCTGGCTTGGAAAAGTTGTACCAATCCTCAGCCTCCTCGCTAATTCTGGATGCTATGTCCAGCTAACTAAACCAGCTTTCGTGAAAGGAATTGGGCTAAACATGGGAGAATGCATAGATTCTGGCATATTTTGGCACAGCAAACAGTTGCTAATATTGTGTTCATGTGCGTAGTCTAACATTAAACTTGCTGCAGAATTAGTTTTAGTTCGTTTAAATGGAGTGATTTAAGGCCTTTTTGAAAAATCTACATCACCTGCTGAGTATTTAAGTGGAGTGGATAGAACATTTGTTTTTCTATCTAAATGTAGCATGCAGTAGCACCTGGATTGGGAACCTGGTAATCTGGTTTCCTCGTTGTACATTTTACCTGGTAATGATTAAGGATAGTAACATTGTCTGTTATAATATTAGAAATATCTTATTGTTCAATACATTATCAATCTGAAAATATCAATTAATCTATTTTGTTTAGTGTGAAAGTGTAATCTGATCTGACAAAATATATTTGTTTAGTGTGAAAGTGTAATCTGATCTGACAAAATATATTTGTCACCACTATGTAACACATATCTGTTCATCGGAAATATAAAAACAATCATTAATTGTACATCTGTAATCATATGGTCATTCAATTCAAATGTTATCTTTGTACAAGAGCTCGAAGAACATGTCCTCCTGACACGTTCTCCTCCTCTCTTTATGACACAGAATGTCTGGTGTGTGAAGGCATCCCGATACTGTAGATTAGCACTGAGGTGCTGATTGGCTCAAAACTCTTCTTCCCCAGAGCACCATATTTCAAACCCCCCAATTGCTCTGCTTTTTGTGGCTCATTCAGTGAGCACTTTATGATCTCCCAGTGAACCAGAGGCTCATCTGCCTGCATTCCTTCTGCTATCTGCTTGAGAGCAGAGCCTATTCCAAGTGGCACATCCAGATGCCACCCCCGTGATGGGAGAGGTTAGGAAGAAATCTGCCCTTCCAAGAACCATGGAGCCTCTGAAGCCATCGCTCGTCCTGCAGAGTTGTCTGTTTGGCCCCCCCCCCCGAGCAGAAAGATGAAGAAGCATCCCATCCCATCAGAAAGTTGAAGATTAGAATCCTCTCATCTCGAAAGACCTCGTGAATCCTTGCCCGTGGCTGGGGGTGCTCTCTGCAGCCAGAGGGTGTGACCCTCTCTCTCTGACCCTTGACCTTCAGAGCTGTCCTAGTGATTGGGTTAACACTTGATAGGGATGTTTTCCTGAGTGCAGACAACTCAAAGTAATGGATTAGCACATTATCATTCAATTACAAAAATACGATAGGCCCCTCAGAATTATTTGGGAGCCTTCCTAACACATGCACATGCATACATGTAAGGTTTGTGTTAGTCATTTAACATGCAAGAATCATATACTCATCAGTCCAAAGCAGAGAAATGTTATTTTAAGTTAAATGTGAGCTAGTCCCTGTGGATATAACCCGTTCTCAATTATTCTAAATATTATATTAATTCACCATTTACCGTTTGATAAAAGATTAGTTTATCAGAAGTACATTTCCTCTTCCATAAACATAGGTTTGAGAAATGAATGTTTCAATATGAGATCAATTACTCAAATATAATTGACTCTCCCCTCCCTTTTCTTACATATGTCACATAATGTAATAACAACGTAGGAGTCTATTTAAACATGGTATCGTCTATAAGCTATTCATCGAGAAAACTCAGTATCAGCACGTAACTTGCAAATAACTCTTCTCTCTTTCCTATCCCTCTCTTATCCTCATCTCTCTATTCTCTCCTCCACATCTCTCTCTATTCTCTCTCTCTATTCTCTCTTTCTATTCTCTCCTCCACAGCTCTCTCTTACTTCAGTTAGATATGAAATAAAACATACGAGTCCATGTAAGCATGGTAGAGGTCATAATCCATCACTCGAGAAAACTCAGTATCAGCTGTGCGCAACTAACAAAAACAATTGTGAGAACCATATATTATGCAGGAAATGCACACCTTTGTTGAAAAAAAAAAACAAAAACAAAAAAAAAGCATCTCTGATTTGGGAGGAACAGCTTCAACCCCCTTAACATCTGAGTTACCACTGAAGGCATAGCAAGAATGATAGTGGGCGTCTGAGGGTGTCTTTACTGAGAAATGTCAAACAAATTCAAAACCTTACATTTGAAAACAGGTTTGCATTCCTCCACTTAAGGTGACGTTATCATTGGAAACAATAAGAACAAACTATTTTGATATAGAATCTATAAATTGAATCTTTAGAGCAGAACAGAATGGTTGTATTTTTAGCCTAAGCTCCGTGCAGCCTCATGGTCTATATAATGTGAATATATGTAGTAGACAGTAACAGGCCCCTGACAACAGGCCTATACTAAAAATGGTAGGGGCTTTTCACAGCTTGCCAACCTGCAGGCATCCTCTGCATAGCAGTATGGATAGCCTTAAAAAACAAACAAACCCACTCTGTGGTAACGAGAATCATATTTCTGACCCCTGTGCCCAAGTGAAGCCGTTTGACTCATCTGACTGATCCAAGGGTTTGGAGCTGGTGTGACAGGGAGGCTTCCAAGTGTTCAGAGCAGACGTCAAGCTTTCAGTTCATGGCTCGGTGGGGGGAGCAGACCCATGTGAGACAGTATCAACGGCTGTAAAGTTCAGTTTGAGGAATGTCATTCTCTCTGGGAGCAGGAAATGGTGTCCATTCTCGGACCAGACCATTAATGTCATGTAGAGCAGCCATAGCATCTCTGTGACTGCACACAGCCGGTCTGTAGTAGGGCAGAGCTGGGTGACTTTTAGTGAAGCCATCCGAGGCCATAGACAACAAACGGAACACAGGATCATCAATGTCTCTCTTTACCAGTGGCTCAATCATAAAAGAAATTAGTGGGGAAATGTGGAACACTAATCCATCATGTGAAATGTTGAGTTAATTTAAATAATTACTTATGGGATGAAATCAAATTATCATTAATATTAGAAACTAAAGTCAGTTAAAATAGGACTTGCACGGATCAGAATCTAATCAATACACCATTTTCCCAGCTCTGTAATGAAATGGATGACAAGCAGGTATGCAAACTTGTCACCTTTTGAATCCAAACTAGGTCGTTTGTGTGATTCATGTAGATCTGCAATACAAATATTATTTGGGGCATGGGCAAGGTTGCCAACTCTGGGTACCTGGCTGGATTGAGATTTCGATATCATGGGTTTAATTACACACATGCGCACGAAATGACTGCTATCGTGTCAGTAGCGGGACCTTAGCATATATGTAGGATATGTATATAATATATATATAAATGCACAATATTGG